>NC_088205.1:81691519-81997545 GCF_037126465.1 Ornithodoros turicata
GAATCATAATCGACGAGCCTCTCATTCGTGGCAATGGTTGGCTCAGAGCGTGCTATGCGGTGAGGTTCTGTTTCTCTAGTGTGCGAACACGGAATCTCATCCAGCTGTTATATCACGGCAAGCGAGAAGGCCGTGGGAGAGATCACGTGCTTACAAGCACCAATAGGAATGTTCGAAGCTCTCGCACCTCTTCCGTCAGAGCTAAACGGCGAAGTATGTTACACCCTAGTCATACGGATGACTAGTGATGCATTAAACGGAAACGTAGTAACTTCACCTCCTAACCAACCATCATCTCGGAGGCGTACGCCTTTTTTGTGACGATTATGCAGGACATAATTGTAACAGAAGAGGCGTACGCCTCCTGTTTTCAACAAATCTGAGGAGACAGCGACGTCACTCGAAATGGTGGTAGTTAGGAGGTGAAGTTACTACGTACCATTCCGATTAATGAATTAAATTTGCCGTGTGACTAGTGTATTAAAAGGCTCGTATCTCGCCAGAAATGATACGTAGAGAAAAAGTCCTTCTTCCTCCGTATAGTCTGACGTGCAGTACAACGTGGTCACGATAAAAATGAATCCTATCTTATATATCGAGGCTTTGCCCCGTTTCCTTGTTCCGTGACTTGCCGCCCATTTTCCGGAACAGCAATTTCTTTGCACAACACAACCCTTCTAAAGGTATGGCAGAGATCAACTTTATTACTATACTTGCTACAGGGCGACCTGGGAAAACAAACAGTGACCTGGGTCTCGAAATTAAAGAAGGTTCGATCACTTGACACACGTAGGAAACAAACTGGGGTAGTAGATTCCGACGTCGAGAGATTAAAACGAAAAAGAAGAGACAAAACCTCAAAGGTATAGAGACAGTTCGTCAAATGAGCGACAGGCCATAGATGTTTTTTTTTTCCTTGCTTTGCTCCATTGATCGATAGGTGGATGGTACAACTAGAATAACTGCTTCCTCTGCTCCGAGAAGAAACTGTACCTGTGTCCGACTTCAGTTTTCCTTCGTTCTCTCTCTCTCTCTCTCTCTCTCTCCGGTTTTCGTGTTGAGCCGTGGCGTCATGTTGAGCGTCTTGTGCATCGTTATATTGAGTTGAAGGACTGTAATGCTTGATTATGATGATAGCCGGAGGTCGTCACCACACTGGCAGGGAAGTTCTGACGCAAAGTTGTTGGGTCAAAATCCGGAAACGTCGCCAACGCGCAGTGAGAAAGTAGCCAGAGGTAGCCAATTTCCCTTGCATGTAGCCAGTTCTGTAGCCAGTGGTGTGCAGGCATCATATATTGAATGAAGGACTCTTTCACGAGTGCTAAAACGCTAGAACACAAACAAGAGAGTGCGAAGGACAAGGACATCGTACCTACTGAGAGAGAGAAGGCCGATCGTCGAGGGAACAGGAATGCTCCTCGCACCATGCGTATACTTCGCCATTATGTGGTACACGATGAAAACCACCCCGATTCAGGTGCACAGCAGTCTCGAATGTAGCGCAAAGAAGTATCCTCAAATGTAGCCAGAAAATAGCCAAGTCGCCATGGACCAAATTTCGACGCCACGGCAGTGAGAAAAGGAGCCCATTTGGCGCAGAGTATCCAAATCTGGCAACCCTGGTTTGGAAGACGTATCAAGGTGTCCTTCGTTTTCCAGACCCGTATTCCCTCGCCCAACTCAACCGGAAGTCTGGAATTGCGGGAGGTCCCAATGTGGAGAACGGCGCATTAAAGTGTATAAGTGCGCATCCCCGAGGAATTGCACAAATTTCTGAACGATTCTCAGAAATCAGACTTCTTCGGCTACTTCAATGGCAGAACTACATTGGCACGGATCGCCAGTCTAATTCCACGCTACACCATCAATTCTGTGAGAGAGCGATAGAGCAAAATGAAAGGAACATGGCCGATGGAGCCTTGGCAGTCGGTGCTAAATCCGAATCTAAAGAAACTACCCCTTAAAAAAGAACCCAAAAGGCAGGGAGCAAGATTTCAATTTATACGCAGATGGGAGTCCCTCTTTCGAAGTGGCCCAATCGAACAAATGAGAATTGCCACGCGAGGTATCTCAAAAGTCAAATCCACGTCCCCAGTGAGATTCGTTATGATAGTTGATGCATCTCCGGCTACTGTCACAGCTGAAAAGAGACACAACTTCGCCTCAAACTCCCTCAAAGCGCTCTGTCCTGATTTGACGAAAGGAGGAGGACTACGCCTCTCTGTGACACCCCCCCCCCCCCCTTTCCATTCGCGTTAGTTCTCGCAGAAAGTCGTACGCCTTGCTCTCTCCGTCCTCGTTATCCCCCGGCACAGCCGCCCTACGAAGTCGGCCCAGGAAGCGACCACACCCCTTTCCCCTTTTTTATTTGTTTGTTTGTTTATTTATTTGTCTTTCTGTTATTTCTTTTTCTTTCTTGTTTATACTTTTCCTTTTTCTTTCTGTTCTTTCTTTTTTTTAGAGTATCGCAAGGCGGCGTGCTGCATGGCTGACTGATGTGTATAAGTGGTTAATCTTATCGCGCGTGTTGTGATTCTGTTCCACGTGCCTACATGTCTGACCTTGATAAGCAGCGCCGCCTAACTGTGTATAAGATCGCGCTGTAGGTGGTTCTGAGTCTCTTGTACTTGCTACGTGGCTCCGAGCTGTCGGGCCATGATGTGCCGAAATTAAAGAACCTCTTGTTGGATGTTCCAAGTGCTCCGTGTGACTATGGACATACACAACACTGACCTTTCCCCTTCTTTTCTTTTCCTTTTTTTTTTCTTCTGTCAATCAATCCCCCCCCCCCTTCTTCCCCTGTCCTCAGCTCCTTCCTCTTCTCCTCTCCTCTCCTTATCTGTACACTCTCAGCGGTTGCAGTTGCTTCGCCGTTCTAGCACAGATGTTTTTCTTTTTCTTTTTTTTTTAACTTATCCTTAAGTTAGGTTGAATCGTCGATACAACCACCTTCGGGACATCCGTTAGAATGCAATTTGTGAAAATTCTGAGTGGTCTGTCTATACGAAGTAGTCAACTGGTCAAGTTTCCACCATCGTAGATGAGACACTTTCTATTCTACTTGAATCAAATTGGTCGACTCGAAATGAAGAAGAAAATCAACATGTTCTGAGCAAACACTTTCTACGCCAACGTGGACAGCGTAGCTTCGGGGCTCTCCAATGCATTACCAATGTGTCCTTAACGAGAACTTCTCCCCAAGGCTGCTTCTACTCGTTCAAAGAGTGGAGATATTTTTAACAGCGAGGTTCGAAAAAGTCGACGAGGTTAATTTACGAAGAGTGTAAACTGTCATGCTGTAGATGGAGCGCTATTTAACGATGAAATTTTGCATGACTTCTAATTTACGCTTCTCAACGGCGCGACTGAAATGTTCTTCGTCTTCGCTCCACCATACTTCCAATAGTTTTTCTTTTCTTTTCTTTTTTTTTTTTTTAAGAAATCAGCACAGCGCATATCTGCTTTCTGACTCTGCACATATGCGGTCGTAGCTCGGTGGAAATTCGAGTTTCGTTCGTTGGATTTGGTACGTTGCGTTCGTAATTGGCAATACCTTGCGCAAATTTGGCTATGCGTTAATTATCACAAACAGGCGTTCGCCCCTCTTCAAAGCTCGGAAACGATAACAGTGGTTGGTGCACAGCCTGGTATATAGAGCAAAGTTACGTTTTTAGATTTGCATAGAATTATCACTTGAGGAGAGCGTATATAAGGCGACTCATTTTCGAGACATCCCAAATAACTGGACGATATCATTCTGAATTATGGGGTTTGAGAAAGTTTATTCAACGACTGTCTGCAGTATTTACAATTCATATTGCGGATACTACTTATCGCGATGCGAGAATGCATAAGATGCTATGCACATATCCTCGAGCAAGGTGCACGACTGTGGCTATGTACATATGATGGGACTTTCTGTGTAGATTCACTAATAGACACCTTGAATGTTAATGGAAGCGGAAGGGTGGTCGTGTCACCGCCGCCGGAAACCGCCTCCTCGTATAGTGTGGCTACGTCTTGCTGTAACATGTCTGCGACGCTCACTAGCAATCTTTGTATCCGTGTAGAAACAAATGAATGTTGCGTCGACGCAGTGCCGCAACTTTGCATAGCACTCTCCATAGCCCGACACGCCGTAACTATAGTACCCTATAATGAGATGTCCCGACTGTCGACAGAAGGCCACTGGACAGATGATGTTCTTATATTGTCGAACTAATTGCCAAAAAATTCTTGAAATCCGACATTCAAAAAGAATACGCTCGGAAAAGCTCGAAGCGGCCGTCCACAGCTGGGATAGTGGCACGCTTGACATGTAGATATGTATGTATACAGTATATGTACACTGTAAACGTATTTTTATTCGCGATGTATTAATTTTTTGCGAATCGCGCATTCAGTCATTTGCGAAATTATTAGCGAGTATTTAATTTCGCGATTCCAGGGCTCTTTCCTTTCGCGGGGTAAACGTCAAGCTGTGTTCGCGAGTGCAATATTTTTCGCGATTTTTTAGCGGTCGCGAAATTCGGGAAAATTAATACATCGCGGATAAAAATACGTTTACAGTATATATCTTGCATAGTTGAAGTTGGGGTCGGACGACTACATAATTACAGTGAACATTGAGATAAATAGGAGACAGAAGACAAAAGTTAGGGAAGTGATATATATATATATATATATATATACGCAAACTTTTTTGTCCTGACGAAGACAGTGCCACTGTCGAAACTAGAGTCACTAAATAAGCTTATTTATAAATAAATAAGCTTATAAATAGCTTATTTAGTGACTCTAGTCGAAACGTCGACGATTCTTTTTTTAATCTATGTGTTAAATTATCCATTAAATAAATTAGTTTTTGTTAACGTCCCTGTAATCTGTAGTCCACGTCTTATTAATTCACTTTTATTCAACTTCGTAGCCATCTGATATATTAACCTATTTGTCCTATATACGTACATATATCACTGTGCTCTCGTTGGTCTTAAGCACGTTATGCGATGAAGTTGAAGTTGTGTCTTAGTTGTGTCACTAATCGTCTGCTTTTAGAATGTATCACTTGACGCATTGTCCCTTTTCTAAATCCTACATAATACTACGAGTTGCCTCGTAAAAATGCGAAAACTAAGCCTATTGGTCAAACACTTCATCCTAAAGCGCATAAGCGCATGGTAGTGCTTCATCATTGCGCGCATTGGCTTTGACACAAGCTTTTGACGTGACCTCCTAATACCGCAGTTGTGCGATGTAGCCTCGTATGTGTCCGCACAGTGTCTCCACAGACTGTGTAGCTCAGTAGCTCCCCCTTGTTGAGAGTAATTAATCTCTGTCTCGATTGATGAGTTACAACGCGTGCTGATTAAAATATCCATCGGTCCGAGACCTCGTAATTAGTATTCCGGCTACATCGTCACATCGAGGGCCCACTGTTGCTGGCAGTCTGGGAGTTGAAGCTTCATCTGACGGGCAATGACCGCTGATAACTATGAAATACACATGTGGAAGCTTAAGTTGGATCTACTCTGCGCTATGTTGGATCTACTGTTATAAACGTGATAAAGAAGACATGTAGACACCCGGTGCTGATACAGGGTCGCGAAATCAACGATTTAATCTCTGATTATAGGAGCACTATCGAGTCATTGATATAATATCTGTCCTCTAAGGAGATGGGAGAGGCGCGAGACGGAAGGAGAAGGGGAAACACCCTGTTTGAGCTAACGCTGATATGAGCAATTTAAAAATAAAACGTTGAAAAATACATCTCTCAAATATCCAACTTTCAAAATAAACTTTTAGAAAATTAATCTTTCAAAACCCATCCTCTCTGATTTATTTATTTTATTTTATTTTTTATTTTGGTACCCTCAGGGCATGAGCTTTACAGAGAGGAGTGGGACAAGCAACTAAAGGAGAAACGACAGGCACATACAAGGCAATTTCAGTCATAACATAACGTAAAAATCCAAAACAAAAGAAAAAACACACAGACAAGGTGGCCTAACAAAACTAATCACTGACAGAGTAATGAATTGCTGCTGATTTCCTGAGCTGGACAGCCGAAGCTTTCTACGTCCGCCGTCGGAAAATAAATAATACGCTCTTCAAATGGGCATTTATCTGATAACGCGGATCTTGCTACGCCGGAAGGCCGGATGTAAGTTGTCTAGGACATTCTCTGTGACTGCGTACTTCGTATGTGTATTTTTCTGCTCTGAAGAAAAAAAAAGGTTCTCAAAACAAAAGGTGTGAAAAACAATGTCAAGTTGCCGACAAAACGGTAATTCAAAAGAGAGAGAGAGGTTAGATGCATCTATCTATCCATTTATTAATTACGAGACTTTCGTGCATGAAACTGCAGTACTTCAGGTTACGTGAAGAAGTGCCGGTTACAGTCAGGTTACTTTCTGGGAACTATGTTCTCAGAAAGTACTTCCGGTTTATAGGAGTAGCCTCGTTCACAGCTCAAACGCAGAAGCGTGCGCGTTATTCACGTATTCACACGCGTCGTCGTTGTACACTTTCGAATCGGATATTTCGTCATCTTCTTGTTCTTTTTCTTTTCGTTCTTTTCCTTGTTTTTTTTTTTTTTGTTGAACAAACATACTTAATCAATAATTATGGTGCAGACGTGAACAAAATCATTACCTTTGTGGGTTATACTGAACAGAACATCGCGTCGGCCATACGACAGGGTACCCTACTATGCCTAGCTATGGTTTATTCTGACAGTGCGGATTTTAAAGGCGTGGATTATTAAATGGTTTATTTCGGCGGATGGATTCTAGCGAGTGTGCAATATTAAGTGTGGATATTTTAATGCTTGCCTAAATCATTTATTTCAACATACACCCGTACGAGAGACATGGCGGGGTGCGCGATACCTCTTGCTTTGCAATTTTGGTAGCCCAGTCAAACAAACAAACAAAAAAAAACATGGGATCATCTCAGCAACCTTCATTGGGACGCTCCCTCTACCACGGTAACTGTCAGGACAGCGTTACACTATCCTCGCCATAAAGGACGTGTAACTTATTAGAACGCACCCAATCAAAATCACACGTATTAATGCCGTAATTAAAAAGCTGTCCTGCAGATCGATGGCTGAATGTAGAAGGTGTCCAACCTTTGAATAAAACGGATGAAAAATTTAAAAAAAATTCACCTGTGCCTCCTCCTCCTCCTCCTCCGTTAATCGACGCTTATAAAAAGGGCGACCGAAAACGTGTCATCACTTCACGCCGCGGTTCAGATCATGCAAATGACGCGCAAATTTATGCAAATTTCCGGAGGAGACGCGTTCTTGCCTCTTTTGACTTGCGCGATAACGACACTGATAGGGAGTAAAGCCACGGTCAGAAGACGACGAATTGGCCGCCATATTGGTCGGGTCGCAGTCGTTAAACTTTACGAGCAGGTCGGAACCTTTCCTTTTTGGCACTTTTCTCGTTTTACCTCACCTTTTTCGATTAGAGCTGTTTGTCTCTCTTTTACGGTCCCTCCTATCTTAACGTGTCTTATCTTTCTTTCGCGATTAATCAACGTACGTATCTACGTTTATTAATGGAGTAGAGCAGCGTTGATGCAGAGGGGTCTGAATGCCTTATCGGCGGCAGGTTTCTCAAACGAAATGAAAAGGAGATTGATTAGTGACCGTCAGTGATGGCTATCATCCCTTAACTTGAATTTCCCCATAGGCCTCATTTAATTGGAGAGTCGAACTAAGGATCCATCCAAGCTGAACGAAGGCTTGAGACGAACTTGAGTGAATCTCTTCTAATCGTCTTTCACTTAACTATTGTAGTCATTGCCATGAGTAAAATCTTATGTAGTCATTGGCCAGAATGTAGTCATTGGCCAGGATCTTATGCTGTTGGTCACAAAAATTCAAAGGCCCTTGCACATTGTAAGGGCAGGCAACACATGAAGTGTATAGTGTGCGACACTCAGCTGGTCATAGTCCATCACCCCGAATTGCAAGAGGTTTTCCAATACATAATCCGTAATTTTGGAACGTATTCGTGCAATATACACTCATTACGGGCATTCTGTGCTTTCTTACTCCAGTAGCGAAGCAAGTAATTCACTGCGCGGACGGAGTAATGCTATCAACTCGCTTGCGAAAACAAAACAAGCTGATTTCCCCTCAAGACACGTCTGTGCAAATGAGAAGCATGCTTTGCAAAAGTAGCTTGTATCGGCGGAAACATTTGCTTCAAAAGTAGGACTTAACAAGGGGCGAGGTAGCCAACAATAAAGGAAGCTCAAGTAGAAAAACATGAATGGGAGGCATTTAGTTGCGGCACTTAGAAGTTCTGCATCATCAGATAAAAGTTAACGAGTTTTTTTTCGCCTTATTTTACGGAACAGTGTGCTTCAGCGATTTTCCGACGTAAATCGGATTAAATGTTCGGTTAAATATGAACAGCCAACTATTGCAAAGCTGTTTCAACTGAAGAATTGCTTCGCTAAGAGTAGAATATCACACCTGCGTTCAATCCGTCGTATTTGGATTAGTGGTATCTTCTCTCGTTTTATAATAATGTTTAGTAAGGGCTTTCTTTCTTCTAAGAGCCTGATATAGTACCTGGGGAACTCGCACATAACGAGCATTATTGTTATTTTTAAAAATGAATTTTCAATTTCAATTTTTATTGTTTCAATTTTCTCAGCTTGGCGCGCTCCGCATATATAAACGTCACGTACGTGAAAACAGTTTTGGCTGGCCGGGATTTCAGATATACGTAGCCGAATATCTCCATTTTATTTTTCCTTCAATCAATCAATCAAATATACGTAGAGATTGGTCTTCGCGCGGAAGCTCGTGGCCAATCAATGTTTAGCGCTTGCTACAGAAAGTAGAAGACCTGAGCCTTAGGCCAGCATTCAAGGGCAGTCGGTGCTATCCAAGAACGCAAAACGGAGTGCTATTATTCAGCTTTCGGCCTCAGCAAAGGTGCTCAAAATTATCATTGCGCTCGACAAATATGTTAATTACTTTACCCAGTTGCGCTCTCTCCGATAGAAAGAAAGAACAACTTTCCTCTCGTGACAGAACGAACCCGTTGAGGCGAGGACCCATGTTTTTCCAGTCGAATGGAAAGGAGGTAACGGAGCGAAACGCAAACTTGCACGGTGTGTACATAACGTCGCTAAATACAGCGGGAACAGAAAGAAAGAAACGCGAGCAGTTTCCATCCTGCCTTCCGATATTCACGTATATTTTGTCCAGCGACCCCTCGACTCGACGTTGGTTCGTGCTCCAGCGGCATGGTGAACAGCAACGGCTGAATGGCGACTACGTCATGGAGGTGTTTCGCCGCTGGGGAGCAGCACTACATGTGCAAAGTGGATAAGCTACCCGCCCGTTTGTGGCAGCTCCAGGATAACGCTAAACACCGGAAGGTGGAAGGTTCGAATCCTGCAACCGCATGTGGTGTCTCTGAATTTCGACCGGGGATTTTTGGCAGGTTTTTCGACAAACCAGCGGGTTAAGGCGTTCGCTCGTTTCTAGTAGCCAAGGTCGTGGTGAGGACTGAGAGGTGGTGGGTTCGAATCCTACCACCGGCTGTGCTGTCTGAGGTTTTCCCTGGGTTTTCCGAAGACGTTCCAGACGAATGCCGGCACAGTTCCCCTTGAAGTCGGCCCAGGACGCATATTAACCACACCCCCTGTCTCCATTTATCCGCGTCTGTACGCCACAAACAGTCACAGTTGGTTCGCGATGCTAACATCGAACAAGAAAAATATATATAATTCGTTGCGTGTCGCGGCATAACTATCTACCTTAATGACGTCAGAGTGACGTCACTAGTGTGGAGGAACGGTTTGCGAGGTTAGGTTTGGTGAACGAAGAAGGCATCCACTAAAGCAACAACGATTTATTCGCGGCCAGACAAGGGTGACTTTTACATCCCTTTCGCAGTGGCGAGAAGGGCATAAACGTCCCACCCGTTGCTGCGGAAGAGTTTCCGTGGATGGTCTTTGCCTTCGGTAGCACTTTTAACTTACTTTTACATCTCGGTTGTTGTTTCAAGATGGGGAAAAGTAGCACATCCTCCATCGTTTATATCGTACTAAAAAATAGAGTGTAACCCATACTGCTTACTTATTTACTCACTCTCAGTAACGGACAGAGAGTTTTTGGCGATGCAAGTACTAGAGCATTAGAACTCGTTGTTGTTCCCCAGACTGCTGTAAAGCGCTAAGTTGACGAGGCTATGGACGACGGGGGGGGGGGGATATATTTATTAGAACAAAGGGGAAAAATGGGGAAAGAGCTATGGACGTGACTATCGATAAATTCGTTATGAATGGTTGTACGTAGCGTAGAACATAGTTCATAATGCTAACTATCCTCGTTCTTTGAACAAACGTATCGTCACTGTCGGATTCAAACAACTCAGGCGTTTCAGGCTTACGTGTCTGTGTCGTCCCTAATTGTGGTCTCCCTCGGCCAATCCTCGTTGTTGTATGTCGTCACTTGTCTGCGGAGCGTCGAGTAAATTCACCCGAAAAACAAAAAAAGCACTACACGAATCGGGGTCGAAAACACAACATTAAAAACGGAGCACGACCCGCCACAGTGATGGTGTGAGGCTACGGCGACCGAGTCGAGCCCGTGCTCTTCTGTGGTGAACACATGGAGGCATGGATACGCGAGAAACGCGCCATATTTGTGACGTCACGAACTCCCGTTTGTCTCAGTGATGGAGTGGAATTCCATTTGAAGACGTGGGTGGTGCTGTTAAATAATTGTTTTCTTTAAAAGAAATGGTGGTGTTCTCGAAAGAAACTGGTTTCGAGGCTGCTTATAAAAAACGCTTTCCCTCTTTGTGGAAGGTGTCAAAATGTTTGAAGGCAACTCATAAATGAAGAATGGGTACTTTAAAAAAAAATATGGAGATTTTATAGTCCCACAAATGTGGATCCTGCTACTCCTAACACTTGAAGCTCCGTGTCCGCTTGGGATGGAAAGAAAAATGAAAGCAAACGTTGCAACGTGAAAATAAAATGAAAATGAAATTCTTTCTCCGCTCTTTCTATAGACGACGAAGCCGGATGAGTACCACTTTGCTATGCGTTCAAACCCATGAGATTTTAGGACTTGGTGTCCTCAGAAATGAACGGAATTCGCGACTATTTCTGATATTCATAATCGTATCTTTTCTTCTTTTCTTTTTTTCGTGTTAGTGCCGGGAACAACTGCGGCTATGAGCGGAGTACAGACATGGACAGAAGGGGGAGGAGGGGTTAGTATGCGTCCTGGGCCGACTTCAGCGGAAACTGTGCCGGCATTCGTCTGGAAAGTCTATCGGAAAACATATCGGAAGAACATCAGCCGGTGCCTGGGTTCTAACCCGTGTCACCTCCCAGATTCGGCGTGGAAGGCGCACTATTTGTTTTCGTTTACTAATTATAGTAATTTTATTATACCATATACGTATTTATTTACACTCACGTACACCTGATCTTCAGTCCTCGTTTTCTTCATTGATGCGTGTTCACCTGCATTTCCCACACACATGATGGGGTATGTATTATACTAAAAATGTTCTTTCAAGAAATATGCGCAAACACATGCGCACACAACGCATCTACGGTGTCCTTGCCACAACTCACAAACTGCTGACTTCCACACTACAACTTCGTATCTTGTTCTAGAGGACTGTGTGACGGTGCTCGATTTCGTGCTGCTTCGTAGCCCCCCTTTCCACTTCGCACTACCTCTCTTACGTCCTAAATATTTCGAGAGGTGATCTGACCTTTTTGGCAGCGTTTATATTGTACATCCTGGTGTCTCAGAGTGCGTACAATCCTAGCTGTATAGCCACTTATGTCAGGCTATTACGCTTTCTTGCATGGAGGAACTGAGGTCATCGCCACGTGACTTCCTCCTCGTTCTGCACTATCAGTTTCCACGGTGTCCAAAAATAGTGTGCCTGCCTGCAGTGTAGCGCATCGTCTTCACCCTCTGAATTCTCATCGGTATCGTCATCCGCTCGACAACCGCGAGCCTTCATTCTCAGGTTCTTCATAAACCTTCATTCTCATACCGACCTTCTTCGGACTCAGTCGTCCCTTCTTAGTGGTCCTGACACCACATGCAGTTCAAAAACACACCTTTAGTACACCACTATGCCACGCGAGCTACTCGTAGTATTTAATGTAACGCGACATTTACATTACCATTGGGTAAGCAACATTCGATAGCTGACCAGCTCCGATCAGCCTTAATAATAACGCTGGAAAAAAATGTGGTGTCGTTCCTGAGCGCGATTAGAAGCAACCCATGAGGAAATCTTAATTGAACAAAATTATTCTGTTAGTTTAACGCGAGGATTTTGTTCACTTAACATTCCCCCAGTGCCCCAAGGGTGGCTGTTATCACGCTGGAAAATGAGACCGATTTCTTTTTTTCTTTTTTTTTTTTCAGTGTTATTATTAAGTCTCATCGGAGCTGTACGAGTATCAGCATGGCCGCACATGACACTGTGCTTCGCTCTACAGCGTGGCTCGCCATTTTAGTGTGACTCACGCACTTTTAGTGTGACTCCATTTTAGTGTGACTCGGAAACGCACTTTTAATTTTCGCGTTAGCACCGCGAAACAACAGCGGCTTATACGGGTACAGGAGGATTAGTGTGTGTCTTGAACCGACTTCTGGGGAAACTGCCAACGTTTGCATGTATGTGTGCCGGAAGAGCCAAGAAACTCAGTCCCCAGCACGTTCGAGATATAAAAGTGACCCTAAAATGATAAGAATTCCCTCCGATAGCGCAATATGTCACAATGTAGGTAGCTTCAGTCTGCCCTGGGCTGAGCTGAGGTTGTCCTCGCGCTTTTAATGATGAATAGTCGTGACCAACGTTTTCCGTCACTGATTAACGTCGCTTCCGTTTTCTCTTCTGAGAGTCGTCTTTACCGGTTAATTTTACCATTATCGTAACAGGTGTAATATCGAGTTGGAGACTGGCTACTGCTCTTGTCACAAACATTGGTACCATGAAAATGACGTCACGAGATGTCATGTCATCCCGAGAATGGAAGCACGAGAAGAAAGGGAACTACAACCTCTACTGCTACTTCCTCTATTTTTATTGATAGGATGACAAGGCCATGAGTGTTCATTATTGTGCATGTTGCAATTGTTCTTTTATAATATTCACTTCCCACAGATCACGAACATTGAGCCACGATAGCATAAAGCATAAATGCTGTTACCAGCGGCCACTCCGGTCACCCCCATGGGGGAAGGACCCAAATTGGCTCCGAAACGTCGTTGTACCCGCTTCCTGAACCATCGTTGGAGTTGTATGTTTACCATAGTTTCACCTAATCACACGAATTTGTGTCGAAAATGGTCACGTGCAACCTATAAAACGTATCACCTTCTAAATTCTTGTCCATCAAAGTCAGCGCGATAGATTCCGACTCACTTAAACCACGGGTGGTAATTTGTCGCGTCGTCATGGGAAAATAAAGCATCGTTCACTGCACGGTGATGTAACGTAGCGAAAGAACGCGGTCTAAAGCAAGAACACACCATTTTATAACTACCCCGCATCCAGACTTTGAATCGTTCCCTGATATATAACTCTGCCATTCCCGCGTCATCCAGCAGACCCAGAGTTTACGCCCAGAGTTTTCGGAGTAAAAGAAAAGAAAGAGTAGAGAAATGAACGGTGGACGGCACCACGGCAGCGTTAGTCAACTACAACAGTAACAACTTGCGTTAGTCAATATTCAACATCGGTCTTCGCCAGTGAGCGCCTCTTTGAAAACTTTAGCGCCAAAATTTCGGCGATGCTTCGTAGAAAATGAAACGTATGAGACACTTTTCCCCTTTTTGGTCCTTTGTGTCACGGTTACGCTATGTGTGTTCATATAAATTGAAGCGGTCGTAAAGAGGAAAAAATGTCACTCACCGGAACTCGATGTCGGCCGCCAGGTGTGTAATGTGTGTCGACAGCGTCGGAGTCGATGAGGGCGGGCTCAAGCCCATCCCAGAGTGTGCGGTCCCCAGAGCAGAGACGGGCGAAGCGGCTCTCTGCCTCCCCTTTCGCCCTAGTATCCTTCTCTCCCCGGCGGAAGAATATAATGAGAGCACGGGGAGCAAAACTTGTTGTGCCGGAGGATGTTGACAGCCGTTCGAGTGAGTGTAAATAAAAATAACCTCGATAAATTGTCTACGTGGCTACAGTTAAAGTTGAGTTTTGGGTAAATGTCATTGCATTCTAGTATGCTATATGTGCCGCACTTTTTTTTTTTTTTTGTCAGATGTTTCACAAGTTAGGGGTTAGTGCAGAAAAAAGAAATGCAAGCAACCTGGTGATGGCATTTCCTTGAATCTGAGGAAAGCACTGGACAACCACGCACAACAAACTCGCAAGGGTGAAATCGTGACAAAAATGCTTATCACAACACCAATAACGAAATACATGAAGACAGTGCCATGCGTATCACGACAGTGAGAGTTGCAAAGCAATAAAAATTCGTCGCGGATCTATCGAGTGCCCGTGCATTCACAGAAGTGCTTCTAGCCACGCTATTTTTATTAATTTTGTTTATTGCTAAAGTTGTAAAGTGATAAAAGTGCCCCCAAACTCCGGTTTAAACCACGCTAATGCATCTACGGAGAAGGAAAACGTTCAGGGAAAAATTACTTGAGAAGATATCGTTTTGACAAGCAGATTTTATTGACCCGTTAAGTGGTCACAATGCGGTATGATGAGGTAAGGAGAGATTTTGTATCGATAGGAAGTTGGGCGTTTTGTGGTGAAACAGGACATACTACGCCAAGACGTTACAACTCATGCTTATTGGGCTTGTGCTAGACGGCGTCTAATCACATCTCCTATGAGAGTAATGGTGGTAAGATATCCAGCAAGCATTCATGAAACGAGACACACTTCGTGCATTTTCCTAACTAGTCGTGTCACACTTGCCAGAATCAGTACGCAAGCCAGCTAAGACGAGCAACGTCTAATTAATCCATTAAGCACGAGCTCTCCCTAAAGTGAGCTTCCCCACATAGGACATTACTCGTGCGGATAAGGTGCATTTGACTTCGGTGGAGACGAAATAAGCGTAATGCTCCTTCATCGTCATAAATTATCAGAAACTTGTTGGACATTTCTACCCAGTGGACTGTTCTATCCGCTGTGACGGGCTGAGAAGTTCCTCCCGTGTCTGCAGGAATTGAGAACATAATCGTTTCCTTAGAGATGCCATCTCATACTCTGCCTTCTCTTTTTGCTTCAACCCAGTGGCCGTCTGTGGCCGTCGTTGATGAGTCATCTTGTTATGAGGTCAAAGTACTTGATCTTTAGTGTAATCAGACTTGGGTAGTAACTAAGTAACTTCTAACTGTAACTAGTTACCGTTTTTTGGTTAAAGTTACTGTGACACGTAACTGTAACTAAGTTACTCGGTTATGGCAATATTTCCCCCGCGTCAGTTCTCTAGCGTACAAATGCCCTGCCGTTTCTCCCGAACACGAATTGCACATATTTTGTCATCTCATACGCAGCCAGGATGGCCTCTAGACTAGCTCCCACGACCTTACACTAGACCATAGGAAATTCTATGCTCATAAATTTTTGAAGTTACATTTATTTAGCTCGTTAAAAGTGTACCTGTAAAGTAAGTAAGTTATTTTAATGTGGAGATTGTAGCTGCAATCAATTACATTTCAAAAACAGTAACTGCGACTCAGTTACTATTTTGCAGAGTAATTGTATCTTACTTCCTTACTTTTTTTTTGTGTAACTTACCCATAACCGAGTTTAATACTTGTACTTCCCACGTGCAGACGGGGTTTGTCTCTTTAGTTATTGATCGGTCCTTCACGTTAATCGAAAACGGAGACCAGCTGTACATTCCGTTTCTCACGTTTGTTAAAAAAAAAAAAAACTACGGACCTTTGCTGTTTGGACTGCAGCGTCTGCACGAACCTGGCTGTCGCACGCAATTTTAATTTCAGGAGTTGGCTGTCCTTTCAAAAGTGAAAAACTGAAAATTCGTCGAGAAAAGGTTACGTTGGCTGTTTCGAGTGTAACTCCTCATATTTTATGTGTGCGTACTAGCTTTAAATTTCATCATCTTCTCGAAAACTCGGAGGCAATATCGTCCTTCCTTGTACCCAGCTTG
Source organism: Ornithodoros turicata (assembly GCF_037126465.1). Lineage (NCBI taxonomy): Eukaryota > Metazoa > Arthropoda > Arachnida > Ixodida > Argasidae > Ornithodoros > Ornithodoros turicata. The sequence continues at coordinate 81,707,678 of NC_088205.1, forward strand.
TTATTCGAGCGAGTACTGGCATGGCCATTCAATTCCCAGCAATCACGTCTGTTCTATTATGGCTCCGACTGTACGCAGACAATCTCACCACCTAATAAGCCATGCAAGTTGCCGCCAACAAAGCTGACAAGAGACGCTGATCTATATTTATTGACGTCTCGTCAAGTGGTTCCGACTGATGCCAAAGGATGTCGCTGCGCCTGATTGGGTTGCCGCGCGATTCGACGCCGCAGCAGATATTAAGCCGACAAAAGGGGGAACCGGAATCTTGCCGTGGCAAATTATGTTACCTTCTCCACTGGTAATCGACGATTTGATTATGGGTTCGATCGGAACACCTGGCGATTCCTCCCGGAAAGGAATGAGCCCAGTAATTATGACATTTCTCTCTCTGTTCCTCTTTTTTGTTGTTCACTTATCTTGTATTGTATGGTTTGAAAATCGATGACAATCGTCTGCCAGCCAACGTGGAAGTTGAGGACGTAGACTGGAGCAGCTTCTAAAACATATATATCTCGCGCATTATACTTTCCTTTTTGTTACTTCATCCTTCTTTATGACGTCATGTCCATATGTCGATCACAATCCGGAAATAGCCTGCTTCCTATAAGTGGTGCGAAAACACCGTCTGCTAGGTGATGCCTATGGGCATATTGCTGTTCTAAGGGGACTCCATGAAGGGAGCAACATCCCTAAGCTTTGAAATGTCGCCACGGCTGTCGTAGGCCGGGCAGAAGACGTTGCTGAAACCGGTCAGTCCCACCTCTGGTCCCAGCAGTAGGAAGCAAAACCAGTGAACGCCATTTGTTCCTGAAATTCCTTCTTAAAGGCAGAAGCAGGTACACAAGAAGGGTCAATGAAAAGAAGCCTTTTTCACTTTGCTTTATGTTTTCCTTCTCTACTTCGCCTGTGCGAGTCAACAACAGAAGCGACAACAGCACCGATTTATTCGACTTTGGCATTTACATCGCAGTACGACTATGATAAAGACTGGTAGGTCTGTGGATTACTTTTAACCATCTAATGGCTAATTCGAGTGAGTGGTCATTTCGTGGCAACACGGCAAAGCGCCCAGAAATTGCTAGGTAGGCGCCCGCACTGGACCGCGTGACCGTTGCCACCCGGACATGAGTTCCAGGAATCTAGCGGTTTTAGTCGCTTGTATCACGCTTGGGGCATCGCGGTCGCTCACCGTCGTCGTGTTCCGTCGTATGCTAAGCCACGTGAACTTCGACGTGCGGACCAATGAGTGCCCTCCGCCACCATCGCGGTGTGGCTGTGACGACGCCGGATATGTTGGGCAATCCGCTGCCCGGTTGCTTCGAGGCCGTGCGGAAGAAAAAGTGCTAGTTCGTAAATTCCTGGCGCTCGGAAAGCGCTACGCGAACACAGTTGCTCGGAATCTGGCAAAAAAAAAAAAGAAGAAGAAACCTGCCAGGAAATGACCACGCGAATTCGTCTTCAAGTGTCCCTACCGTGTGCTCAAAGCAGCGCACGGCACGCCGTATTTAAGTTCCAAGCAAAGCACGACGTGCCTGAGCAACCTGTACCGTGCTACCAAGCTGCTGACGTAATCGGCCGTGTTCGATACCGCTACCTTGTGTTGACATCAAGGGGAGAACCTTTCGCTACCGGTTAGCTGATTTATTCGTATCTTGGTTATAGATGGATGGAAAGAGTAGAACACATCTACTGTGGATGATGCCTCACTTGCATTCTTGCGAGTCGCTGCCCGGAACACGACTACCTGTTGCTGAGGACCTCTGCACTTCCCTTTGTTTCAAAGCAGACAAAACAACTCCAAGACAAAACCATCGCTATCTCGGGTATTGGGTAACCCTCGTGATCTAGGTTTCTAACACAATTGGAACACTGAAATGTCAATGTCCCGAATGAAACCCGAAAGATCGCTTCGCCGCAAATATACACATAGAGGGGCAAAGCATCCTTTACAGGAACGATTCCGTGTATATATTACACTGGCCGCAATTTTGAATGTTATTGTCGTTATTGTCTTGTCTTATGTTATCTTGTTTCTGTTATGTAGGAAGTGATACACCGTAACCATGATACATTTCATGCACATAAAAATTTACAGTGTGCAAAAAAAAAATGTGTACAATTACATACGTACTTCCTCGTCCACCCTCAGGTGACTCAGGTACTGATCCTGCATGATTCACCGCGGCGGCCGGATTAAGAACAGAGTTAATCAGTAAGAGTTACCTTTGAGAAAATAATCTGCGATATCATCACGTGACATGATGTAGCACGCTATGACTTGAAGTTTTCGTGTCCGGTACAATTTGGGTGACGAATCCTGGCACCGACTGTGCATAGCTGTTCCGCGCCTTTCATGCATATGTCAGCACTACTCTTTATGAAGTCGGCTTATGATGTCGGGAGCTGGAAGAAACTGCGACGTTCTCCTGAATAAGTAAAATAATCAGTATGACTTCGTTCCACTAGTGACACGAAACTGATCGCCGTGAGGCTTTAATTGCTGCGTTCGTCCTCCCGTGTTTCAGCATTGGTCTCGTCTATTACTACGTCAATATGACGTTGTCAGCTGTATTCAGAAAAGATAAATAAATAAGAAACAAGGGCGAATTCGCTGTTCGCTCCCAACGTCAAAGAAATGTCGAACTGTTCTTTAACATCGACCAACAAAAACATATCACGTGGCTCTTTTTCATGTTGCAGAAGCTTTGTGCAGTACAATTCCTTTCGTTTTGCTTTTTGCTTTCTTAATTTTATTTTTGTTTCTTCTCTTTTTTTAAAAAAAAGGATAAAACAAACAAAAAATTCAGAGCAGTATTTGATGAACCGTCCTTCTTCCGAAGGAAGAGCTCCGGAGTGATCAATCAGCCCATCGTGGCGAAATGAATCGCACCGTGGTCGCTGAGGTTCGCATCTCGCTTCACGGCTCGCGTCCACAACGAAAAAAAAGAAAAAAGAAAGACACACAGGTGGAAGAGCCTCTTGGTTGACCGACTTAGCGTAGATGAAGCGAATTTCTTTTTTGTCTACTAACCTCCAGCTCCTGTCGATTCGAAAGAGACTCCGCGTGCTACGCAATTACGATCGAAACAATTAGACGTACTTAGTTGCAATAATTTCCGTATTTACCGTTGTATAACGCACGCCTTATACATTGTAAGAAGTGTTCAGGAGAGGCGTTAAACATTGGAGTTTTTCTCGGAAGAGTGATGTTCCTAATGGCGAATTGGGGTGGTCATTTCATGGAAACGTTTTTACCAGATCTCTCATGTTCGCTTGGCACTTTCCGAGCGCAGGGAATTTGCCAGTTAGCACTTTTTCCTCCCGGCCTCGAAGCGACTGGGCAGCGAATTGCCCAACTATATCCGATGTCGTCACATCCTCATCGCGAGGGTAGCGAGGGCCCGCATTGGCCCGCACGTCGAAGTTCGCATGGGTTAGCAGACGACGGAACCCGAAGACGAGCGACCGCGATGCCCCTACCGTGATCCGAGTGAACCGCTAGATTCCTGCCACTCATGTTCGGGTGGCAACGGTCACGTGATCCAGCTCGGGCGGCGACCTGGCAATTTCCGAGCGCTAGGCAGTGTTGCCACGAAATGATGTCTTGCAACCTCAGGCCTCATGCTGTGGTCCAGCCGTTTGACATATCTTCTCTGGATTTGCCACAGAGTTTTCGGACGAATGTTGATCCAGTTCCGCGAACAACCTGGCCAGGGCGCATATACTATCCCCTTTCCTTCCTGCTGTCCTTTCTCACCGTCTGTCCACCTCTCATAGCCACAGTTTCTTCGCGGCGAAAATACGGAATAAAAAATAACTACCCGAAGAATACCACAAAAGTGAGGGTACAACCGGTTTCCACAATGTCCTAGGTCTTAGAGATTATAAGGAAATAGAAAATAAAAGGCGAAAATCAATAAATCAATACTTCCTGCATCTACCATCTGCTTCCACGACCTTACCAATCTTTAGCACGTGCCCAGTGTAGTCTTAAATAGAAAGAGATTAAAAATACTGAAATATAGGAAAGTTGCCCCTTTGTCTGCCCCCGGCACTGATTGGCTCATAAGTGGTCACTCAGAAAACTTTGTCGTCTAATCCCTCTGCCGTCTTTACGGGGCAAGGATTGCTTTTATCCGGAGTCCGATGGACGGGAGAGGCTTTGTCTCCAGATTTAAAGGAAAGTACGCTTAATTATCGCTGGTTTCTCAAAGTGGACATTGTTGCTCGTACTTGCGTAATCCGGGGACAAAGATAAGGGACAGGAATGATAAAGGAAGGGCCAAGTGGTGTTCCGTGTCTAGCTTTAAAAAGTTGAACAAAAATTTGTTTAGTTTGTGACATTAGTTTGAATGCTCAAACTGTAAAATGGCAAGCTATGCAACGTAATGCCACGAATTATCAATTTATCATTATCATGTAAAGCCGCATCTTATCAATGGTGCTTCTTGAGGTTATCAGTAGGAGGGAGAGCTTGCACGTCGGCATTCCTAATAACTTTAATTTGATCTTTTTATCTTACTCATGTACAGTCAAACTCCTTTATAGCGAACACATTTTTAACGAAAATACCACTACAGCAAATTTTTTTTGCGGTCCCGCTGAAGCCTATAGGTCCAATAATAGACATCCTTTTTAACGAAAATACCTTTACTGCGATTTTTTTTTGCTGTCCCCTGAGCTTCGTTGTAAAGGAGTTTGACTGTATAACAAATTCAAAAAAACAGAAATTCGTTTCAACATATGGCTATATTGAAAACTATGCACAAATCTGGCATCTCCATTCACAGGTGGGAGCTGCATAACTGGGCAGGGGCAGGGGCAGGGGAGCAGGGCCCCGAGAGAGAAATTACAGGGATGGGCCATGCCCAGGCCCCCTGCTCACGCCTGGATACCATAGTCTAAGTACTTCTACTTCAAAGTAATTATGACTGGCCTTTGGGTCGGTCATGCAGGCCCCCGAAGAGGCCCGGGGCCCCACCCGCCTCCCGCCAGCCCTAACTGTAAATAACTGTAAAAGTTTGACTACAAGCTAAGTAAAAAGTAAGTAACAACAACAATAACTAAAAAGTTAATAACAAAAAGTAGCTAAAAAAAGTTTGCTGTAAAAGCAAGCCTAAACTGGGCTAACGCTCTTACAAATTCCTTATGCCGTATCCAGTGGGATGTGAACGTAACGAAGTTGTGACTTGCAGAACGAAATAAGTGACATATCGCAACAACTTCCAAATACTGGACGGATGGCAGATCCACACGTCACCAAAGATGTGTTCTACGTGAAAAGTATAACACACGTTCTATATTTTCAAGCAGCCTAAAAAAAATGTTTTATTGACACACACCCATACGAATAATAGAAAATGAGCTGCAATGCAGCTGAACACACTTGACTAGATCAATGCTGTCTAGAGCAGATATCAGTCTTTCAATAGTAACGATACAGAAATCGATGCGTCAAAAAATACTTATAAACAGAAAATAACTGAAGCGTAAGAATCAACTAAAAATGTCACATGTCGTCGTCAAGGGCAAATGAAGGAAGTCTGGTGCATCCCTGCGTTGCCAATTTCTGAAAATCTCCAGAACAAGAATGGTACGTCGGCCCCACATTCATACACACCTGTCTCAAAAAGCTGGTTCATGTATCACAGCATCTCAATGAAAGTCTTTTTTTTCTTCCTCTTAAAGTTGAACAAAAAAAACAAAAAATACAGCAGAAAAGGAAGAAGCACTTTGTCTACAATATACAAAGAATAAGATAAAAGGCTTGGAATGGCTTCACTGTCACTCTACGCTCTGGCAAACATTCAATGTGCCTACTCGTACATTTCCTTTGCTCAGGAAAGTTTGGCCAACACGGGAAAAATTGGTCATTTAATCTCTCCGGCGTTGTCTGGCTACCCACACAGTGGACTGACAGATGTCGCAGGATTTTACACCGCTACGCCTACGGTGACCTCGACACTATTAACCAGCTGATGACAAAGTAGAAGAGGCATATCGGATAGACGGCCAGCGCTTTCTTCCCTGACGGTTGGCTGTCTCCAAGAAAAGCTGTTGAAGCTGTGGGAAGAGAATGAAGATAGTTTTTTCAGCCACCAACATAACATGATTCACATACTGCAGCTGTTACAGGTCGGCTCTTCAGCAGAGCCTTATTATAGGCCCAGTTTCACCAACGCTGGTTAACTTTGAACAGAGATCAAAGGTTGCTAAAACTCAATTCTTTTTTACAAATGTTAGTAGTAGGTGATGTGATTAATGTTTCAGTGGCAATAGCTCCCTTGGGTGAAGCGGGGTGAAGCGTTAAATTCGAGTTAAGGGACCATTGATCTCAGTCAATCGAGATTGGTGAAACCATGCCATAGTCATCCTTCTTACAATGAAACCCCTCATAGTGACTTCAACAACCTTACTTATAATGATATCACTTCCATTGGCCTTTGTACAATAGTAACGCTTGTGGTCCTATTTACAAAAGCTGCCTCATCACTCATAGCTGCACTAAGATTGCTCCCACTTACTAATCCCATAGATTACTGCACAGAAGGAGACATGTTATACCCAACTTTTTTTTTTTCTTTTTCTTTAAAGTGCACTCATTCTGTGTCTCGAATACCCCATTTTTACTGCGAAAGACAATTTTTTTTTATAGTGTATGGTTCCATGGATGTCTGTCCTTTGTAATTAACTTTGCATGCCAACTCTCACATACACTTACCAAAAGTGGCCCATCCAAATCCCAGCATTGTGACGAAAAACCTGATGAAGAAGAGGATGACTGTTTGTTCTCCGGCCAACAGGATAGCCCTGCAGATGAGTAGTGCGATGCAGGGCGCAAGAAGACAGTAACCAAGGACGCAAACGCTCTGGAAAAATGAGCTGAAAGAAAGCAATGAGGAAAGCTTTGCTGCTTGAATTTTCTAATCAGGTGGAAATAGGTATGTTCAGAGGGCAGGCAGGTTTGTATTGGTACAAAATTGGTCACTGTTGGTCGACATTGGTATAGTTTACAAAACTGGTATTTACCAGGGGAAGGTAACGGAAACAGCAACAGAAACAGAAAGTGTATTACACCAGAATTATAGCAGGTAACAGAAACAGATATTGCACGCTAAGAATACCAGAAACAGAAACAAAAATAATTTACGGTAATAATTTGGGTACCTGCAGGGCCCGAATTATTACAATCATTTAAACATATCATTCAGATAAATTTACAAAATCAAGTTGAATTAAGCAAACTAAACTTAACTGATGAACTACAAATAAAATGAACAATCAAACTGTAACAGAACAAGCATAGTTTTCATGCGCTTATTATGGCTTGCAAGTTGCAAGTGTGAGTAACATTCTTAACAATCATGTTCATAGTATTAGCTACTGAAAGACAACAACGTAGTATATTTTTTAATAAATGATGTCTGCTGTGTGCACATATCCCTAAAGTCCTCAGATAGATTTCAGAATATATACGAAGAGGTATTAAGTCTGGCTCAAATTAAGCTTATTAAAATAAAGAAGGAAAATAACAAACAAGAAAGGGAGGGGAGGCGGTACCGAAAACCGAAACGTACAATGCAAACGCAAACAAATATGGTGGTAACGGAAACAGAAACAAATATGGGCCAGTAACGGAGGCGGTAACGGAAACGAAAAATATTCCGTTACATTTCCCTGGTATATACGGAAGTTCGAGAGTGTAAAAGATAATATGATGTTCAGTATTAGATGCATACATGGCACCTCCAAGTAGCCTGCAGTTAAGGGTGACCACTGCAGCTCCTGCCCAGACGAGAACAAACACTTGCGCAAACTGTGGGGCTCCGTCGTCTTGCGGAGCACCGGGTTTCTGTAACATTCTGCGTACAACAGGTATAATTACTTTCTCAAACGTAACTGAAAAACAAAAACTAGACGAGGACATTTTTCTCACAAGGAGCCAAGTACAACCCATCACAAATTTTTTTAATCCTGGAAATTTACCTTTTACAGACAAAAATTTACAGTCAAAAACAAGTTTAATGGACTTACAATGCAAGAAAGACACATAGGATGAGAGGTCCCCATAGATCCCCTGAAAAGCAAGTGACATTCTGCAGACACATATGCAACTGGTGCAACTCTCATATCATGCCGAATAGAATCAATATGTTTCGTCATTATTTCCGCGCATCAGGCACTCACAGTCCTTGAGTAGTGTTCGTTTTTGCTTCGGGTACAGGACATGAACGAACTTCACACCAATCGCTTTCAGGTCACGACCCTAGAATGAGTCATAGTTACATGACTATGTCCACAGGTGATGAAACCGAAACTTACGATAGTTGTAACGACAGGCTCATCGAGGGTGTTGAATACTTTGTCTTCCGATGGTAGTTCGGCATTAATGTCTCCTTCGAGACTGGCTTCTTGAAATGGTGGTCTCTGATATCCACTGTTCTGCAGTGCAAAAGACAACTTTAGCGTTGGCGAACAACACAGAGCCCCGATCATTTTACCAGATTGGTGCAACCTGATATTCATAACGTCTAAGATCTTCGTCGATACCTTGGCTGTACTACACCGATATTTTATTATTCTAGTGATTTGAACCAGGAACTCATCCGTGTTCGGAACAAATGAATTCATTTTGGTCCCGCTATTCCTTCAGCTGGAACAACGATCTCTGAACTAGAGCAACTGGAAGGTAGAAGATCAGCACTGTTTCTGTGAGTCTGGGTAACGCCGAGCATATACCTTCACCATGGACGTTGATACGGTGTTTAAATTTGACGTAGCGAAGGTGTGTTGGCAAGCTTTGACAACTCACCTGAAATATTCCACCGCGGTCCGCCATGACAGCGATACGCAACTAACAGTGGTGGAATGGCGTGTTGATTTGGGAAAATGTAGCACAGTTTTAGATATTTGTAAATTCTGCAAAATTAAACATAAAGTAACTTATGTAATTATATTGCTATATACCAGAGTCTTAACAAAGATATCATTTATTCGCCAATAGAGCAAGTGAAGCAGCGGCCTACTTCTGCATTGAGCCTTTTCTGCTACTGATTCATGTACTGCTCCTACTGTCTCCAGCCTCCAGCATTTGCTTAGTTGAAAACAGCGATGAATTGCCATTCACGTGGTTGTCTTTGCGTTGGGACGCACGAAAAATGGTGCAAATATGATACTTGGGAAGCGGAAGAAGAAAATGAAGCAGAAAAGTTCCTGCGTCAAATGTTGAATCGTCAGTTGGACACCAGCATATCATTGAAAGAGTTGAGTCTTACTTTCCATCACACGCTTAGGGTCTGTGTAGTTGCTAGACCACCAAATCTGTAATGACTTCGCAGGCAGTTCGAGCGCCACAAGTCATTCACAGTCGGAGAGAAACAGGTACCTCTGTCAAAGGCCGGCACTTCAACTCTTCACGACTTCGTGTCTGCGGATAACTTCAAGAAAAATGTTGAGCACCTGCTTAGTTGTGGCCTCACGGAGAATGAGGTCGATTTTTATTTGAAACACACTGGTAGCTTGGTAAGTAGTATTAAAAAACCTGAACAAGGAAACAGTTCGTCATACTAGGAAGGATTTTCAACCACCTGTTCTCAACGTCTTGTCCCGTAGGAAAACATGAAGATGCACACGCGCATGGAACCATCTGCCCTCATGGAAAAACTCGATGAAATTCGAGAGAAAGTGAGGCACCACAAAGCACTGGACAGTGAAGTCCTGAGAGATACACAGCTTAACGCCGAAACAAATGACGAAAGCAGTGAAACAAAACTCCCGAAAGATCCACTGAGCCACATATTGGATTTCTCGAAGTCCTTGATGGAACGAGTGAACAGCAGGAAGAGGAAAAAGAGAAACGAGAGAGAGGACGAAAGGGCGGAAGAAGTCGTAGAGCCCGCGGACCCAATGAGGTTACATACCGTGGTTCCTTTACCCGAGGACGAAATTCTTGCCAACAGACTGCGCAGTGACGAAATTTGCAAACTGCCACGGTTTCAAAATTACAGTCCGGGAGAAAAATCAAATGTAAGCTCTTTCTTTTGTTTTTTTCTTTATGACCACCATTTTCTTTATAATCAGCAGGGAAGAAACTACAGGGAGTACAGACGTAAACCTAATGGTCGTTTGTTTGCTTCCTGTAATCTTCAGGTTCCTTGCAATGGTGATGTAGTGACGAGGGGGCAAAAAATTGAGTCCATCATGTCCATGGCACTTTGCCCCACATTAATGACGGATAGATAAAAAGGACTGTTACTTGAATGAATGTGAACATGCGTTCCAAGCTTTACAGCACAGGGGCAAAATAGATGAATGAAAAATTGGCACCACGAATACCAAAACTCATCCGACTGTGACATCACAGCAGCTGGCAGCGGGAGAGGTCACATGATTACAAGAACCAATAGGAACAGCCGATGCTTTCACTTCACTGATGTCGTAGTTTGAATGGGTAGTGTGTCCACGGAACTGTACATCACTGAGTACGGCACGTAGAGAAATACTGTGTCGTTCAGTACAATGCGTGCATGATTTACTGAACAAAAGGGCAGTGGTTTCAAAAAGAAATCCCTGCCACCCAGATGCATTTGTTTGAGGTCTCGACAGAGGAACAACGAAATATTCACTGTCACTTACTTAGTTCTGGCTTGCAGATAGCAAGGAAGTGTTTGCACCTTTTGGAAATGTATCTTGGTCATGCCAAGACATGTAGCTCTGATGAAGGTATTTTTCCGTAGAAATATCTGCAGACTGAAAATGAAGCGTTTTGAGATAATGAGTGAAGTGAGATAGTGAGCTTCTTCTGTGTTCCAGCCTCAGAACATCAATTTCCATCGAGATAATGAGGTTCTATCGCGTTTTTGCCAGCCATATGAAAGCTGAAAATGAGATTTTGTGCCAAGCTTAGCCGTCACAAAATATACATTGCAGGAGGTGTGGAAACAAAGTTTGTCTCTCGACAGCCTGTACTCAAATAATGAATTACTGCTTCTTTCTAGATTTTGTACCTCAAGAATTTACATCCCAAAACAGATGTTAGAGAACTGATGGCTCTATTTCTACGTTTCGATGAAGACGACGCAGTCGTAAAATATCGTCTGCTTTCCGGGCGCCTCAGAGGACAAGCATTTGTCACGTTTCCTAGTAAGTATAAAACTTTTTTCTCTCTTCTTAACAGACTTTGGAAATACCTACAAGGAAGTGTGCTGATAGTTGAAGCATACTTATCAAATGGTGCTTATTGCTCTTCAGAATATTAGGATTTTAGGCTACTTTTTTTTCTTTATTTTTTTTATTTTTTGCAGATATTTGAATGAAAAATGAAGTACTTGGGGAATCAGATACAGATGTACTGTTTGTATATTGTTTCAGGTGCTGAATCTGCAGAGAAGGCTTTAATGTTATGCAATGGATATCTCCTCAGAGGGAAACCTGTTATAATAGAATATGGAAAGAAGCAGAATTAAATTAATGATGCAAACCTTACTAATTCTTTCGTTTCCAAAGATTTAATGCATTATACCACATTATGAGCATTTACACCAGTCCACACTTCAGCATCGATATTTACAGATGAGGGCTTATCTCAACTACGATTCCTTCAGCTGCGATTTAACGCGTTCTGTCCAATCGTAGGGTTTCCACCATTCAGCAAATTGGAGAACTTTTTTCCTCTGATCGTCAAACTTCTCAGGCTGCATTTTCTTCCACAGTCGTGGCTCCAGGTCGAGCATCCCACCAATAATCTCCTGAGAAAAATTAAAATAGCTTTTTTTCTGCCATGCATTGCGAGAGAAAAAAAACTAGCATTCTTGCATAACAACATGATCATATAAAGCAGCACAATTTATTGAAATTATTTATTATTCGCAGAATATTCTACATGTCACAAAATTATGCGAAGATTTCAGTGGATCGCGACATTTACGTGGGTTAAACCCGATGGGTCGTAACTGCAATGCCTGTCGGTTAGCGATCTGGGGAGAACGTTGCCGGTACTTTTTTTTTTCCCTTGGTCTTTCCTGTCTGCGGATACCCACGGATTTGTAAATCCCACTTAACGGAAACGTTAATTTTCCACAGCAGAAAGCTAGGGGCTTGAGCCATACCACACAGTGGATGGTTTCAAGATGTTTTCGTAACCACGATGTACAGCAAAAATATTGTGCATGGTCACTCCCCATAGAGTTCTTCATTAATTAAGCAGGTTTCAAGCAATCCTAAAGGTCATCTCTAGAGGAGGAACATCGTTCTCACTTTTCCGAAATACCAAGGAAACTCCTTCTCGTCTTCGATGACGTGCGCAAAGCCAGACTGCAATCCAAAGTCCACAGAAAAGTACGGCAGACCTCTCGGAATCTGCGGGAAAACATCGGTCACCTCGTGCGGGAACGCGTTAGAAAGTCTCGATAGTATTTACCGAGTTCCTCAGTCCTTTCTGCGACAGGTCCACCAGCTTTTTATTCTGAGCCCACTCGGTTTCGGACTCCAGGATGGCTTTCTGCAGTTAACGAACGGACTGGGTCAGCATACCGTGTATAGCACAAACAGTTTTTGATTCCATGTTAGCACTGCCAAGCAACTGTGGTTATTAGCAGCATACAGACATGAATAGATGGTGAGAGGTGTGGGGGACAGGGGATTAGTGTAAGTGAAACCCGCGTATAACGATATTGACGGTAATCGCGAATTCTATCGTTATACGGGATACATCGTTAAACGAGGGATGACATAAATGGCGCGTCCCCGAAAAGTCGCGCGTCACCCCGCGTGTAGCAAAAGAAAAAGAAACAGATGCTAAAAAAAAACCGCGAAGCTGTGTGACATCGCACTGGCTTGGGAAAGCAGCGATCAGAACTCGTGGAGGGTATCAGGGAACATAGCAGGACAACTTCTGGCAACACTACGCGTCACCATTCCGTAAGTCGGCTTCACCTAACGCCTGTGTGCTTTAGGAGAAGCTCGCTTTAGAAATCTGTTGCGCAACTCGCGGGTGGAAAGCATGTGCTAGGCCTTTTGAATCATCTCGCGAATTTGAGCAGCATTGGCCAAATACGGAGACAAACAAGCGTTACCACCTACCTCTTTCACTGACAGTATTGGAAAATGAACAGTCGCCGTCTATTTTCTTGCCTGAATTTTTATTTTTGTTTAATTCTTTTGATGTGAATTTCGGATTATACGAATTTTTTCCGCTACCCCGTGAGATTCGTATCATCGAGATTCTACTGTATCTTATCGCGGCGATTTTCGTCGCGAGGTTACGCGCACGGGACAGCTCCCAACATCGTTATACGAGTACTCGGAACCGCGGTCTCCATCGCTATACGCGGGTCGTTTCCCCATAGAAACAATGTATATTTTGACGGTAAAATCATGAACAATCGTTTTACGAAGGATATCGTTATACGCGATATCGCTATCCGCGGGTTTTACTACATCCAGGGCCAACTTCAGGGGTACTGCCAACGTCAGTCTGGAAAGCCTGCTGGGAAACCCGGGCAACACAGCCGGTGGCAGGATTCAGAACCACGACCTTGGAGCTATCAGCAAGGAGCGGAATGATTTTGTCCACTCTGCCATGCTACCGGTAGCCTCTATTTTATTCTTAATTTGACGTGCAGATGGTTCTTATCACGGGATTTGTTTTAAGGACGGTTGACGTGATGGAGTGCATACAAGCACTGCGAGCTAAAAGAAATGTCTAACTTGGTTATAGTGTCAATATTGCGTATAACAAAATATGTACGTACTAGCATGATTCCTAGTATGAAGATAAATTGTACTAATCTACCGTATAAAAACTTGTTTACTCCTCATGCAACAAACTGCGATATTGAATGCACGTGTAGCAATCTATTCCGGTATTTACTCGAATAATTGCATTTTTTGTTAAAAAAATGTACATTACTATGCAAATAAGTACACTATAATGGCTCAACATACAATGTCGATTTCAATTTCTTCATATTTTTTTAAAATTTACTTATCAACCTATCATTACAAATCAACGTATGAATGTCAATCGGTTTGAGCCCCATGTAACCTGAAAAATTTGCACCATTCCAACGAAAATTAGCTCCACTGCAACCTGTACCTTGAAATACATGGGAGCCAGGGCTCCAACATCTTTCGGAACAGGAATGCACTCCAGAACTGTGTGCGGGTGATGTCTGAACCCCATGGCTGTCTCCATGAAGACTGTGTCCTGTTCCATGTCCTCAAACATCCTGGTCAGGCCTTTTCGGAAAATCTGCGCAGCCGTGCTCCAGTACATAAGACAAGCTCCGGAGCTAGCACATATGTAACCTAATTTTTGCACACAGGTAATAAATAGCAGAGTTCGAGGTAACTCGTCACTGTAACTAAGTTCCTTTTTTCTGTGACTTCTAACTTAACTCGGTACTTTTGTGCCGTGGTAACTTTCAGATGAACTCGTTTCTTTTTCAGGTAACTTTGCCAAAGTAACTTAAGCTAAGTTCCAAGTTACTTTTAATTTGCTTTTCACTCCAGAGCTAGCACATATGTAACCTAATTTTTGCGCACAGGTAATAAATAGCAGAGTTCGAGGTAACTCCTCACTGTAACTAAGTCCCTTTTTTCTGTGACTTCTAACTTAACTCGGTACTTTTGTGCCGTGGTAACTTTCAGATGAACTCGTTTCTTTTTCAGGTAACTTTGCCAAAGTAACTTAAGCTAAGTTCCAAGTTACTTTTAATTTGCATTTCACTCCAGAGCTAGCACACATGTAACCTAATTTTTGCGCACAGGTAATAAATAGCAGAGTTCGAGGTAACTCCTCACTGTAACTAAGTCCCTTTTTTCTGTGACTTCTAACTTAACTCGGTACTTTTGTGCTGTGGTAACTTTCAGATGAACTCGTTTCTTTTTCAGGTAACTTTGCCAAAGTAACTTAAGCTAAGTTCCAAGTTACTTTTAATTTGCTTTTCACTCCAGAGCTAGCACATATGTAACCTAATTTTTGCACACAGGTCATAAATAGCAGAGTTCCAGGTAACTCGTCACTGTAACTAAGTTCCTTTTTTCGGTGACTTCTAACTTAACTCGGTACTTTTGCGCCGTGGTAACTTTCAGATGAACTCGTTTCTTTTTCAGGTAACTTTGCCAAAGTAACTTAAGCTAAGTTCCAAGTTACTTTTAATTTGCTTTTCACTCCAGAGCTAGCACATATGTAACCTAATTTTTGCACACAGGTAATAAATAGCAGAGTTCGAGGTAACTCGTCACTTTAACTAAGTCCCTTTTCTCGGAGACTTCTAACTTAACTCGGTACTTTTGTGCCGTGGTAACTTTCAGAGGAACTCAGTTTCCCAAAGTAACTTAAGCTAAGTTACAAGTTACTTTTAATTTGCTTTTCACTCACGTCCACATAGTTTCTCGCTTTCTTTCCGGTTCCTTCATGGCATTTTTTCCCATAAAACGTGATATTCAATCAATGACACTATTTTATTCAGGAAGTAAGAACCGCTGCCATTCAAATGAAGCTGAACCATTGTGCGCCCACAGGGAGTAAGATGTAAAGCGTTCGAATTGTTGGACATAAAACCAAAAAACGATCTAAGTGTGTTGCATTCCACCACAGGCAACTCAAGCTGTAACTCAACTGCTCATGCACGCTGCACCTGCGTAGTGCTACGTTGTGTCCGAAGTAACTTGGAGGTAACTCGTTCTTTGTTTAAGTAACTCTGTAACTGCGAGTTACATTTCAGGCTGAAGAACTTAGCTATTAACTTAATTACATTTTTCACACGGTAACTTAACTCGTAGCGAGTTCTTTTTGATGGGTAACTTCTCGATCCTATGGTAAATAGTACTCTGCCACCCACCTGCATCTCTAGCCAAACGTCCTCGTCGACCAGCGTTCCTGATGTTACGTGGTGCTGTGGCACGATGAGGCAATGCCCCTCTGTGAGCGACAGGTACGGCGGGAGACACAAATATGTCTGCAACAATGAAGCAGAGTGAACGTTTAGTTCCATAATGCTGTTATCTCATCACCATAAATGAGACTAGCGCCTTACCTTGAGCCCGATTGCTACAATGAGGTGCTTCCTCATTTCGGAGCTCTCCAGACAGTACTTGCACTTCTCCAATGACTTTGTCATCTTCTTATGTTCTGTAAGCAAATTGAGAAGTCAAACAAAGGGAAAGGTGAAGATCTGTTAGGGCTTCAGTTGGCAGGTGCCATTCCGTGAGGAAGCTTCTTTGATAATAGGTCTGGCCCCCTAATGCTGGCTTTATAACCTCCAGGAATGGTGGCACTTTTAATTCTTTTATGCTAGGCAGGTAACAGTGAGGAGGTCCAGACAATGCCAGCAGTCATCAAGCTCATGAGATGAAGCAAACAAAGGTCACTGGGACCTTGTTAATACGTGCTCGCTTAACCGATAGTTCTGCTTAAAATGTAATCGCGTAAAGTCCCAGACTCTACTGCCATTAAACCCAATGCGTTTAGTATGCACTTTCTTGTCACGTACGATCTCGAAAGCAGCCTCTTGGATGGCAGTCTGGGTGGCACTGTACATAATTTTACCTTCACTCTCTGTGCATAGAATATATTTCGCACACAAGGCGTATGCAAGTAACACAACATGCTGTCAAGGTTTCTAGATTGTGCTGGTGTGCCCATCGCCGGCATCATCATTGTCACGTGACTTGGTCCGACTGGCGCAGTTTCAATTTCAGCGCCGTCAGCGCTTCTGGCATTTTCGTTCATTACCACGCATTGTTGTTTGGTATTGTCATGGTCTTGTCCTGGTGTATCCCGGTCTAAATCTGTCTGAACCTGTTCTTGTTGACGGGAAGCCAGCTCGGCGAAACACAAATCGGATTTCTGTCATTCGGCGTTAATAAATGCTTACGACGCCTCAGCCGCAGCCACAACACTTTAGACAAAAACATACGCGCAGTCCAGGAACACTGACAGCTCCGCAAAGTAGGCTTCACCTAACGCTCACAGGCATACAGTGAAGCCGACTCGAAGAATGGTGATGCCTACCAAAAGAATGCTATAGTATGTCTGTCATTTATTTACAGTACTCTTCTGGTTTCATTTTATAGCATGTAAGTTGTCGTATATTTGTCGTCTTCTGGTAGCTATACACTTTTCCTGCTTTCCCATCAAGTATGCTTCAACGAGGTTTTACTGTAATACAGCATTCGCTTGTTGCAGTGCAACTACTTGACCGACATCAGTGTACCTTGATCGACACTTTATTCACAGCTACAATTTTTCACGCTTATTATTCCGTCGCGAATATTAATACTACATTACCAGTACACAAGCAGCAGGCACTCACCAGTGATGGCTCTCATCCTGTCATGAGCATCCTGCCTGGCCGACGAGTCAAACCTCGCTGCTACGTCTGTGGCTGCATCATCAAAGTCCTCTTGACTCGTTGATGCCTTTACCTAGAAAGTTGCGGAGGGTAAAGATGGCGAATTTTTTTGCAAACGCAGGACTTGTGTAAGCCCACCTTTCCAGCAAGACGGGCAAACTCCAGGTTCTGGTCTTCCGCAGTCGTTGCCTTTTCGCGCTGGAACTGTTGAGGAGCCATTAATAATGTCGTGTCACTTCACCCATAATTCTCCGCGAAACACATACCATTTCCTTGAGACTAAAGCGGTTGTCGTCTGCAAAGTAGGAAGTGCGTTCGCCATCTCTGTCGTGCGTGGCAGCCTGAAATATGGAAATGTCGGTGGAAACAAAACAAAAAATTTGCGAGAAATCGCTGTTTGTATCTATTACGCGATAAATTGAAGATACAAAACTGTGAAAGTCAGTATGGAAGAAAATGTTGTGTCTGGCCAATGGGCCACAGCCACCACGAAGAGATCCCAAAAACCTCTGCAAGCATATGTAACGGATTCCTAGTTACTAACCCATTCACCATGCAGAGTAGAACCCAACATTAAAGGAGATATTAACTAAAAATGAAGTCCAAAAAAGGTTCTGCCTAGACGCCATCGCTGCCAGCACGACGGAGAAACTGGCTGTGACGTAAAAGCCAGGCAACCTTGGCCACTAGGGGGCTAGCTTGATGAAACCTCGGAGTGACCAAAGGATGTAAGTGACGTCAGTCCGCTTGCAGGGCGGGTTTTTGCGCATGAACTGCACCCGTGTTGAATGCAATATGACAAAAATCTGATCTTTTTTTAGAATCTCTTCATGGACCCTTTAATGGCCGAAGTGACAACTATTCCCAACAGTCTTCTAGCTAGACTAATATATTCGAATGTGTGCAAACACGGAAAATGATGTCACAAGCGTGATCAGAGAAACTACTCCAGCAAATGAGTACAAAATAAGAGCACACTGAATGTCTCCCCACATAAAGGTGAGATGAGTATTTAAAGAGATGGAAGCATTTAAATAATTTATTTTACTAAAGAACAAGCTTTCAGACAGAATCCATCCTTCCTTCCTCAGGTGCGATACACTGAACACTTGGTAGAGATACTTATGCTAATGTGCATAAGAGAAAGAGGACAAAGAAGGTCGTGAGGAGCAAACAAATTCTTATTAGAGAGGACAGAGGGCTGCGAAAAAAATACAAAAGAAGGCATGGCCCCAGTCCTCTCTAACCTTGCCACCGTCTTTGTCCCCTTTCCCTTATACACATTAGTACGTATAAATAACTCTACCAAGTGTTCAATGTATCACGTCTGACGGAGGACAGACTTCGTCCGAAAGCTTGTTCTTTAGCAAAAATAAACTACTATTTAAATGTTTCAACCTCTTTAAATACTCATCTTATTCACTAGCGAGTGCTAGACTTTTCCCATTTTTGCCTGTTAGTTTCCACGTAAACGTACTACTACAGCCATGTGCTGTACCTTAATTTTCTTCTTCCCAGATCCTTGAATGGGATCCGGCAACGGACGTGCCATCCCTCTGTGGTCTGTTTTGGTCAAGACAACAACTTCCGCCTGCCCCCTCTGTTCTGTCGTGCGCCCTTCAGCGTTGTTTCCAGCGGCTTCCCTCACCGCCCTGGCGCGTTCGATGTCTTCCTTCAATTTCTTGTAGAGTGCAGTGTTGCCAAGTAGCTCCGCTTTGATGAGCTTGGCTCCAAGAGCGTTCATTTCCATGTCAGACAGGAGCTTAGTCGCACCTTGGTTAGTCTCCTCTGCCGGTTTTGGTTGTTCTTCGGCAGTCTGCGCGACAGGAGCAGGATGATCCTTTTTCTGTCGCGCAGGAACCGGAGAAGGTCGTTTTCTGGTGTCTGTGAAAGGTAGCATTTTATTGCATGATCTGTATACCAACCCCACTGCAATCGGGCAGAAATTTTAGAGGGTCTTCCGACACGCTTAGAATCCCTTATCAAAATTTATAACCTTTCTAGTCAAATTAAGCGTTTCTCTCAATGTTCCGAACATGTCTAGAAAATGGAATTTGTAGGAAAATTTTGAATCCATTTGAAGTTTTCTGTGATTTCCTACGCATCTTTTTCGGGTTAAACCCGATTGCGCGCGGTTGTTCCCTCCCGAAACGGTTTCAAAGCAATTCGGGTTGAACCCGATTTCTCCCCTAATTCTAATCATGCACAGTTGAACCTCTGAATAACGAACGTCGATTTAACGAAATCCTCCGTTTAACTAAGAATTTCTGTTGCACGTACGCGTCCGCATAGACGCCAATGTATTTTTGCACTCGATTTAACGAAATACATTCGTTTGGTCACCTCCATTTCACAAAGTCTCTGGGCGACGAAAGCCTTCCGCACGTGTCTTTCTCCTTCACCAAGAAGAAGAAGAGGAGGCGGAGGAAAAACCTTCCCCTCTCCGGTGTCCTCACGCGTGTTTTCGTTGGTTACTTTGGTTGTCACGTGCTGTAGGCACGAGAGTGTAGATATTTGCGTTGCCGACGCCGTTTCGCACCTGTTTTGGGTTTTCGGACAAGAACACACAATGCCACCACTACCGCAGGGGGATCGTGCGTCCTAGACCGACTTCACACAGAATTGTGTCGACATTTATCTTAGAGCCCCATTCGCACGCAGGAGTCTTAGCTGATATCTAGCTGATATTTTAACTGATATCTTCGCTGATGTTTTAACTGATGTTTTAGCTGATGTTTTAACTGATATCTTAGCTGATATTTTAGCTATTTTAACTAATATCTTAGCTGATATCTAGCTGACATTTTAGCTGCTATCTAGCTGATATTTTAGCTATTTTAACTGACATCTTAGCTGACATTTTAGCTGATATTTTAACTAAGATCTTAGCTGATATCTAGGTGATATCTTAGCTGATAGCTTAGTTGATATTTAGCTGATAATGTTTACCATTAGCTGATAATGGTACCGTATGTTTAGCTGATTTGTTACTGCCTCACTTCGTAGTGGTATCAGGCGGCCTATGTCACAACT
Source organism: Ornithodoros turicata (assembly GCF_037126465.1). Taxonomy (NCBI): domain Eukaryota; kingdom Metazoa; phylum Arthropoda; class Arachnida; order Ixodida; family Argasidae; genus Ornithodoros; species Ornithodoros turicata. The sequence goes on from NC_088205.1 coordinate 81,728,071, forward strand.
ACCGCAGAGGGGATCGTGCGTCCTGGACCGACTTCACAGAGAACTGTGTCGACATTTATCTTAGAGCCCCATTCGCACGCAGGAGTCTTAGCTGATATCTACCTGATATTTTAACTGATATCTTAGCTGATATCTCAGCTGATGTTTTAGCTGATGTTTTAACTGATATCTAGCTGACATTTTAGCTGATATCTAGCTGATATTTTAACTAAGATCTTAGCTGATATCTAGGTGATATTTTAGCTGATATTTTAGCTGATAGCTTAGTTGATATTTAGCTGATATCTTAGCTGATAATGTTTACCATTAGCTGATAATGCTACCCTATGTTTAGCTGATTTGTTCCTGCCTCACTTCGTAGTGGTATCAGGCGGCCTATGTCACAACTACCGCAGGGGGGACCGTGCGTCCTGGACCGACTTCACAGAGAACTGTGTTGACATTTATCTTAGAGCCTCATTCGCACGCAGGAGTCTTAGCTGATATCTAGCTGATATTTTAACTGATCTTAGCTGATATCTTAGCTGATGTTTTAGCTATTTTAACTGATATCTTAGCTGATATTTTAACTGATACCTTAGCTGACATTTTAGCTGCTATTTTAACTGATACCTTAGCTGACATTTTAGCTGCTATAGCTGACATCTTAGCTGATGTTTTAGCTGATATCTTAGCTGACATTTTAGCTAATATCTTAGCTGACATTTTAGCTAATATCTTAGCTGACATTTTAGCTAATATCTTAGCTGATATTTTAACTGATATCGTAGCTGATATTTTAACTGATATCGTAGCTGATATTTTAACTGATATTTTAGCTGACATTTTAGCTGATATCTAACTGACATTTTAGCTGATACCTAGCTGACATTTTAGCAGATATCTTAGCTGATATTTTAGCTGACAGTTTACCTGATATCTAGCTGACATTTTAGCTGATATCTAGCTGACATTTTAGCTGATATTTTAACTAAGATCTTAACTGATATCTAGCTGATATCTAGGTGATATCTTAGCTGATGTTTTAGTTGATAGCTTAGTTGATATTTAGCTGATAATGTTTACCATTAGCTGATAATGCTACCCTATGTTTAGCTGATTTGTTACTGCCTCACTTCGTAGTGGTATCAGGCGGCCTATGTCACAACTACCGCAGGGGGGATCGTGCGTCCTGGACTGACTTCACAGAGAACTGTGTCGACATTTATCTTAGAGCTCCATTCGCACGCAGGAGTTTTAGCTGATATCTAGCTGGTATCTTAGATATTTTAGCTGATATCTCAGCTGATATTTTAACTAATATTTTAGCTGATATCTTGGCTGACATTTTAGCTGATATCTGAGCTGATATTTTAACTGATATCTTAGCTGATGTTTTAGCTGATATTTTAGCTGATATCTAGCTGACATTTTAGCTGATGTTTTAACTGATATTTTAACTGATATCTTAGCTGATGTTTTAGCTGATATCTTAGCTGACAGTTTAGCTGATATCTTAGCTGATATCTAGCTGATATCTTAGCTGATATCTAGCTGATATCTTAGCTGATATCTAGCTGACATTTTAGCTGATATCTTAGATATTTTAGCTGACATTTTAACAGATATCTTACCTGATATCTAGCTGACATCTTAGCTGATATTTTAGCTGATATTTTAACTGGTATTTTAGCTGATATTTTAACTGGTATTTTAGCTGATATCTTAGCTGACATTTTAGCAGATATCTTAGCTGATATTTTAGCTGATACCTTAGCTGATATATCAGCTGATGTTTTAACTGATATTTTAACTGATATCTTAGCTGATGTTTTAGCTATTTTAACTGATATCCTAGCTGATATTTTAACTGATATCTTAGCTGACATTTTAGCTGATATTTTAACTGATATCTTAGCTGATATTTTAGCTGATATCTTAGCTGATGTTTTAGCGGATATCTTAGCTGATATTTTAGCTGATAACTTAGCTGACATTTTAACTGATATCTTAGCTGACATTTTAGCTGATATCTAGCTGACATTTTAGCTGATATCTAGCTGACATTTTAGCAGATATCTTAGCTGATATTTTAGCTGATATCTTAGCTGATGTCTTAGCTGATATCTTAGCTGATGTCTTAGCTGATATTTTAACTGATATCTTAGCTGATATTTTAACTGATACCTTAGCTGATATTTTAACTGATATCTTAGCTGACATTTTAGCTTATATCTAGCTGACATTTAGCAGATATCTTAGCTGATAGCTTAGTTGATATTTAGCTGATAATGTTTACCATTAGCTGATAATGGTACCGTATGTTTAGCTGATTTGTTACTGCCTCACTTCGTAGTGGTATCAGGCGGCCTATGTCACAACTACCGCAGGGGGGATCGTGCGTCCTGGACCGACTTCACAGAGAACTGTGTCGACATTTATCTTAGAGCCCCATTCGCACGCAGGAGTCTTAGCTGATATCTACCTGATATTTTAACTGATATCTTAGCTGATATCTCAGCCGATGTTTTAGCTGATGTTTTATCTGATATCTTAGCTGATATTTCACCTATTTTAACTGATATCTTAGCTGATATCTAGCTGATATTTTAGCTATTTTAACTGACATCTTAGCTGATATTTTAGCTGACCTTTTAGCTGATATTTTAACTAAGATCTTAGCTGATATCTAGGTGATATCTTAGCTGATATTTTAGCTGATAGCTTAGTTGATATTTAGCTGATATCTTAGCTGATAATGTTTACCATTAGCTGATAATGCTACCCTATGTTTAGCTGATTTGTTACTGCCTCACTTCGTAGTGGTATCAGGCGGCCTATGTCACAACTACCGCAGGGGGATCGTGCGTCCTGGACCGACTTCAGAGAACTGTGTCGACATTTATCTTAGAGCCCCATTCGCACGCAGCAGTTTTAGCTGATATCTAGCTGATATCTTAGATGATATTTTAGGTGATATCTCAGCTGATGTTTTAACTCATATTTTAACTGATATCTTAGCTGATATTTTAGCTGAATACTTAGCTGACATTTTAACTGATATCTTAGCTGATGTTTTAGCTGATATTTTAGCTATTTTAACTGATATCCTAGCTGATATTTTAACCAATATTTTAGCTGATATCTTAGCTGATATCTAGCTGACATTTTAGCTGATGTTTAACTGATATTTTAACTGATATCTTAGCTGATATTTTAGCTGATATCTTAACTGATGTTTTAGCTGATATTTTAACTGGTATTTTAGCTGATAACTTAGCTGATATCTTAGCTGACATTTTAGCAGATATCTAGCTGACATTTTAGCAGATATCTTAGCTGATATCTAGGTGATACCTTAGCTGATATATCAGCTGATGTTTTAACTGATATTTTAACTGATATCTTAGCTGATGTTTTAGCTGATATTTTAGCTATTTTAACTGATATCCTAGCTGATATTTTAACCAATATTTTAGCTGATATCTTAGCTGACATTTTAGCTGATATCTTAGCTGACATTTTAGCTGATATCTTAGCTGATGTTTTAGCTGATGTTTTAGCTGATATTTTAGGTGATGTTTTAGCTGATATTTTAACTCATAACTTAGCTGATATTTTAGCTGGTATCTTAGCTGATGTTTTAGCTGATATTTCAGCTGATATCTTAGCTGACAGTTTAGCTGATATCTAGCTGTCATTTTAGCTGATGTTTAACTGATATTTTAACTGATATCTTAGCTGATGTTTTAGCTGATATCTTAGCTGATATCTTAGCTGACATTTTAGCTGATATCTAGCTGACATTTTAGCAGATATCTTAGCTGATATCTAGGTGATACCTTAGCTGATATATCAGCTGATGTTTTAACTGATATTTTAACTGATATCTTAGCTGATGTTTTAGGTGATATTTTAGCTATTTTAACTGATATCTTAGCTGACATTTTAGCTGATATCTTAGCTGATATCTTAGCTGATATCTTAGCTGATATCTTAGCTGATATCTTAGCTGATGTTTTAGCTGATATCTTAGCTGATATCTTAGCTGATATCTTAGCTGATGTCTTAGCTGATGTCTTAGCTGATGTTTTAACTGATATCCTAGCTGATATTTTAGCAGATATCTTAGCTGACATTTTAGCTGATATTTTAACTGATATCTTAGCTGATATTTTAACTGATATTTTAGCTGATATCTTAGCTGACATTTTAGCTGCTATGTTAGCTGCTATTTTAACTGATATCTTAGCTGACATTTTAGCTGCTATTTTAACTAAGATCTTAGCTGATATTTTAGCTGATATTTGAACTGATATCTCAGCTGATATTTTGGTTGTGCGTTGGCGGTGATGTAAATACCCGTACCATATCCTGTACGATGTCGGACAACAACCTTTGTGCTTCTTCGGGTGTCATGTTTTATCTCAAATAAAAAAAGAGAACAGCTTGTTGACTGCAAAACTGCGACAGCACTACGCTTACGGAGACATTCAAGCCTTCAAGGCAACACGGAGCCCCCTTCACGGCGGCTTCCCCGCATTCTAAAATAAAAGCTTCTCGCTTTGCACTAACAAAAACTGTAGGCAAAAAATTCATAGCGAGATCGTTCCTCGATGCACGACAGACGTGTTTACTTATCAAAATATTTTTTCTGCTCACACTGGACACACAAGTACATGTGAAAGAGTGCATTACAGCAACCTCATTTCGAGAAGTTCGTTCTCCTTACTTCTCCTCCGTGGCGTGTTCCATTTAACGAATATCTCTATTTAACGAAACAAAGAGCCAGCATTTACAAATTCGTTATATAGAGGTTCAACTGTATTACGTATCACATGCATGATTCAGTAGCAATCTGTGCGCACATCTGATGAAAATATTATCTGAGCGCGACAATAAACTATGCGAAGCGCACTTATTGTTGCATCATGTGCTGTTTTGGATAACACCCGATTGTATCAAAAGCACTCAATTTTTCACACCCGAATCCGGGAACGACATTTAACCCGAAAAAGTCGGACCGCCTACATATCTTCGAGAATTTGTGCAGCAAAACTCCAAATTTTATCTTACAAAATTCCGCGGAAAAGCAAAATTATATCGCGAATTGATCACTGAACATGGATTATTGTCCGCGCTCGCAACTGTAATTCAACTGTGACGTAAGACACCGAAGTAAGAGCAAACTATTCACGTTGAATATATCAGTGATGGCCAGTAGTTAACTACATGTAGTTAAACTACTAGTTAAACTACCTGATTGTAGCTTAAAAGTAGTTATCAACTACCTGCAGAAATGTAGTGGCAACTACTAGTTAAACTACTGTTTTGAGTAGTTAACTACAGTAGTTAGGTTACTGCAGGCGCCAACTACTTCCGATTTTGCCGCAAGCTTTACGGCACGATTGCGCTTCCGATTTTTACCTCGAGCTACTTGTTTGATGAGAACGGAGGTGCAGAGCAATTGTGCCGTGCATGTGTACTAGATCTTTGCTTTTATCGCCGCTTGCGATTCATATTTAGTTGTCCGAGAACACTATAGAATGGGATTGGTGTTGATGGACAACGTTAAGTAGTTATAGATGTAGTTGAAATACATTGCGGTAGTTAAAGAAGTAGTTTTAACTACCTCCCCTGAAAAGTAGTTAAAACTACTAGTTAAACTACTCCATTGTGAAGTAGGTAGTAGTTATAGTTAAACTACTGTAGAAGTAGTTAGTGGCCATCATGATGGAATATATAATGTTTTCCGCTATTCATACAGTTCCCCCTTTTACCTTTCGCTTCTTCCTCGTAATATTCCTTCTTCATCCAGCTTGGCTTAGAACTCGATCGGCGCTCCGACCGCCACGACTGGCAACTGGAACCTTCCTCGCTCTCCGATGGTCGTAGCATTCTTGAAAGTTGGCTCCTTGGTTTGTCTTTGAAATTATCCCTCTTTTTATAACGCTCAGAACTGATATCGTCCGAACCCTCACCGTTCCCGTCATCATCCAATGGCTTTCGGAACTTGCTGTCAGATGCTGAACTTTTTCGGTGCGCTGAAAGAAAAACCTCTTGCAACTCCCAGAATGCTTAAGCATCTCGGATCAAATGGAGAGCAAGTGAATGGCGATCACGCTTCAAAGAAGGAGGTCCTAACTCTAATTTGTGAACTGCTCGACACAACTGACCCAACTTGCACCCTAAGTAAAATAAAGTTCGAGAAGTGAACAGGAATGTCTAGCTAAGCTCTACAAAGGCCACCATGGTGCTACAATAAAATTTTGATGGTTTGATAGTACAGTGGTTTAAAAGACAGTTACTTTTTTTTTTTTTTCTTTACAGTTGTCGGTAGAATTTACAAAAATTCCAACTGTTGATCGCAATATTAGTATTTCAGATTTGGAATGAACACTGATATTTAACTCTGCATTGTCCTTCAGTCGTTCAACTCACAGGCATGATAACGTTCCTCTTGAGTGTCCTGCGGAGTCCTTCGTGCGTGTCTGCTATCTCTCCTGTCATAATGTCTTCGGTCCCTGTCACGACCACTGTTGCCAACACCACATCTCTGTTCTGCTTCCCTTATCATGGATTGCAGCTTCTCAAGTGACTGCGAGAATATAAATTATGACTACAGACCCTAGCCTTCTTTCTGCAAAATTTCACGGAACTGGCCACGTCTCTGGGAAACTGCCGTTTCACCCCATATCGTGTTTTTCGCAGAATATTCTATATATTACAGAATTATGTAAGGATTTCGATCAGACTCCGACATTTTCATGGGTTAAACCTGATCAGCTGATACAACCACGATGAAAGAAAATTTAACAAGAGGAATGCCCGGAGAGAAATTGTCAGAGTTGAGTCAAATTTTGTTTGCACACTGAAAAGTTATGAAAGGCTTGAAAAGCATGTGGGACTATAATCAGTAATCTTGGGGGAATGCTGCAACTTTTTTTTTTTTCTGCTCATTTTCTTTTGCCCACGGAATCCTCCGGACTTGTAAATCCCAGTTCGCAGAAACGTTAACTTTCCACCTTATCCACCTTACAAAGCTAGGGGCCTTAATTATGACACTTGAGAAGAACTTACAAAAGGTAAATATCACACATCAGAGCTGGAATCAGAAAACTGATAAGCTAGGGCACCTACCCCATATCTCTGTGCAGCTATCTCTTCAACGGGCCTCCCCTCTTCTTCCGCCTGCTCCTGTATCCGCCTGTACGCTCGTCTGAGCCATTTCAGCCCACCATCTCCAATGTTGGACTGGGTGAGGCCCAGTTCTTTGGGTTGTTCCTCTTGCGGAAGACCAGTTCCACCCTCTTTCCAGTATGGGTTCAATTCTCGTTCGTGCGTTCCCGGCTGCGTGCATGAGACCATATTTTTTTTATTATAAAGTGTGTCTCATTTACTTGTATTATTTTGTTTGTGTGTTACTGAACATATGTAACCTCGCGTGCTAGTTTATATTAATATATTCATTATGCGATGTGTAGTTCTTGTTGTATTATTCGTTCACACCCCCCTCATGTAATGCCCCTCGCGGGCATTTCAGGTATTTGCATAAATAAATAAATAAAAATAAATATGACACAAAGTGGACAACAGGTACTACCAGACAGAACTGTGTTTACTCTACTGCTTCTACTTATTGCCACAGAGTAGAAGTAGTGCTCCCGATTGCTGCTTTTGAGGGCGTAACATATTTCATCGGTAGTTCCTGGCAATGTTCGCACTCAATTAACGGCGCTCGCTAATGGATAAGGCTTTTAATAAGCTCGTTGTCAAATGAAGAAAAACTGCTGATAACTTGGGCAAAAGGATATTACAAATTGATGAAACAATACTGATGACTACATTACGATACGTGACTGCTAACAACGTTTCTTATTTGTGTGAAGTGTTCAGTCTTCCCTTTTTTTAAATTTTGGTGCATGTCCGTTATGATACCCTGCATATATACACTTAAGTATAAATAATACATTACCGTGTCTGTCATTCTGGCAACCCTGCTCACTTCCTCTCGCCTCTTTGCCTTCTTCTCAGCTCTGTAGTCTTTCGTCGTGAAAGTCGGGATGAAAGAGTCTTGCATATCCATCCATTCGTCTCTCTGCATCACACGGAACATTGATCATCATTTATTAACCTGTTAATATAATTAGCTCGAATTTAATTTTGTATTTTCTAATTTAATTAATGTCTCACTTTCTGCATTGGAGGGGGTTTGCTCTCTTCTGTGCTGGCCTTTCCTGCTTCAACCCATTCATCATTGCTCGATGAATCCTAAATTTTAATGCAAACACCACTGAGATGCCAAGCTTGCATTATCAACAGAGTTGCAGCTTTGCATACTTACAGCACTCTCCGAAGTTTCAGCCTTAAGTTTCTTGTGCTTCTTTTTCTCTTTCTTGTGCTATTTAAAATTGTTATAAACATTCCATGTGTATTCCTTTTGTTCAGTGACACAGCACAAGCGACCATGAAATTAGAGAAAGGTACCTTCTTTACTTTGTTCATGTTGTTATCCTCAGTTTTCCTGAAACAATAGTAACAAGAGAGATTTATCAGCTGAAGCACCGCGCCTCCCTCGCAGCTGTCTGTCTCTCACTTCCTCTACAATATACGTGAGAAACTTTAATTTTCTTGTGAAAAGAGACACAGAATCAGCCTACCGATCGTTTTCACGAGTGTTTCTGCTCAAACGACTTTACTGTCAGCTCTCAGCGAATATCTAGTGCAGTGGCTTTCGTGTTGAAAGCACCTTACACTGAATCGCGCTTTAATCGCCTTCGAAAATCGGCGAACTTTCGTTAAATTCGCTGGCCTCCGGGACGAGCGATGGACGGCGCCATCTTTATTTTCGTTTCTTTTAGCGCCATCACATCACCTGCGGGCGTAAATCAACGTAACTTAATGGCAATTACTGTTAAAGCTAGGATTAGTCTGTACGCGTCCATGAAAATTACGTAACTTATATACAAGTGTTTTGTGGAATGTGCGAACACAAAATATGTAGTGCGTCCTCTAGCAGACGACATGTCTAGCACGTGAGCAGACTTAGTTTGTCGAACCTCGAAATGTCAAAACGTAATGTTCCACGAGAAGTATCATCACCAGCGTAAGTTTTTCACCCAGTTTTTCGTCTAGTTGTATATATTGAGCTTTCATTTGTGTCCCACAGCACTTGCGGGCCACAGCCACAGCGCAACCCTGTTCAGAGATTGGCTTCTGTTGCCTTATAATATTATACTGTATCTCAACTGTTCTATATATTTTATTTTCCGAAAGAAAGGGACTACTAATTGCACGCTTCATGTCGCTGCCACGCTTTAATTGTGCAAAATATTGTGCCTAATTCACTTTGGCAACCTACAGCCCAACTTGTGCTTCCAAATTCACTGTTTAACTTCGCAGCACTTTCTCCTTTCTGAAACGGTCCTCGTCTGCTTTCTTCCAAAGAGACCTTCTATGTCCTCAACAGTCTTCGGGCATCCCGCTGTCAAAACTTCGGGCCCGTTTTCCGTAATCAGCACGTCGTCCTCGATCCTCATCCCTACGCCCCGGAATTTTTCCGGAACCTTGTGGTTCGACTCTGGGATGTAGATCCCTGGAAATTCAACAATAAGGGTTGAAGAATTCAACTTCTCTGCTTTTTTTTTTCCCTCCCCGCTTACCTGGTTCTACGGTGACCACAGCTCCGGGAGGAAGTTTGATACCACGTGGAATTAAAGGCGTGTCATGGACATCCATCCCGAGGTAATGTCCCACATGATGAGGACAGAACTGATATGCCACCTAAGCAATCATGTATTGTGATGTGAGTAATGTTCAAGTGCACATGCACTGATAACACCATCTTCATCAATATGGTGGCACGTTACAAGTCACCTAGATATGTTGTCCTCCACTGAGCATATCATGTACAGAGTGCCATGTGCTTGAGGTTTCAGTGAACAATAACGGACTATCAAATGTCCAAAAATAATCAATAAGACTCACCACTGTGGTGTCACTAGTGAATATTTATGATCCTTAGCATAATATTGCTCTATCACAAACACACCATTTGGGTGAAAAATGTAAGAAATGAGGGTTTAGCAACAGATTGTTTTGTATTTCTATTTCTCATTAGCATAAAAATCAGTTTCTGTTGCACACATTTCATACAAAGTTCTGCCCCTGCGTTTTAACGTAGCAGCAGCCTGATTATTGTTTTAAACATTTCCAAGTAAATTGAAAAAATTAGTAAAAAAACAAAACATCATATAGAAGACATCTCTTCCATCAGGAAACTAACCTTTGACAATTCTTCTTTGGGCGTGGAAGCTGAAATGGCGCCTGCTTCCTGTAACCTATTTCCAAGCAGGTCGCACATGGCATGAAAAAGGCTGTCTAATGAGATTGGTTCGTGCAGCATCTTCAGCAGTTGTTGCTGAACATCTAGCAGCAACTCGTACAGCTCCCTGTGGCCCTCGCTGAAGTTTCCGCTGACTGGCCATGTACGGGTGAGGTCACTCGCATAGCCGTGCAGCTCGCAACCTTATTGAAACAGTATGTGGATAAGATACCAAACCTTATCGAAACAATACGTGGATAAGATACCAAACCTTATCGAAACAATACGTGGATAAGATAAGAAACCTTATAGAAACAATATGTGGATAAGATAAGAAACCTTATCGAAACAATACGTGGATAAGATAAGAAACCTTATAGAAACAATACGTGGATAAGATAAGAAACCTTATCGAAACACTACATGGATAAGATAAGAAACCTTATCGAAACACTACATGGATAAGATAAGAAACCTTATCGAAACACTACATGGATAAGATAAGAAACCTTATCGAAACAATACCTGGATAACATAAGAAGCCTTATCGAAACAATACCTGGATAACATAAGAAGCCTTATTGAAAAAACACACGAAAGTGGCGCAGATCAACTGAAATCCTTACATAATTTTGTAATACATCGAACATTCCACAAAACACATGATTCTGAGGAAAACAGCATGTTCCGTGAGACATGGCAGATTCTGTAAAATTTTGCGGAATTGCAGAAAGCTAGGGGCTCTAAGCGTCATGTTGTAACCACTGCATGTTGAACTGCCAAGCAACAGCACTGATGCACGAAAATGAAAGTACTGGCAGCACATATTCAGCAACATAAATAGTGCACATGCTCAGTGAAAGTAAAAATATTATTGAACACAGGAGGAGGCAAGCAAGCTGGTAGGTATTCGAAGAGAGGAACATGACGTTGAATCAGATGATGGTAAGTAGGAACTTGATCCCTACTTCCCATTCTCTATCTCAAGGTCATGTTCCCACATTCTGAAAAATATTCTTGTCGTTTCACAACACTACATGTATTCATGAACTTGCGGCATATTCACCTGCATCCATCAACACCATAGCACCATCTTCAATCTTCTGATCATTTGCGATGTAGTGAATAACGTTAGCCCTGTTTCCTCCGGCAACCACGGGCGGATACGCCAGGCGTTCTGCGCCGCGGATCCGACACTCAAACTCCATCTTTGCGTGCAACTGCGCCTCGGACACCGTTGGATGTGACGCCCTCATTACCTCGGACATCGCCTCGCCCGCAATTCGACAGCTCCGTCGCAGCAGTTCCGCCTCGGCTGCGGACTTAGTCAGCCGCAGCCTCTGAATCAACATTCGCGGGGATTCGACGACGACTCTTCCTTTGAAATCGTTGACTAGATCGTGCATGGCCTCTTGAGCACGAGAGAAGGTCGGCGCCATGTGATCGTACCAGAGCATGGTCGATGCCTTTTGGGATAGGAGCGATGCACAGAATGATTCAAAATCGTCCATTGCGTAACCATCATCCACACCCAAAAGTTCAACTGCGCCGTCGGCACCACATCGCGGACCGTCCCACAGTTCCGCGTGCGGGTCCTTTTTCGGGACGAACATGATATTTTTTGTCGTGTTGGTTTCAAAGTTTGTGTGGATGAGAAGAATGCTGTCAATTTCCTGAAAACCACTGAGGTAAAAAAAATCGGAGTTCTGTCGGAACGGGTACGGTATCTTGTCCGACATGTAGGTCTTGGTTGCAGATGGCACAATGATGGCATGGTTCTTGATTTGAGCGTGCTGTGTCTTGGACGTGGAGCAGAGTTGACGGATGTTCTCCACGAGTCTCCGTCGTCTGCTCTGATACTCCTCCTTCTGGATCCCGGGAGTAACTTCGCCCTTGCGGAGTAAGTGCGGGTGGGTCTCCGCCGTTGGCTGTCCGTAGAGTTGAGGCGTGTGCGATGCAGTCCGAGACTGTGCCACTGCGGCCTGACAGAAACGGCAGGTGCTAGTACGGGTTGTCTCCGTGGCGACTGCAAATATGACAACACTGTTAATTTGTTAATGTACTACAGCATCGGTCACCCCTGCATATAAATGCGAGCATACAGCGTTTACATAATTCGTACAAGCAGTGTTAGAGTTTTCGCGAAGTGCAGCATTGGGCTAAAAAAAGAAGAAAAAGACGAAGAAATACATACATACATATTTAAGACAGCTTTATACAGATACTCGAAGAACGACATTTATGAATAACATTTAACTCGAATAACATTTATGTGGTTGCGTTTCGTAGTGTCTGTTGCATCAGCTGTTCCAAGCGCTTCGCTCAGCGGCGAACACAATCGCCTCCATGTATCCAAATCCAAATCATCCAAACCAAGAGAAGCGGGACGTGAGAGAGATTTCGTATCTTCACATCTGCTGCTCGGGATGTAAAGACCATGTATCGAATCAAGGACTCACCACGGAGCGTATAGAACATCTTCAAAGTCCACATAGTTCTGTTGTGAAACTAGGAACAGAATTAAAGATAAATAGCACCGGTCAGAAGCCACACCGTCCTTGCCGCCACTTGCCTCTGCCCGATGGCAGACATATTGGACACCGCCAGCACGCCTATCGGGCGAAAACGTAATGCGAAATCGAAACCAAAGATAACGTGAGCTTTGAGCCATACTTCGAGTTACCCGAGTTACCGGCCAAATGCGGTAACTGGCACAGGCTTTCAGTTGTTTCAATGCTTTTCAATTGGACCTTTGCAGAGACTATTTGACCCAGGGATGTGCGTAGAATTTTTATCTCAGTTCTTATTAACTTTTTTAAACATTTATTATTTGTTATATTATGCTTTACTCTTTCCTCGGGTTACCATTAGGGGCGTGCCTTCTCGAAAGTGACGAACAGTTCATCTGAGACAGTAATATTGACAGTAATAGACACATATATGTGAAAATGAGTCATTTTATGGTATTCCTCATTTGAGCCCTGGTCAATGACAGGTTTAATCTTTCAAGGAACTAAACTAGGCCAGACACCACCACAGACCCCAAACTCAGCCACCGCTTGCATAATCCTCTTCTGTTTAATTATTTAATTTATGCTGATGATATACAGACAACCCGAAGAAGAAGCTCGCGCGTGCGACGGCCTTCTGTGGCACATCGCCGTCCATGAATCTGTTTTTCCGATTGAGGAACTGGACTTTTTCATCGGTCATTAGAAGGTGAATTAAGCCATGTCCTCCAGCTCGGACACCTTCAGGCCTTTCGCAACTTACTTCGCGAAGCCAAAGGGTTACAGCTACGTTCCAACAGAGGAGTCCAGAAGAGGACTGACCGTCAAGATCAAGCAGGTCCTCCAGGAGTGGCGGAGACGGAAGGGACACCTCTCTGTAGTGCCGGAAAAGGACATCGAAGTGGCAGGTCCTACAGTGGTTTCGACGTGACGGGACTTGGAAAAAAATACTGAAAAGTGGCGTTTTATTATTTTCGTGCATTAATGTATTCGTAAATTCGTGATGTTGTAATAACAGCGCGGAAACAAACCGTGACGTGTGCGTCTCAACTTCGATCTACCGTGAATGTCTGTGAGGATCCGTATGTACATTTGGTCATTACTACAAAAATGAAGACAGGTTAACCAAGTTTTCGATCATTCACAAAGGTATTTTAGATACGTTCTTCCTCCCAACGAGTGCTCTATGTCACTCAATTATCAATCAATGGAGAAGCGCAGAAGTTCCGTTGCATCTCATGAAGAGGCACACACCGCGGCTAGGAGCGCACAGCCCAGTGCGCTTCTAGCCGGTGTCTGCTTCGTCGTCTGCTACTCTGTAGGTATTTTTGAAGCGTGATGTGGGCAAGCTTACGCTTGTTCCATCCTACAGTTGGCAATACAGGTCAGCTTAAATTAATACTTACCTTTCATTACTAAATTCTTGTAAGTGTGGTTGTTTCGTTTCTTCTGTCTCGGGCATCTCGGGGGGTTTCATTTTTCATGCCTCTCCTCTGGCCACACTGGGTGAGAGAGAGCGCGCGCGGAAGACTTGTTTACTTGTATTGCGGTGATATTTTTGTTGTTATCCAGTTACCTCGACTGCCAAAAATGGTTTTATGGGTTGACAAACATCGACCTACGAGCTTGGCCAAACTCGATTATCACAAGGAACAAGCTGTCTATTTGAAGAAACTGGTGAGTTGGTATAGCATCACTTGTTACATGCGCGCCTGAACCAAACCCATAGCCTGCCATAGCTTCGTGCTAACGTTCCCAAATTCCACTGTACAGGTTCATACCGGTGATTTCCCACACTTGCTCGTGTACGGACCGTCAGGAGCTGGAAAGAAAACTAGGATCATGTGCCTCCTGCGTGAAGTGTACGGGGCCGGTGTGGAGAGGCTCCGCATCGAGCACCAGAACTTTGTGACGCCTTCGAAAAAAAAGATCGAAATCACAACTATTGCGAGTAACTACCATATAGAAGTGAATCCCAGGTACCTAAGGCGCTAGGAAATGCATATCTTCGAGAATAGCAGTAATAAAAAGATTTCTTTTACCCTTTCCAGCGACGTAGGTATTTATGATCGTGTAGTCATACAGGAACTGCTGAAAACTGTTGCCCAGGCACAACAACTCGAAAGTAGTGCACAAAGAGAGTTTAAAGGTGGGTTATTTCGAGTCCTGTGTCAAAAATAACTAAACGAAACTTCTTTATTGCTCGCACGCAACAGTGGTCATACTCGCCGAAGTTGACAAGCTTACAAAAGACGCCCAGCACGCCCTCAGGCGCACCATGGAAAAATACATGGCGACATGCCGTCTGATTCTTTGCTGCAACTCCTGCAGCAAGGTGATTCCTGCCATTCGCAGTCGGTGTTTGGGAGTCAGGGTTGCAGCTCCGTCGATAGACGAAGTAAGCTCACCCCGCGGCACAGGTAACTTGGTGTACGCGACAATTTCTCATCGATCGTTTCTCATAGGTTGTAGGTGTGCTGAACTATGTCTCGAAGAAGGAAGGTATCAACCTTCCCGAGAGCCTCGCTCAAAAGATTGCAGTGGCAAGCAGTCGGAACATGCGCCGTGCCATTCTCATGTTGGAGGCCTGTCGCGTCAAGCAGTGAGTTTGTGGTAGAGGGCGCCACATTTTTTTAGCATTTTCTGCTCGGTTTATCATTAAAGGGGCACCAAAGTGTAAAAATTTATTCTTTTACAATTAAGGATCATGTCACCTTGACAATACAAAGGCAGTCTTGAGCAGCGACTAAGTTACAAGTAACTTGTAACTACAGGTTTTCCCGCCGATTTTAATCCAAGCGCCATAGAAATTAATCCATGTGCCCTGCAAACTTTATGGGTCATGGATTAATTTAGCTGGCACTTGGATTAAAATTGCTGGGAAAACCTATAGTTACTGCTTTCTGTTAAAGTAACTGTAAAATGTAACCAAGTTAGTCGGGTACTGCAATATTTTCCACGCATCGGTTCCCTGACATTTTGTTGTGGATTCAGGTACCCTGCAGGATGGTCTTAAACGACCTCCCACCATGATGTTAAGACCTTTTGGAAATCATCCGTTTATAACACGGTATAAGTGTGCTAGAACAGTATGTGTGCTAAAACGTTTTTTTAGTTACGTTTATTCCGCTTTTCTTCTTCAAAGGCAACTGTAAACTAAGTTACTTTGATGTGGTAACTGTAGCTATAACTAGTTACATTAAAAAAAAAGAGTATAACAAGCTCAGTTACTATTTTTGCAGGCTAACACTAACTTAGTTATTTTTCTGGAGTAACTTACAGCAGCAGTTCTAGCCACTTGAAACACTATACTATTTCTAGGTACCCTTTCTCAGCAAATCAGGAGGTATGTCAGCCAGACTGGGAAATATTTCTAAGGGACACGGCGAACATGATTGTGCAAGAGCAGAGTCCAAAGAGGTACGGGCGTGAGGATATCCCTGCACGCTTTTGATGTGCAAAAAATGCAATGTTATGTCATCAAACACTCACTAAAATGTACGTTGCTATTAGGCTATTTGAGGTTCGAGGACGTCTCTACGAACTCCTGGTACATCTGATTCCGTCAGATGTCATTTTCAAGGTAGTAGAGTTCAATTCAATTTCACGTCCTTATATTAGGCAAATTGAAATGTAGCGGTTTGTTACATCATGTTCGACCATTTTCACCGCAGCAATTGCTAAGGGAACTGGTGTCCAACTGTGACGGTCAACTCAAAGGACAGGTGACTGCCCTGGCTGCTCAGTACGAACACAGACTTCAGTTAGGAAGCAAAGCAATCTACCATCTGGAAGCCTTTGTGGCAAAGTTTATGTACATCTACAAAGCTTTCATCGAAGAGAGCACATCTGGATTCTTCTGATTATGGTCTCAGAATGAGGTGATTCATTGTGTACAGTTAAGGAAGTAAATGGCACTCTGTTGTATTATGCGATGCTCTTTTCTTTTCTTTTTCTTCTTGTGGCTCAAATGTTGCTTTGTATGTACATCTACAATCTCAAAAAAGTTATAGTCCCCGTCAGAACTGTGTAATACTCGTATAGTCCGATTTTATCCTATTTTACAGCTCCTGAAATAAAACCCCAGATTTTTATCTTCAGTTTAAAAAAAAAGAAAACATGGAAACATCCCAAGTTTACACTGCATAAACGTAGCTGTGCCTGTGTTAGTTTTTTCTTTTCTATTGTTTGTTCATTTTATTATAGTTTACAGTTTTACTGTACACATTAACTGATGTGTGCACGTAGACTTCATGATTCAGTAGACCACTCCAGGTTAACAGTTAATACAGATACAGTCCATTTATTTACATGGCACGTTTCATCTTGTACACAATCATCATATTATATTTATATACCTTTCAAAATGTGCATTCACAATGTAACATTCCAGCTATGTACAAAACATTACACAGCTGCACACACTTCATGGCAAGCCCTAATACTTTCAGGTGCAGGGTCGAGATTGTCTCCCACGACAAATTTACTCCGCGGGTAAGAGATGATGTTTGGCAGCATGAGATTTAAGTACTGTGAAATGGGGACGTTGTGCTTGGCGGGTGGTTGTGAGGAACCCCACCGGCTCAATTCAGGGGATGATGATGAGTGGTGAAGCTGTGCAGGTTCCTTAGGTGGTGATGTACTGGTGGTGGTGGTGGTGTAGTAACTGCGCTCCTCTGTGTGAGAGAAGAAAGGGGGGTTTCAGTTAGAATAATATTTCACTGATTTTAACATTTGGTATTATACTTCTGATAAGAGTATTAGCTTTTTATCTCCCGTATCTACATGATCATTCAGTTATTTGATGCAACTTGCATTTTACTGCAAATCATAACTACTGCCTCCACTGTTATAGTTGTCATTACAGGGAGGAGGGACGAAAGTACAGGGTGTCCAGTGATAAACTTCACAGTTTCTTTTTCACTTCCAGTAATGCCAAATTCCTTTCAAATGTAAAACTGAGGTCATGTTTTCTGTTTTAATTTCAATGGCAAAAGCCTGGAGGAGACCTTGCACAATTATAGAGCAACTAGGAGTTTATTTGCATGCAAATGTGTTTCTGCAAATTCCCACAAGAAGCAACACCAAGTTCTCAGTATTACTCTACGCGTATTTATTTTTCTGTCGCATAGGTGCACCTGGTAACTCCACAACAGTTTTCGGGCAGTATTGCCCTTACAAATACATGTAGCTTTGAAATTAAACTACTAGCCCTATAGTTGTTTTACCACATAACATGATTCCACCAGGATTCTTGCACTCAAAGCAGAAAACAAGACTGCGAGACAAGTAAACATTACAGGAGGCAAACAAACAACCGTAAGGGTTATTTTTAGACATTCTGCGCTTTGATGTTGGCTAGATATTGCCTCTAGCCCAACTATGATATCTACTCAGGACACAACTTACCTGGCTCAGCCGATTCTGGAACAGATGAGGGTGTTTCGGGTTCTACAAAATGCAAAATGGTTGTACAATGTAACAACAAAAGCGTAACTCTTTACACATATACCAACTATTTTTATACACTCCGCACTAGTACTATGTTCCAGAAAGCCCTACCAAAATACTGAGGTAGTTCTTTGAGTGCTGCCGCAGCCACTTCATCGCCTGCAGAAGCTGCGTCCCTGTAATGTTGCGCCGCAGCCTGCAGGTCGCGTCCCACTCCGAGCCCTTTCTCGTAGCAGTAGCCCAGGAAGTACGAGGCGTCCGCATCCTGACATTGAAACGGTGGGCAAGTTGGGCGAGGGAAGATATGTGCAGGGTTGCTAACCTTTTTCTTAGCCGCTTCCCTGAAGAGCGGCAAGGCTTTCTCCCAGGCACTCTGGTGGAAGTAGTGTTGTCCCATGTACGTTTTGGCCTGGAAGCAGTAAGATGTTGACTGCCATAAAAGTTACTGAACTCGTTTACGGCCATCTCAAGGACTTAGATGTGAAACTGTATGAACTTCCTAAATTAACCGTGTATGCATATTAGAGGGCAGCTCTGTGTGTAGTCTTTTTGTCAGTGTTCTCTCTTTTCTTTTTTTTTTCTCTCCCTCTCGCTACTTGTTTCTTTTTACTCCATCCCTTTGAAGGGCACTAAAAGCGCACAAAATTCTTCAGCATCTTGAAAGCACTCTGAAGCCACTTATCCCTTTAGTGTGCCTTACCTGAGGAACACCCAACACTGACGCTTTCTTGATAAGTTTCACGGCCTTTTCCGGATCTCGACGTAGTCCGCCTCGTCCGTCCAAGTAAAAGATTCCGAGGTTGTACGTCGCCAATCCGTGACCATCCAGTGTAGCCTCGCGGTAGTGATATGCGGCCTAGAAATCAAAGACGCATAAAACTCCGTAAGACCCCGTCGCGGAACGCATCTCGGGGGGTCCTAACCCTGGCCTCGTCCGCAGCGACGCCGGTCCCGTTCTCGTAGCAGACGCCGAGGTTGTAGTGCGCGCTGCTCACACCGAGCGCCGTTGCCCTTTCGAAGTGTTCCACGGCCCTCGTAGCATTTGAGGGATACAATTCCGTCCCCGTCAGGTTTTCTAGCTGGCCGAAGTATTCCCTCGTTATCTGCTCCAGTTGCTCGCCCGGTTTCTGCGGGTGTCAAGGCACACATCAATTAGTCCTGCGTCTGACTTACGACACCTGGTGAGATGGTAGCACCGATGGCCTTAAATGAAATAGCCTCAGTAAAGGCCGTGAAGTTTCAACGTTTCAAAGTTTCAACGTTGTGCTTGTGGTGGGTGCATGAGCACAGTCTAAAAACTTTTTTAGCTACAGATTTTCCCGGCAATTTTAATCCGAGTGCCAGCTAAATTAATCCACGTGCCATGCAAACTTTATGGGGCATGGATTAATTTAGCTGGCACTTGGATTAAAATTGCTGGGAAAACCTGTTGTTCTGTGTCCATCAACGATAATTAAACGAGAGTGAACCAAAAATATTGAATGTTATGTAACGAGGTGTAATTTTGAGGTAAAAATGCTCCGAGTAATTTCTGCTTGCACCTTTTATCGTTACTGTGTCTGTCGGTAACTCTGGTTCCCTGTGCCTATCACCCTGACAGACGTTGGCCAGTAATTAAATCGATCGATTAATTGATAACAGAAGCGAGCAAATAAAAAAAAAAAAGCAGAAACAATCATTTTAAAGAGCAACTAGCTGATGGCATATACGTTAAGTTATACACGCGCACGACGGTGAATATCAATAACAAACAATGTTTAACGAGAGTTAAGTTTCAATGTTTTAATGTACGCTTAATTTATAGGCTCAAATTTTAATTTGAAATATATGAAAAAAAAAAGTAATTCGTAAGCATCCCCTTTGCACTTCACCTTCAAAGCCACAAGCATGACCATTCTATTAATTAATCAGACAACATTCAACTTACCAAAGACAAGTTATCCTTTGCTTCTATCGAAGTGTCTTTGCGTTCTGTTTGCAATGTCTGCTTGGGTTCATCTGGCAACACAGACTTTGATGAGCTCAATCCATTCAATGGTGATGCGAGTGCGAACTTCAGCAAGAAATTTTGCAGCAAACTGCATATGCTGAATGACGATGCTGATGATGGAGAGCAGCTGCCCTTTGTAGGTGAGGCAACCTCATTGTTGCTGGTCTGTTTAGAGTGTAGGTTTAAGTTGAGGCCGACTGTCAACAACGTCCCCTGAAGTATAGGAAGTGTCGTCAGATGTTGAATGCTCACATAGATCTCTAATATAATGGCTTAAAATGTACACGTACCACCCATCCGACTGTTTCTAAGAAAGAGAAGTCCGGTTTTCTCGCAAAATATCTGTTGTCGTTGGAAGTTTCTTTTTTGTAATTTGAATGTCCGTCGTGCTGGGTTCCAAAGGTACTAGTTGGAGTGAGCAACCTAAAAAAAGAAAAGAGTTGTAGGTATAGTAGTAGGCAACAGATGCGCAGCAGTGAGAAGGGTCTACCTGTCCTCTTTTGTTGGCTTTGCCTTCGGTCTGTAGTGCTGACACAGGCCCCATCGCGCAAAGGCTGCAACAACACAAACGGTATCATTGTGCGATTCCTATAGATTGTAATTTCAGCTACAAGTAAAGGATACGTTTTGTGCTAGTAGCAAATAGCACGTACCCCTAAAGCTACTGCTCCGCCACATCGTGCTGTCGGAGTATTGCGGTTTGCAGTGGCAACGTTATTACATTTTATTCGGGGCAACTGAGATCCACGGTTCACCTTGATCGCAATTTTCGCAACATTTCGATGTGAAAACTGATTTAGCCGCTTTAGTTTCAGCCGTACGACTGCATGTCACGCCATCTCATGCTATGACAATCCTTCATACCTTATGATTTCATGCCATGTCATTATTAAAATTTTAAACTAGTTTACAGTACATGAGACAGATGTTCTGTTGATAACCATCAAATAAGCAGCAGGAAATTCTTTACGATTTCCGATATTATGGCTTGGGCGAAACCACCTTACCCGTCATGCTTTGTTCCTCGTCCCTTTTCTTTCGGTTCCGCTTTTCTAGTTTCGCTCCTGTTCTAAGACAATTAGAACTGCGTTTTGCTCTTATCTAGCTTGAGTATATATGGAAAACAAATTAGAAGGGACAAACATGCAATATTACAGTAAGCAAGGGATGGGAGGGTGGCCGTAAGGGCAGTACTGACGCTGTCGGCTGCTTCAAAAACATGGCGGATTTGTAGTAGATATCGTAGACGTAGTTGTTGATGCTTCGCTGCTATTTGCGCTTTTTATTTGCATAAGTAGATAATTCTGTAGAGCTGCGTACATTCTTGACAGCTTCGACGAAACAAGGCAGATGATTTTTTAGACGAAATGCCAGGGAAGAGGCTGGTTGTTAAGGTAAACATGCAGAGATATGTCACAATTCGAGTCTTGGAACTAGTCTAAAACGTCATACTTCATTCATAGCACGATTATATGCGCCTTGTAGCTTGTGCGCAGGCAGAAGCAGATAATGTTGCTTCTTTTGCAGCATGCCGACACTTGACATATAGGAAGCCATATTTAGCAAGGTTCTTAAGATAAGATTTTATCGGCAGAAATTTCTGCTTTGTAACGTAGATGACTCAGAAAGCATAAAAAGGCACTGTGTTTGGAGCATGTCACGTCATGCGTATTCTTCCATCTTTTCAGGGCAGTGCAGCAGTATGCGTGACAGCAGCGCTTTTACACTATTGCGGTCATCTGGAATCAGCTGGCGTAGTCCTCATGTATCTAGGCATGGTTTCCGTAGGACTATTCTTGGGCTGCAAGAGTGTGCTTTGTACTGATGAAAAATACACTCCAGTTCTAAAGAAGCACCCAGGAAACAAAATGTTGCAACAAGTGTTCGAGGTACAGACTTGAACAGCATTTTTAGTGCACTACACACAAAGTTATATGGTGGCAAGAAACAGAAAAAAAGATCAGAAATCGGGTCTCTTAGTCAGCTGGACTCTCGCCCGTTCTCCCTATCAAAATTGCTTGGTCCCTCATCATGCCCCTGCATGTCCTCACTAATCAAAGCCTGCAAAGCGTTGGTGCACGGAAAACACGACGCAACATGGGTGGCTTTCGAGGTGCTTGTGTTCCGCCATGTTTTCTGTGTGCTCGGGCTCGTATTAGCACCAGGTTTTTCAGCCTGCATGTTCACCATTTTTCGCAGGAGAGCTGAGCAGCCGTAAGGCTATATGGCTTTTTAGGCTGGAAGCTTTTATTGCTAAATACTTCTTTATAAGTTCTAGGGCCTGACTTTTTAGGATTAAACCCGTATCCGCCCGATATTTACCCCCTAAACGAAATCCGTAAAATTCGGGTTTAACCCGAATCTACCGGAAAACATCCAGGTCGCATGGCACACTCATAAGCGTGCATGAAAATAAAGTTTGATAAACATCGCTAAACATTAGTTCCATGTTAAGACAAATTTTTATGAAACAAAAAAAAATCACCCGAATACACCCGAATTCCTGACGACAGAATATGCCGTAACGGGATTTTACCCGAATACACCTGAATTTTCGAACAAAAAATATCACCCAACATTTACCCCCCCCGAATTCGGCCAAAAATAAAACCCGAAAAAGTCGGGCCCTATTTATAACTCGTGGCATACTCACTTAACCTTTTCTGCGCTATTTGTGACCGTTTGGAGTTATAATTTTGGTACGCAATTAATTTCTTCAGGAGAAACTGAAAGAGTACAACAGGGTCATAAATCCTGTTCCAGCAAGACATCCTCCCATCGTTTTCTCAAGAGCGATCGACGCCAAGCTCAACGAGATTATCGACCTAGTCACGAGGGACTTTGTGATCCCGTGGTACCAAACTCTTGTCCCAGACCACAGATATTTCTGCGCCCTTTTGAGGTAATCCACAGTTCATTTCCTAGCTCTGTTTCGCTCCAGCTTTAATTTTCGTTCCATTTCAGAGACGAAATATGGCGAGTCTTGTGGAAGATCAAAGATCGCTGTCACAAGATGGACGACGTCAAGTTCTTCACCGAAGACGTCGTGAAAAAGATTCACGTCCACTTTCAAAAAGTCAGACTCGCGGGTTCGGGGTAATTACGCTCGAAAAACTATCAGCTTTGTGCCGCTGAATTATTTTGTGTTACCCCGAGTTACTGATGTACCGATTAATGGGGTAAAATTCGCTCAAAACAAGCTTTGGAATCGATACGGCTATATAACTACTAGTTGCACTTCGAGTTAAAGATAGGGGGCAGAGAAAAAGTACCTGCAGTGGACCTTGTTCACACTCGCGTCGTATCCTAGTGGCTATCCAGCAAAACACCCTCGGCGCGCGCTAAAGCACATGCCAGTTGGGGTGCCTTGATACTTGCGCCCTCTTTGCATAGAGGGTGCAAGTAGCAAAAGCATTGAGTATCGAGGCACCCTACAGCCGGCTCCACATTGGCGCCATCTATTGAATATAGAGGGAACCTTCCTCGGTGCCGTAAGGGTCGCGGAGAATGCGCAGAAGCGTTCTGAAAAAAAGGTCCACTGTAACTCCTTTCCCATTTTCAGAACCTAGCTGTAACTGTAACTTGGTTACATTTTAAAAGTGACTTACCCGTGGCTCTACCGGAGTTCTCCTTTGAATGTGGAATGGGTGTCCCTTGCAGGAACGGAGAGAAGCAGCCGTACGAACTTAGCTCTTTTCTCAGGACAAAGGACAGTGAACAGGACCATGTGCGCAAAATGACGGAGTTTCTGCTTGCCATTCTGCTGCCTTCGGAATACGCCCTCTGCATTTCGGTCAGACATTTGTTGCGAGAGATCTTCACCTGCCTAGGTAATGTCATAAGTCGTCTTGCTCCGATAGAGATAACAACACCGCACGGACATACACTGGCCCAAAATCCGGCCGGGTCTGTGGCATGGGTCGAGCCGGGCTGGGCAGGAATACCCGGCTGCTGGGTCAGACCAGGGTTGTGCGCTTGGGCCCGTCCGGTGCCATAGTAGGGAATGCTTCGGGTTGTATCAGAAACTAGACAGTGGCCATATTTTTGCTCTAAAATGTGCAGCTGTAGCACTCCGCTGCCACAAGGGATGTGACAGTATATCCTGCTCCCTATGCTCATGTCCACAAATATACTGTTGAACATGATGGGAATTGATGTTCTGAGGCTGGAACACATAGAAAGGACAAATACATATACAAAGCCTCAAGCGCCTAAGAAATTAATGATGAAAGAAGGAAGTCTCTGGTAAGAGCCCGGGACCGGTAATCCAGAAGATGTGGGTTCGAGTCTTACAGCTGGCTAACCTTTTCAGTGGGAGTAAAATTGTGCTTCCGTGCACTTCTGTGCAAACTTCTGTGCACAATGTGAGTTGCATGGTTGTGTCCAAGTAATCCTTTAAAGAAACGCGAAAGATGCAAAATTTTTTGCCTTTTTTGGCCGCGGATTTGCAGCAAATAATGTCACCCCGTACGTAAGCACGATCATCGTAGATGACCGACAGAGCGCGAGAAAAATGTCTTTGATCTGTGCACCCTGTAAAAGTGCTCGACTCTTTCAGAGAAATTGCTCCTTTAAGATGCTCATACTGACTGAATGTGCGTTATATGTACGTGCGACCTTAGAAACTTGGGAATCGTATGTGTGACCCAGTATGCTAACCTGACGATATGCGTCGTAGTGTTCTACCCCATGGTGACCATGATCACGGACCCAAAGTACATCAACGAGAAGATGTTGGCCTACCTCAAGTGGCTGCAGTCTGAGAACGAGAAGCACAGCAGAACGTATGCGTACGCTGAGACGTGGGAGGACTTCGTGTTCATGATCGAAACGTGCACGGACGTGGATAACCTGAAGCGCATGAGGTGAAAGATTTTGCACAAAGGGGGACCATTGATTTTTTTTTATGCATGAATTTTTTTTATTGATTATTGAGATTTTATTGATTGATTATCTATTGATTTTTTATGCATGATTTTTTATTGATTATCGAAATTTTATTGATTGATTATCTATTGATTTTTATGCATGCAATTTTTTATTGATTATTGAAATTTTATTGATTGATTATCTATTGATTTTTTTTAATTAATGAAACTTCACTTACTTTAGATTCAACATTATTGCCGAAATTATGCAAGCTACTACCCAAAATAATCTGAAGAAGGCCAAGGGTATTAGCGAGGGTAAGATGTGCCGAGGAATATGTGAGAATTCTGGCGTGAATGTGATGCGTACTACTCTTTGAATAGACAAAGAATATGAGCCTCAGAGTACAGCCAAGGGAGACTTGCTTCAGTCTCGTAACCTTACCAAATACATTAAACAGGTAAGAGACATTTATGGGTATGCAGTATATACTAAGGTTGGTATAGGTTTGGAGTTCATTGTTTAGAAACTTTGATGTATAATGCTTCCCCATCCCCTAGTTAGCGGAATTTGAAAAGTGTTCTGTGGATAGCATATGCTGCATGGCGTATGGTATAATTGAGGTCTTGTGGTTTTTGCGTGGTAAAAACTTGGTAAAACCCATTTTTACCCCCTGATTTGCACCATCGTCACTTCGGGTAAAACCCGAAAACCCTCCGAAAACATTTCAAATTTTGCGTAATTCTGATTTCTAAGGGCATGAGTGGATGCTTTAAAAGAAATGGTATCCTACTTTGTTATAAAGTAAGAATGAGCAGGAACGAGAACTGGATTTATGTGCAGCTGACCTACGCCAAGACAATGTGCGAAAAACGCCTCAAGCTGATTGGTGGTATGGACTTCTCATCTCCTACGGAGGAGCAAGACAGCCTTCCAGGAAAAAAAGTCTTTGCCTTCTCCGTCATCATGGAGTCTCCACAGTGTCGAGAATACCTGGCAAAGTTCCTGCGGGGTGAAGAAGGAGGCCGATCACTTTTTGCGTTTGTATTTCATTCTTTTCCCATTTTGTGTAACTTTGCTCCATGTTAAACATACATGGAGCATACAAAGGTTATACAAAAGGTTATACAAAACATACAAAGGTTATCAGCGGGGTTAAAAGTGCTCTACTTTGCCTTTGCATTCTGCTGCAGTATTTTCATAGTGCCATGTGATGGCTTAGTGTCGTAGATTTTTGAGTATCAATGCTACTGCTCTGTATCTAGCACTAGTATCCATAGCATCTCTACTATGTAGTGTTAGTATCCAGTACTAGCGTCTGCAGTATCGATACCGGTGCTTAATATCTGTACTTGCATCAATAGTATACATGTATGTACAGCACTTAGTACTAATATCCTAGGTATTGCATAATCCATGCCCAAACTCCCAGCACCCAACCAGACATGACAGAGAACTGCAGAGTTCTAAGTTATGCTAAACAGGTTTCTAAACTTTCATCCGCAGCTTCTGGAGAGATGTAGAAGAAATGAGAACGTCGAGCAAGGACGAGTGGCATCAGCTGGGCAACGTCATCTACCAGACGTACATAAAAAATCCACGCATGGGAATCAAGCTGTCCCGGACAATTCTCAAGGGGATTGAGGCCTTTATAATGGCTGACTCGGTAATGCAGCCGATACAAGCCTGGAAGATCCGCTCGTTCATTCCATGTTGCTCCTTTCAGGGTCCAGAGGCGTTCTTTCAGGCGCAGCAAGAAATTTATAAAATCCTCGAAGAGCGATATTATCCCTCCTTCCTCCTGAGCGAGGCTTATCACAATCTGGTCCTCGAAACGAAAAAGTCTTGCATAGACGTCGGACGCGTCAGGGATGGTAAGTGTGCACGTTTATGTTAATGTGCGAGATGGGAAGTGTATGTGTGGGTACTTGTAGGTGTGAGATGTGTGTGAGACAGTGTGGGGTGTGATATGAGGTGGTCCAGCAACCATGATAGAAATTCGTAGTAAATAATGTAGGCAACGGAGAGACATGCAGTCGAGGGATTTTTTTCTGCCAGGAATGTTTGACACATGTTGGTACAGCTTGGGACAAAAATTTACGAAATGCCGATGTGTCGCATTTCTTCGTAGGAGCGACGCCCTAGCAGCAAACAGCTGCGGACACACATACTGAGAGATGGACAGGATATACGGTCACCCGTTTCTTATTCGATCTCTTCCTGATAGCTATTAGTGGGCCGCTTCGATGAAGAAATACGCCAGTGCCGTGTTCCGTAAACTTTTGTCCCAAGCTGCACCATCTTTATTTCATTTCGAGTGATGAAAATTTAATTTCTTGAATGGAACTCAGAGATTTCCCGAGTCAACCTAACGTTTTCTTTGCAGAAATGGGTTCCTCGTGGTCATTTCGGTCATTTTACTCAGTATGGCACCTGTAACGCAACGACAATTGCTGAAATAAATTGGCGGAAATGAGCCCTTGACTCGGGCTCTTTTTTTGCACACACTGCCGCAATGCATTGTCTGTCATCTTTTAAAAATTGATCGAGGGCAATCTTCTCAACATATTGCATAAACTTGATCCACAAAACGTTGCCTTAACAGATGACGAACGCGACCCCCTCTCCGAGCGCACTGAAGACACCGTCATTGCTCCAGATCAGCCCTATAAGACAGTCACTGAGAGCTGTATTCAAGCAAAGTCTCAACTGAGACAGCTGGAAGCGAAGCTGGACGAGAAAAAGAAGGCTCTTCACGCTCTACATGCCACCCTCAATTCCGACCCCAAGGTTGGCCAGGGATGTGCAGCCTTCGTGTAACATTACCTCGACGCGTTTGATTTCTAGATGGTGCAGGTGCTGGAGAAGGAGATGAGCGAAATGCGAGCGACTAAGAACCAGCTGGAACGCCACATCGAAAGAGCGCAGATGTGGGCGGAAAACATTGGGAAGTGGAAGGCGACGGTTCATAGTTCCCAGGTGAACAACAGAACGTGAAACTCGATACGGGGGAAGTTTGCGACTTATCTACTCCCTCTTATCTACAGATTGTCAAAGACGCGAACCTGAAGCCTTTGCCATATTTTGCCATCATGGTCGAGTCGAGCGGTGCTCATCAGACCGGTTGGGTAGTGACGAAAACCCTGGCAGATTTCCACCACTTGCAACAGAAGTTGCTTCCTGTAAGTGTAGCTTAACGCCTATTTTACTACCATATTTTACCACCTATATATACTAACCTATATATACCTATCCTATACTACCTATATATACTAACCTATGTATACCTATCCTATACTACCTATATATACTAACGCCTATTTTACTACCATATTTTACTACCTATATATACCTATCCTATTCTACCTATATATACTAACGCCTATTTTACTACCCGTAAGTGTAGCTTAACGCCTATTTTACTTGCTGTACCCACTCGCTAGAGTGCCCAAATGTTGGTACCAGTTTTTTTTTTCCCAGCGTAGTTGATGCATCCAAACTTTGACAGCACACCTAAACCCGTATCGCGCAGGAGTGATACCAAAAAGTCTGTGTTTTGTGCAACGCCAGAGGGCATTCGATGATTCTATTGGAAGTGGTGTTGTACATGATATCTCCTGGCGCTATTGTGAAAAACTTAACAAAAACTCGAATTTCTTCCCCTCATACAGCGAGCTAATGCCTATTGATCCGTTTATGTTGTTGTTATTTTTCTTGGGCTAGAGGAGGTTGTATTGACAGAGACACAAAACAAATACCCTACCCTACACTCAAAATGTCCCTACCACCTCCTCAGGATCAAGGAAATAATTGTCCACATCGATACACCAGCTTGCTTGCATTTTAATGCTTGACCCATATATGTTGAATTTCCCTTGACTGCTGAGGTTCAGTTTTTCCTCACATAATTACCCTCTCCCTGGTGGCGTACCCTCTCCCTGGTGGCTACTTTTCGGGTAGAAAGGCGTGTTAGCTATGTTTTTATTTTATTTTATTTTATTTTATTTTATTTTATTTTATTTTATTTTATTTTATTTTGTCTTTTCTTCAAGGTAAAAAGTCACAAAAACTGAGTGGTCCCTTAGCAGAGGCTAGTGATGGGTCCACCAAAGACGTTCATCAGCGACATTGGCAACAGTGACAGCAAAAAAGAAAGAAAGAAATGTCTAGAAAAATCACTTTAAAGTATAGCACATAACCACAAAATACAGTCACTGTAAAATAGAACAACCATTCATTGTAATCGGCATATTACGAATTTACCATATATGTATTCGAAATATATGTACGTGAGCAAATACAGTGTTTTTGCTGCATTTATGTCGAGTCACATATTTTAGCTCACTTTGTGCGACAGGTAGCACCAAACCTGAAGAAAAAGATAGTTCTTCCTCCATCAACAAAACCGAGGTTTCGTAGCTACGACCAGGTGTTCTTGGATAAGACAGAACCTGTGCTTCAACAATTCCTTTCTGTAAGAATTCTATTTGTAGCAAACCAGACGGGCTGCACCATATTACCTCTCGGTATCTTGGCTACCCACCGGTATCTTTCTCGCAGTATGTAATGGAGGAAGATGCTCTTAGGCAAAGCGAAGCACTGTACACCTTCTTCAACCAAGGTCCAGACGCCCTCATTCACGATGTGCCTGTCGTAAAAAAGGCATCTTCCATCTCACTTTTCCAGCGGTTTAAAAAGTAAGTTGGGCTTCTGACAACATTGTTTGTCTAACCAAAGTTAGAACTGTCGTAGATGCGAACAGAAAATAACTCGCAAAAATGTGGCAATTCCGAGAATTTTCCCCAATAGGCTTCTTTTGGAATTGCTACTATGTAAGGTGTGGAGAGTGAGCGTAGTAGTATGCACCATGAGACGTGACTAAAGTAATTGACTGAAAAACCACTAGGCTATGAGGAAAGAGGTCTGTTGTGTGTCTGTGGACCCAAATATGTTTTGTGGACACTGTGTTTTGTGCCGAGCCAAGGCGCATGTAATGTCCAGCACACAGCGTGAAACAAACCCAGGCGGAAAAGGTCTGCAATCACAAGTGGTTTATGGAACCTTTTCCACTTGAAACCACTTGAAACCACTTTGAACCACTTTGTGCGTAAATGGTTTAATGTGGAAAAGGTTTCATAAACCACTTGGGATTCCAGACTATTTCCACCAGGGAAGGAGCTACATCAGACGCGTATGACATGACACATACTGTCCGATATAATATAAGAGGGCGTTTCTTTTTTTTTGTCCTTTACACATTTTTTTCGAAAAGCTATGAGAGCAGCATAGATAGCCAACATGTTGCATGCAGCCTGCTTTGTGTGCATCTCCTCATTTCTGTGTTTTGACATTGTGAATTTCCCGTATTTTTTTTTAGAAACTGCACATATTTCCATCTGTTACTGAACATACACTCTCAAAGTTGGGAGTACATTACTGGAACCTGCAATGCCCGGAGTATAGTGATGACCCTGAGCTCACAAACTTTGTCCACTTCAGTGACAGAATATTGTCAACAGTGTAAAGCGAGCTTCACCTAACGCTCGAGAGTAATGAGCTGAAGCCGACTTGCAGAGTGGAGCCGCACTCCAAAAGAACAATGGCAGTAACGTGAAGTGGGCTTCACCTAACTCTTGGATGTAATGAGGCGAAGCCCACTTGCAGAATGGCGATAACGGTACCTCGCTTCAGTACTATTCGAAAAATATTCGAAAATTTTGAATACTGAAAATAGGTTGCGAATAGCATCAGATATTCGTTTCCTACTTGAAATTTCGAATATTCGTACAGCTCTACGAATTATCTAAAATTCATTAAGTAACTCTTTAATTAATTAATAAAAATGAAATAAGGAAAAATTGAGGAATTTCGAGCAAAAGCGAGGTAGCAGAATGGGAGACAGTCAACGAGGATTGTCTCCCATTCTGCTATCTCGCTTTTGCCTGAAATTCCCTTATTATTAAGAGTTAATTAATGAATTTTAGTTAATTAGTTTTGTTGTAGTGACATGCTCTCTTCGAGAGGATATGGCCATATAATTCAACTGCAAATACAACATCTATGCTGCTCTCGTAGCTTTTTTTTTAATTAAAGTTCCGTAAAGGACACACACACAAAAAAAATGCCCGTATAATGACCTTGTTCATTAGTCACACAAACAAGATATTAACCAGGTGAACCATTTAATATAGACATGACTTCTATGCTTATTAACTTTTCCTATTGCAGCTTTTCTGTTCCCCTGCTGACAGACAGTAGTGACGACGACAGCGTCCTGTTCTTAAACGACCGAGACCTGTAAGTGAAAAACCAATGCCACTAGAATCCCGTATACTTAAGGGTGTTTTAGGGTAAAACCCATTTTTACCCCCCTGATTTGCATCATCACCTAGGGTAAAACCCGAAAAGCCACGAAAACGAACTTGGCAAAGTGCAAATTAAGCCACCAATACCGGCACTAGAGGACACTATGTTCTGCATCTCATTTATTTATTTATTTACCTTAAGAGCCCGAAGGGGCATTACATAAGGGGGGTACAACTGATGTATCCAAAATTGAACAACAACAATAGAACAATCTTACATAGATAACACAAAGATATAATTTATTTAATTTAATTCTATATATAATATATAATATAATAATATAATATAATATAATATTAACATTTAATAATATAATATAAGCGTTAATTAGATAAAGAAATCAGACAAAGAAGCCTTAAAAAGTGCTGCATCTTTAATTGTGACTATGGAAGATGGTAATGTGTTCCATTCTGAGATGGCCAATGGGATGGGTGATTTAATAAATGTAGTAGTCATGTTCGTGTAAAACGCGAGAAGCACTGCTCTTCCACCCGATTTCCAAAAAACACAAAACCCATAAACACGGGGCCCTATGTACACTTAGGGCAAGGCGGGCACAGTCTTATGTAATGGATTTGTCCAGGAAAGAAGACCGGAAGGATGACATTGCTGTCCCTCTTTACGCCATGGCCGGCGAAGTATTTGAGTTGCAGGGCGTCTTCAATTGGCTCCGCAGGACACTTATCGCATTTGTGCAAACCTCTTATGGAAAAACTATAAACAAGTAAGGCATTGCTTCAGGTTCTTTTTTTTACTTGTGCTTAGTATGCTGGAACGTATGGTATTTTTCTCAATCTTCCCTACTCATACAGTTGTAAGTGCTACTGGCATGTGTATAAGAAATGTGGTCACTTCACCCCCTTGGATCTTGCAAGATAGCATTAGTGTGAAATGAATTTGAACAACAGTTGTCAGGGGTTCTGTGGCGCCCCCTCCACTTGACACCATTTCTCCGGTGCGCTCACTCTCAGTCTATGCTCCATAATATTGAAAGAACATTGAAAAAGTATCTTTTCTGAGAAGGGCTTAAACCAGGGTCCTTTGGTTTTGGGTGTCTCCAATGTGCTCATTGGTGTGACCTCCCTACCCCATACGGGTAGTATCCCCTCCAATGTGCCTATTATGAAATGACAGGCAGCTCAGAGAGTGGGTTGCCTGGATAGTCTCCGAGCCCATGCTCATCTACTACCTGGACACATTCCGAGACTCTATGTGGCCGGATGGACAGACACCAGGACAAGCATCAGGACAGGCAGACACAGAGAAATGTCTGGAGGAAGATACTGCCAGGAAGCACGAGGCTAAGATGCTGCTGCTAAACAACATTCCAGGTCAGTTACAGCACTGGTGTAGCCAGAAGGGGGGTTCAAACACCCCCAGAAACCGTACCTTTGGTAATGCTTTGCATCCTGCCCATGGAATTAAGATGCCCATGAGATTATCGACTTGTACAGTATACGAAAATGTGTATACTCCTCTACACATGGTCCCTTTTGTCATGCAATCGCAAAACATATTCCATATTTAGCTGTCGCTCTTGACTTCTGTCATCATGTGCCTTATTACATTTTTCAGAAGTCTTGAATCTCGTCGGTCAACAGAATGCACGAAAAGGTGTGGCCAAAGCATTTGACATTCTGCAAGATGTCAGGCTCAACAAGCAATTGTTTTACGTGAGTATTCGCTCTGTTCTTCGCTATTACATCATTTCGTGTTACTTGACAGTATGATGAACCAATGTCATTCATTTCTTCAGGATATTTTTGAAGCATTCCTGTATGAATTTGCCCCAGAGCTCACACCATGTTGAGCTTAAACCATGTCCTATTGGTACTATAGGTAAGAACATTGTCTCGTCTAGTCATGTGTGTGATGTAATATACGTGTAAATATATACATAATACAAGTATGTTTCTCTGTCTAAAACATAACCTGAGATTTTATTGTGCGCACTGAAAAGAAATTTGTCATATAATGCAAGTATGTACAAATGGGTATTTACATTGAAGTGTACATAAGGTTGTCATGCAGTGTTAAAAAAAGTTTGTCATGTGCTGCCAATGGCAGTTGTCCGGCGGAGCTTAAAACTGCCTTGGCGAATTTCAGCCAGCAGTCTGTCTACGAGGCATTCTTCTTCTGCTGGAGGCTTTTCTGGCCCTTTCTTGCGTCCTACAAGGAAGCGAAGTGTTAGCTGAAACTTGCAATTTACGTTACTGTCATAAAATACACTAATGTAAAATATTATGCAAGTGCACACCTTGAAAGAAACACTTGCAGCGAATATTTTACATTGCACGCTGCATTGCATTGCACTCTGTTACACTACCTACTATTCTACTGTGTGCCGTAATGTATAGTTAGAGAAGCCAGCTCAGAGTTCCACATGCAAAACACAGTGCTGGGGGTAAGTCCACCAATCAAACAGACACTTCAGAGTAAAATTGCGGGCTCTTTGTTTGGCAGACGTTAGCAAAGAATAAGAACCAGTGCACCGCTGTACCCTGAAAGCAAGCAGCAAGTGCTGAAAAATCATGCACATCAGGCAATAGGGTGCAGAACATATTCAGATTCTACCTTGTGTATCTGAACCTTCATGTAGCAAGGTAGTAGAGGAACATATATTCATTGAATACACCTACAAAGTTATTTGCCGTTATGCAAAAATATTCAGGGTTGAGGCTTTGCACTTAATCTTAATTTTTTAATGCTGAATACAATAGGTGTTTGTTATTACTAGTTAGTAGTAGTATTCTCATATAGTCATGCATTATGGTTTTTATGGTTTTATTACTGCCTGCCTGGACATTAACACAGCACAACTGATCATCAGTATCCAGCACTGGTCGCTGGACATCATTTTGTTGCATTGAACTTAATAACGCATTAAATAAATTGTTACACTATAGTATTGCTGTTACTACTTTACTGGTAGAACAGCACTGCTGGTCAGCAGTTGCAGCTAACCCTGACTGACCAAGCAGAAAACTTTAGTGCTACTACCACGCTCTTATGTTACATCAAGGTCCAAACTGCACAGTGTCAGTGAATAGCATGCCTTCATGCATCTAAAGAGCACAGCATGCTTGTGCATCTTAGTCATGGGGTGCAGACTACCACCACCAAAATGTAGCACCAGTCAATGTCATACATTTTTCTGCAGCAGCTGCATCAGAAGCTGGAAAGACGGCTGCGCTTTGGTGTCCGCTGAGAAACAAGTGCTTGACGGTTAGAATTTTAACTCAGAGTAGAACCCCTCTAATGTCATAAATGTTTCCGAGGACACTTGCTGCTTGTTGATTGAAACATCTTAGTTGCGGGGGTTAGTGTAGGCAACCAATGATCGAATTTCGTTGCTTACCGTTTTTAATATTTGATATGGGTCGAGAGGTACGAAGCCGCTCCGCACGTTCCTCTTGCAAGCGACGCTCCTCGTTTTCCTGCGAGGCATTGTTTCATTTATAAAAATGTTCCGCATTTTTGCACATGGTATAATGCCCACACACGTACTTCAGATTTTTTTTTATTCAATGTATCCCGTCTCGCAGAAAGACAGGTTTGTATATACGTATCCCAAGTGTTACACCACTAGGCTGTATGGTGGTGCCCAAGGCTGCATCTGTTATAAAAATGTTTAGGCATCCTGACAAATTAAAAACAATTAAAAAACCCCAGTGCTGGGTAGGACAAGGACCGGCACTGACCTCTTTTATCCTCTGTCCTTGTCCTACCCAGCACTAGGGTTTTTTAATTGTTTTTAATTCAGTATGAACCAACCAGCCCAAACGCTTGCTCTGCTACATGTGCATTCTGACAAACATGGCTATGTTTTCTGTTATGTTCATGCCTTGGAAATGTGTTGCAGAGAGGTTATAGTAGCTTCCACACCACATTTCCTGCTGAACCCCTAGTGGCATTTACGTAACACTAGAACAGGGATGTTCCCAGGATTTTTCGTCTCAGGGGGAGGGGGTGGGTGACACCCATATTTGCTGCTTTTCTGGCTCTTTGAGGGGTGCTGGGGTAATCCCTGCACTAGAACATAATAACAGGCGATGTCGGAAAACGCCACCCACTAACTGTCGTCCCTCACCTTCTGGGCGAGCTTGACCTTCTCACAAAAGTTGTTGAAGATGTGCAGACATTCTTCGACCGAAAAAACGGCTCTTCTCTTCACAGAAGTGATCTGCCATACGGTCGGACAGCTCACTGATTGTCAAGAGGCGACTGTTGAGGTCGTTGAGTTGTGACTTTGCGTGCTACAGAACCGGTAAAGAATAGTGAGCATGGGGAGTGTTCAACGGAAATGGCCGTACTCACCTCTACAAAAGTTCCAAACTGTTCCTTGAACTCGTTGCTGGCCGCCTTGAGATGACGTTCCAGCTTTGTGATACCAGCTGTTAACTGTTTCATGTCAGTGCGAATGCCATCAAGAGAGAGCCTGTATTCAAAGCAAATTACCTAATGCCAAAGCTGCAGACACCATATTCTTATCCCCATTACTATAATTAAAATCTGCTGTTACACACCTAGAGCACTGTGCTAAATGCTTGAGGTCTTTGGTGAAGGTTAGCATGTTTGAGTTTGTCTTCTCTGCTGTCTCCACCAAGTAGTGCAAGAGCGTCATTCGAGGTTTATTCGATCGGGTCTCGAGCAGTTTAGGAAGGGTGTTCAACCGGAATCCGAAGGCGTTTCCTGCGTAACTTCCCTGCAATGACCAGAACGTTAGCCTCTCATTGCCAGTCGGGCACCTGATTAATGAGTAGACCCTGATGTTTTAGGGTTAAACCCGATTTTTCCCCGAATTTGCACCCCGAATTGAGGTTCACCTATCTAGGGTTAAACCCGATTTCTACCTGCAAAACTGCACCTAGGCTAGGCACCTCAAGGCATCGACATACTAGTTTCTCACAAAATATGCGACTGCCCCTTACTTCTGGCACTCTGGATAAATGGTACAGTGAACGTTTATGCTACAATAATGCCCGATTTCTCCCCAAACTCAGTTTGATCGTAATTTTTCTGCCCGAATTTGCATGAATTTTTTACATCAATTTATTGACCCGACTTCTACCCCCCCGAATTTGGAAAAATATAAAACCCGAAAACTTCAGGGTCTATTAATGAGCAATGCCACATACAGAATTTATGAAGTTTCCCGTGATTAGGATGAGCTTGAGGAACTCCTTGAGACTCTTGTTGGTCAGTATCTCTTGACAAACGGTCGTATAGTTGTCCAGTTGTGGTTTGATTGCTTCGACGCTCGGCTGGAACTCTTCCATCTGCAGGAGACCATCCACGTACAATGCGTATAACTTCAGCTCGCCCAGCAAAAGAAACAACTGTTCCGCGGGTCCCAGCTTGCTGCGGTCTCCAGAGTATGCCTGTAGCATGGCCAGCTAGAAGCATTGATCAGAGTTAGTCTCTCTGTTTCACATTTTGCTGCTGTCGTACCTCATCAGGCTCTGGAAGGATCTTCTGTAGCATTCTAAGTCGCTCTGCACCAATGTCCTTTGACTTACACTTACGAATGAGGTCCACTATGGCTTCGGGGCTCTGCTTGAACTGCTTCAGGAAGATGCACACATTCAAGCTCCTCTTGCCATCCAGCAGGGATATCTGAAAAGGAATATTTTTTTTTTTTTTTTACTGATGGTCTAGTGTGGCTCTACAGATTATTGTCTCAGTTTTTGGGAACAGCATTCTCTTCTACCACATGACTCTCTTTTGTCATGTGCGAGTTATGAAAGAGTACTTTTTGTGGGCACTTACAAATGCTGGTTCTTTCTTTGCCTTCTCATTGGCTGCCTTCTGTTCAGCTGGTGCTGCTGCCTTTTGACAGAAGAGTTCTTCAACTTGTTTGAAATTGAGTGAGTTTTCTACATCTTCCTTTTCCGCTTCACGGGTGACGTCGCTCCAGATATTTCTCCCGCCTGTGGTGTGCAGTACCACATATTTTATCACCCAATGGCAAATGCACGAAGCTCCGCAGAGTCAAAAAAGATAACTAACCACAGACCAACATGTCTGGTACTTTGGTCCAGTTCAGGGTCTTCATCTTGTGTTGAGGCTTTGGCAAGGTGTGGAAAGGTCCAGGAAGCTTCCCTTGCTTTGACAGCCTGTCTACGGGGAGGCCATCACCCAGAGGACTTAATGGAGGCGGTGGAGGAGTTTTCGCACCACCAAGCATGGGAGGAGGTGGCGGGGGAGGTGGGGGAGAGTTACATGCTGGGGGAGGCGGTGGGGGTGGTGGTGGTGGTGGTGGGGGAGCAGGGGGCGCTGCAGGGCCAACCACTGGTCCGTTGAGTGGTCCGGGGGGTCCCGCTGGCTGGACCCCAGAGGGACGGGGAGCAGGAATGGTACTTTCCTTCTGTGTAGGTTCTGGTGGCCGTTTCCGCCTGCTTGAAGGTGAAGTCTGCGCTTTCAGTGTGGCGGATCGTGTCAGCTGAGTGGATTGCGGTGAAGACTGTGGAAGCTGAGGTCTGGTTTCATTTGCCTGCGACTGCTTTGTGACACGTGTGGCATGTGGTGACTTGTGTGTGCATTTGGGGGCTGTTGTAGGTGAGCTGGTTTCTAGGGTGCGGCGCCGCAGGATGACTGGAGAGGCCGGTTTGACGCTTTTGCATTCCGGGGCTTGTTGCATCTTGTTTGCACGAAAGGAGCGAGATCTCGTGAGGCTTGAAACCTTTAACGGGAAAATGCGAGATTAGGGATTCTACCTGAGATGAGCTTGTGGGCAAAAGTACACCCTTGATGTTGGAATAAGCAGAGAATTTAATGGACCTCTTTCACAATTGCCTGTACACATGGCATCTGTGATCTTGAAGGTGCCACGGAACATTATCATTGCACTCGCAAGATGGCATTTTATATGCACCCAATCCGTGCGAAACACCTCTCTCCGAGTGCAACACATGCAGCCCTCAACCTCAACAGCCCAGGCCAGGCCAGTTCCAAGACTGGTCTTGTGAACGGGTACCATGCGACAAGAATGGTTCGCCGAAGAGTCGCTCGGCTGCGATGTGATTGGGAAATGTTGGTCCCTTTAAAGGGACGGTGGCATCCGTTCCAGTCCATTTAGAAACTACAGTGTCATTTTATTCCTCCTGGACCACTGACCAGGGTATCGGAAATCCCATGCGAAATAGTGGCATAGTTTAACTGTTATTCCACGGAGTACATGACAAGAGAAGACGCCGGACGTTGAGAGTATTCCCAACCTGGTTAATCGAGAAAACGTCACTCCCTAAGAACCGGCGCGGACGCGACCTTGAGAAAAGGAATGCCGCGGGGGCGTCTGGACGGCACCTTTCTCTCCTCTGAGCGCCGTCCCGCCTCTCACTCCTCCGCTTAGGGAGTGACGTCACGTCGCCGGAGCTGCTGCTTCTGTCACGGAATTCCATATCCGAGTACTTTTCCCACGAATAAAAAAAAAGAAAAAGCGGGTAGATTGTCGGCCGATGCCAAACATAGTGGTACCGGTTTCATAAATGGGTTTCCGATCATGCGACCGCCCTTTTAATGTGAATGGACCCTAAATGTCGCAAAAATTCGTAACAATTTAGACACTCTTGGTTGTTTTCTACTGCGTAGGCCGTTGTGTTGCATTGTGTTTACAAATCACGTTCTCATCTGCTAGTCGGATACTCCTTCTGCAACCATTCCGTCAAAAACTGTCCACATCCCAAGTCTCCTTATTGCTACATTTCCACAGGTACCTGACAGCGGTGATGGAGCAGTCTTTATGCGCGACTCATTTTAAATTATTTGCCGCGATGATTGTGAACAGCATTAGGGATCACGTGATGGTGGTAGTCTCCATGTGTATGATACGCAGATTGACACCCCTTTCGTCTTACATGGCTGATGAACTTGAAGATGTTGAGCTTGCCTCCTCGCTGCGGTCTGTCCACAAAGACCTCATCCCCACCGACGTCGCTTGCGAGGGAGATAAGCCTCCTTCTGCCGTCCATGGAATCAGGCTCGCTCTCCGACGACGTCTGCGTCGCGACGGACCTCTCTGTCCTCGAGCGGAAGTTGCAGTCGAGCGTCTCTCCTACAGCGTTGTAGAAAGGAACTACGGGGGAAGAGGCCAACTTCTCCGAGACGCGTTCCAAAAGCTCCCATGCGAGATCGCTGCGATAAACGTGAGATTAGTTCGATATACGCGAACGAAGGGATTCCAAAATTGATGTCAGACAACTACTATCTGAACTTCCTTTCGTACTATCTATCAGCGACGCCACCTTGCAGAAGACGGGATAAAGGAAGTACACAGTACACAAGACGATTTCCTGAGGATTCGAAACAAAAGAAAAAACGGAAACTGTTTTACGGAAACGAAAAGAGCTTTGAAGCCGCGTTTCCCCTTTCTGCTGATTTGCTACATTGCTATTGATTGCATTTGTTTTGTCTCCATGTGAGAGCAGTCTTTAGAAGAAACTGTCCACCCGACACATCGATAACGGTACGGCAGCATGATATGCAGAATTATTCCATGCCGGGAAAATCATTCCCTGAAAGCATTGAAGATTACAGAAAGCCACAGGGTATCTGTTGTTTTACGACGTGTACATTTCACTTGATCAAGCTCGGATACAGCGATCATCGTTGTAAGCGTGCTTCATAGTTCACCTAGTTCACAGGCGTGAAATCTCGAGTCCCACAACTGTATATAACAAGGTATCTTATGTAAACAACGAGAAATGGCCGAGGCAGACCACAATTAGGGACGACAAACACGTCTCTTTCCCCCCTGAGTTGTTTGAATTCGAAGAAGGTATCTTACCTCGAAATGTCATCTGGGTTGAGCCGGTTGAGATTTTGCAAGACCATGAGGAACGTTAAACATTGCGGACTGCTGTACACCTGCAATGCAAGAGAAATTGTTTCTGACGAGGGGTTGTCTCAGAAGCGCATATTAGGGATCTGTACCGAATATGTCTTGCTTCACACACACACACTATCTCACTGATTGGTTTGAGCTAC
The DNA here is from genome assembly GCF_037126465.1 of Ornithodoros turicata. Lineage (NCBI taxonomy): Eukaryota > Metazoa > Arthropoda > Arachnida > Ixodida > Argasidae > Ornithodoros > Ornithodoros turicata. The sequence goes on from NC_088205.1 coordinate 81,768,545, forward strand.
ATTGACAGTGCAGTAATACGCGGCTGTGCTCGTCAGAATGATGTTGGATAGCAGCAACGAACTTTGATTACGCGATCACAAAATCTAAAAAAAAAAATTGTATATATATATATATATTGTTCAAAAGTAGAACGAATAGTAGTAGTAGGCAGAACGAATCTGTCGCTGCCACCTTAATATTTTGGCCACGAAAATATTACACCCAATCGGTCCATGGTGTTCAATATACGTTCATTATACGTCGTCTGATACTTGTGATCACTTCATTGAGGCCCTACGACTGTCTTCAGTGAGTCAAGAAATTAACGCTTGGTTATGTTCCGTACGCGGCACATAAAAATGTCAAGGACGGAATATATTCAGCACGACTATGGGTTACTGTCGTATGGGTCGTGTTCAGCGTACCCTCCACAAACGTGTAAATGTTAAATTCACCTTGGTGAAGCTGTAAAGTGGAGCTGCCCATGTTTGTTCCGACTACGTCTATAGATGGATGACTAATAGTTCTCGAGGCAACGGGTGCTAGCGGAGCAACTCACCCGTGCCCTGTCTCGGCGCCATTGCGCGAGTTCGAAGAGGTCACGTGGAAGGAGTTTCTTTTTCTTTTTTTGCGACGCTTACAAACAATGCCAAACATTTCTCTCCAAATTTGTCGGTCCTTTTGTCCCTATAGTCTGTATCTCGAGGAAAAAATCTGGCTCGTACCATTAAACAGTAACAAGTGTAAGATCATACGCCGAGACTGGGAGGTGACACGGGTTCGAATCCTGGCACCGGCTTTGCTGTCTGAGGTTTTCCCCTGAGGTTTTCCAGCAGACTTTCCAGATGAATATCGGCACAGTTCCCACTGAAATCTGTCCAGGACGCATACTGTCCCGCACTGCTTCCTGCTGTCATCTCTCCATCCTTCACTCGTAGTCACAACCGCGATTTCATATCCTTATCCTCTTTCCAACTCTCTTCTTACTCATACCACGGTCTCTCAATACTCTTTACTTTACTTAGTATTGTAAATATATCGGCCTCCACCTGGCCTCTCTCTCTCTCTCTCTCTCTTGGTCTTTCTCCCACATCGTATCCGTAGCTAATAACCTCAATCCCTCGCCTGCTTGCTTAGTTAAAACAGCCTGCGTAAGTCAAGTCTGATTCGCTCGAAGTGAGAACATGCCTCATCAATTTGGGACTCTCACCAAGACTGTACCTGTCCAAGAAGCCAGAGGCCGCGCAGAACAGTGCGGCCAGATTCATCTGTACCGACCGACTGCTCTCAGCGTACCAGCGTGTCTACGCTAAAACACCAGTTCGTCCCACATGGCCTATCAATACGACCGACTTTCCTGTTCCCTGCCCATTCCATTTCCCATCCCTGCCCGTTTGGACCATACACTCAAAATCCAACCTCCCTTTTGTCGCTCGTCATCATTTTCCCGTTCTTTCTTTCCCCGAACTGTAGCCAAATGGAACAATGTTCCCCAGAACACACGTTACAAAACTCATTTGGGAGCCTCTATATTGGATTGATTATCATAGGCTTGTTTCATTGTGTTGTATGTTACATTCCATGGCGTAATGCATTAACTGTGCTTCGCACGTAAAACCATAATGATTAACCCCTTTCGTCACGTAATGAGCGCAGGGGCCCTTGACGTATCTGTAGTACAGTCTACACTCGTTATTACGACACTCGTTAATACGACATCCTCACTTTGTGACCGGTTTTCTAGGGAACCGTTTTTTTTTTCCCCATAGAAACACCATGTAACCCACCCTCGTTATTATGACAACTCGTTAATCCGACTGTGACCGAAATTTTGAGGACGGACCAAGGAGAACACGTGTATTCTGCCCTCGTTATTAAGACCGCCGACTGTTGACCTCGTCGACCATGAACAAAGTTTCGAGAACGAACGGTGGAAAACCCCGGTGTTCTGTCCCAATCGTGACCACCGACTGTTGACCCTGCCTTTTCTTTCGCAAATAAATTGTAACTCAGCAACTGAATCGTCTTCATTTTAGTACAGCATGTAGCAGTAGATCCACACAGGTGTATGTGCGTGTGGGGGGGGGGGGGGGGGCGGACGTTTTTTCCACGTGTTTCTCGTTAATATGATAATCTCAGATAAAATGGTTAAAAAGCAAGCGAGCTGGTGGCTAAGATCCATGACGAAAACCCGAGACTGGGAAAAAGACGAAAAACAGACGACACAACACAAAGTCTCAAACACAGCTAAAGTTTGTGTTGTGACTGTGTTGTGACCAAGAGACTTTGTGTTGTGTCGTCTGTTTTTCGTCTTTTTCCCAGTCTCGGGTTTTCGTCATGGATGATAATCCCGCTCTATGAGCAAAATCGGCGGGAACGGACTTGGTCATATTAACGAGTTTAGACTGTAAATAAAAGGGATAGTTCGATGAATTCGTCAAGCTTGCAGCCTAGGACGCCAGCAGTTTGCTGGGATATTACGGACTGCTTAGACACAACGTCCTCACCGGCAGACAGGTAGCTGCATGAGCAGTAGGGCGAGAAATGAGGCCGACCTGTCGGTGTCAGTTATGACCGCAGTTGCCTCGCGTTGAGTCACAACTTATTATTTCTCGAGCCCACGTTCGATCTGGATGTATCATAAGCTACAAATGGACTAGAGAAACGGGTAGCGCTTGCACCGCGGTGCAAGATAATACTACATAATTTAGACCATGGCTCGCGCTACGGCAAAGGCTTGCAGGACTGGCTAGCGAGAATGTCTCATGCTTTAGCCTGTTTGTCAGGCCAGGTACTCTGCCGCGCTAAATATAAATTATAATTTACAAATTACGTATAAAATATATTATTCTGATTTCACTTTCACGAGGAGTTTAGTCGGATCCTACCAACGAAATCGAATGCAAAGTAGAGCATCTTCTGTCGCGATCACATACCCCAATCATCACCATTCAATGGAGTCCACACTTCTTCGTTACCTGTCAAGTACGCCAACTTAGTAATACTCCTTTTAGGCGACGTATGCTTTACTATTGAGTTTGTATGCTAGGAAATTCTTGCGATTTTGATCTCTGCCCTGTCGAAGCATCAGGTGTTCAGGCGCCATACCCCGCCTGTTTACGGTTCCGGACTCTGCCGACTGTCCGGTTCTTTACACGCGTCCCCGCCTAGCTAAAGCCGCCTAGCCTTGAAAGCTCAGCTAGTTTATCATCCCCTCATGATCTCTCTCTCTCCATAGAGTAGGCGTCGAAGCACGATTACTCGATGAAGGGGAATTCCGAGAATGGCACTTACGTGATGATCACCCTCCTTTCTCATCGTAGGAAAGTGCAGATTAAACCCGCTATCAGGAAGGATTCTTAGCCTCGTTGTCTTGAATCGCGAAATCGGTGACCAAGTGTAAAATCGCAGTTACTCTTTTTGAAAGCACGTCTCGAAGCACCGTCCCGATTTTCTTGTGGCTTACAAATTTCAAAGAAATTCTAAATTGTCACTCTCTAAAATGCTACCTTGTTTGTTCAGAAGCCACGAATCGAGGTTCCGTTCGTAACAATTCTTAGGCCCAGTTTCATCAACCCAGATTAATATTTGAGCCGAGGTCAGCGGTCCCTCAACTCGAATTTAACACTCAACTCTGCTTCACCATGGGCAGTTATTGTGACTGAAGCATTCATCACCACACTAACTAATGTCGCTAAAAGAGAATTGAGTGCTAACTTCAAGTTTTAATGACCCTTGATCTCGGTTCAAAGTTAACCAGCGTTGGTGAAACCGGGGTTTAAATACCTCTTTATTAGGTTATTACTAGCATTAAAGACGCGTTCCACTTGTGCCACACTAGTGGACATTGACCACGTCCTCCTGTAGCCAAGCGCGGATCATAAGCGTGCGAGATCGAGCTTGCGCCTGGCTATGAGCAAGTGGGGCCTATATCGATCATCCCAGCACCTGGCCATTGAAGCTATACTCTTCTTGACGGGATAGACCTCCAGGTGGCGCGAGTGAGCAGCAACGTCAGCGCCCCAAATTATGCAACACGCGGTAGTTTAGCAGACGACGCGGCACTTTCAAATACAGTGAACCCTCGTTATTATGACCATGGTCGTTCCCGAAAATTTTGGTCATAATGCGGAATTGTCATATTAACGGGGGGGGGGATTTGCAGAGGTTTCACTGCATTGTTCCCCAGGAGTATGGTCGTAACGCGCGTATGTCAGATTATCGGGGGTCATATTAACGAGGGTCCACTGTACACGGTCTCGAGTTGTTTGCTCTTTTCATGAAGCACCACTTTTTTTGTGGATTTCCTACAGGTTTTGTAGCTTTCCTTGGCACCATACCGTTTGAAATACCATGCGAAACCCGCTGATGAAACGACCTACTGTTGGGATCCGTGGCCGTTTGGGCCCGAAATGGCGCTGTGCAAACTTCACTGCCACAGCCCTATGGGCCTCTCTAGATGTGCTGTTGCAATATTGTAGTGGCTGAGTGCATCGCGCACTCGTATAAAACCCACATGTATCCTTCTGCAACGCACGGGGTAGCAGATCCTCATAGCTGCCGCGTGTGCCTCTTTACATGTGCGCCCCGTCTTCCTATACAAGCTATATTTTCTGAGGGGGATTACGGTACCACAAACGTGGTATCTATCAATCGAGCCACGTGTGTTATGCCTGTTCAAACAGCTGCGTGCTCTTCTTCTTCTTCTTCGTCTTTCTCCGCAGTGGCGCATAGCACGGGGCAATTGGCCACGGATCGTGACATGAGGGCCCAGTTAATGACAGTTACGTGCGTGCTCTCATGCACTTCCCCGGCAACGAGGTAATCAGCTAACAACATTATTTTCTTCCACTTTCCTCCTATATACCAACGGAACTTTTGTTGAAAGAAGTTCTTCGTATGTTGGTGATTGCCAGCATTTCGAGGTCGCGCGCTGGGGCACACTCAAATATGATCTAGCTCAGAAGTGATGCTCTTTTTCCTTCGAAGGCTACAGTAGTAAACTATACGTGGCCCCAAGAGCGATGGCCCTGTTTTTATGGAATGCATTCGACGTACGTTGTTTGCCATCTAGTTTTCCCAGTGGAGACAATGGCAAGGACAAAGTGTGTACGTGGCAGTGCGTAATGACGCCATTAATGCGTCGTAAGTCACCTGCTCGAGACGTCGTCTGCTTTTCACGGTTCAGTCACGCGTATGATGACAGATAGAAGAAGCACTCCCGTGAGCTCCTATTGTACCTCTTTGTTATAATGGGAGCTCTTGTGTTGCTATATGTCGGTCGGCAATCCTACTTGATATCGTATTGCTAGCAGCATTGCTCGTCGAAAGATTCATCCTAAAATCTCGATGACAGTACGACGAGGTAGCAATAACAATACAAAATGGAACTGCCTCCGTAAGTAGTTCTACTTGATGGCAACGCATACACACACACGCTTTTTTCGTAAATGATAAAAAGGGCTATTCGTTTATGCGCTAAAGTATGTTCCGATCAATAATTCATTAATCGTCATTTTTGTATTCTTTACTGGGAGTATTTCATCTTTGGCATCAGAAGCGTAAGTACAAGCAAACCTCGATTTTGAGCTGCACGTTGATCGTATACGATTCGTAATACGTACAATTCGTGATAGGGGCCCCGATTAGGTATCGAAAATATTTTGAATGTGCGTAGCGCCGTCCCCTATTCTAAGCTCTACAATAAGAACGGAACTGGAAGAAGTAATAATAAAAGCAGTAAAAAAAGCAATGAGGGCGAAGGAGTGTTACCGTCGCATCGTGCGTCTCTGCCCACGTTCTTTTTGGTTATACGTTACGCCATAGAGCTCATCCGGGTCACAAGCTTCTGTAACACCCTCGAGGGCCGAAACCCTTCCTCGGTGAAATTGACGTCGATGACATTCGAGTGCTGATAACGGGCGTGGAATGAACATACGACGTTGGGGTGAATGAGGAATTAATGTCCAGTTGGGAAAATGTAACCCAAGTGTGCTAAAAGTGTGGTACGTAAAATAGTATTTCGAATACTGCAAGGAATATTGCACTCAATGAGATACTCAGATGACGTGAAACTCATTGGTTGCTAGAATTGGTTGCTCTGACAGTAAGTAATAATTTGGCCCACACAGTAAACCCCCGAGACAGTCGAAATTATACGTAGTCCTATCCAGCGGAACTCTCCGTGCAGCGTGTCGTCACACACAAATATGCTGACCACCCTGGTCCAAAATATATTATTTGAATGAATTTGAAATACACAGCCTACAAATTTGTCCCGAAGATGAGGCTTATACGGACACGGCACATTTGATACGGGTAATTGAGAAAAGTTCACCTTGTCTAAGATGGAGACGAAGAGTTCGTGATGACTGATGGAGGCTAAGAGGCCACGGCTGAGGGCTTCCTCGTCGTCCGCGTGTTTGGTCGTCTCGAATACGTGGCACTGGATGAAGACTTCGTCGTCCCCAGCATTGCGTAACGATGACACAAGGTCCAACAGACCCAACCCTATGTGTTCCAACGTATCTATCATTTCAGTATCACTCGTAGAGCACAAACGTTTCAGGACACAACACAGCAAGAGATTTCCACTGATGTACTGTGGACGGGCGAACCAGTCAGTTGTTGAAGGAAATTAACGTCGTCGGAAATGGCTAGGAGATTGCAATCCTATCCTATCCTTGACACCGTTCTTTTTTTAAGACCGAGCGAGACAAGTTACTTCTTTCTATTAATTACATCTTCGTAACATATCTTCGTTAACAAAGATATGAACTGCCAATCGCTTTCATAATGTGCCTATAAGACCCCCACATTGTAAAGTATACAGGAGGAGTACCCAGAAGAAGAAGAACAGTCCCTGATCGAAACATCGGCGGCTCTTGTCCTGAGGCACTTCCCTTCATATTGTAAAGTATGGTGTCTTTACATGCGGTTGCTCATTTGCATAATTTTTAAGCAGATTTTCTTGCCCCATATATTTATATGTAGGATATGGGGGTCCCGAGAACTCCATACTAAACGGTAAGTTATTCACAGCGGAGGGACAAAGAAATAAGGGTCGACAAACGCGGATATAAATAAATATGTAGACTTTACCGAACTGCTGCGTAGCGCTTTCGCCAATCGCGTACAACCGCTTCCTCCGTGACAGCTTACATCCAAATGCCATAGCAGGCTTGTATCAGTTCTCCAGGCACCACGTCTTTTTTTTTTTTCCAAATGGGCTACATCACTCTGGTATCTACAAGGCGGACACTCTCGCACCCCGAGCTAGACGACGTGGACACACGTTGTTCCGACGTCATAGTTTACTGGAAAAGCCCTTTTGCCCATATGTTCCCTATCGGGGGAAAGGAGATCATTGTCTCTGGACATCTGGGTCAAAGCGTTTCGGGATAACTCTTAAGTATGGATGACGACGGGGAAAGCAATTTGCGCTGGCTCTTCCGGAAATCTTGCTAGGAAATGTCATTGTTAGTGGGGAGCTCGGAAACATTGCATGAAAACGATGGGACAAAGAATATTGTCAAATGCGAGTCATTACGAAGGTACGACGACACATTCGTCATATTCCCCGGAAACTGACAGCTTATGGCCGCTTATGGCTTAGCAAATGGCCGTGGTCCAAACAACATGCTGCCAGTAAAGGTGCAGTTCTACAACGGCATATGGGCCCTCTGCGGGCAAAAAAAAAAAAAGAAAGAAAAGAAGAATTAAAGAAAGAAAAGAAGAATTAAAGAAAGAAAAGAAGAATTAAAGAAATAAAAATATCGTTCGCTTCGTAATTGGTACAGTCAAACTCCTTTATAGCGAACACCTTTTTAACGAAAATACCACTACAGCGAATTTTTTTTGCGGTCCCGCTGGAGCCTATAGGTCCAATAATGGACATCCTTTTTAATGAAAATACCTTTACTTTACTGCGAATTTTTTTTTTGCTGTCCCCTGAGTTTCGTTGTAAAGGAGTTTCACTGTATTACCTAATACGACTTGAAAGGAAAACACCGAAAGCCTTCTGGGTGAAAGGAAAATTTGTCGATAGAAATATTAACGTACCTGCAAACTCGTTTCGTATCCTCAGCCGCTGACGAATGTCATCCGTACTGACGATGATACAGTTGATGAAGCCCAAGACGACGGCTGCGTAAGGGAGTACTTCCGCCTGTTTCAGTTCTTCCACAAGCAGAGCGAACCGGTACCGTTTATTTTGCGATGTCTGACGCGAAAGAAAGAAAGAAAGGGCAATGCGTATATGATGCATTTTCATTTTGGGGTGAGGGGGGGGGGGGTTGTGACACCTTCTTAGGTGCTTCATTACACCATATGCACGCACTGTACTGCACGGGTGTAGGAAAGAATGCCCTCGGGAAAACGCCAGAGTGTTGAGTATATATTTTTTTTCATAAATGGCGAGATAAAGCCAGCAGTTCGTTTGTGCACTTCCTCGTCCGTGTCCCTGGCTGCGTTCCGTGTATCATTATGTAGAGATATAGCCTTGATTGTTAAACTTAGAGCGCACGTTTACATCGTTCGTTGCAAATAAACGTCTTCGATACTTTATTTGGCATAATTTGTAGTCATAGCCCCCGTAGAGCCAAAGTAAATCAATGAAGATCGTAATACGAACCTTGTAATGTTCTAGGGCGTCTATGGCTAGGTCATGTCCCTTAGGTGCGTACACGCAGACGGCGGAGAGCAGTTCGAACACTTGTTTCTTGAGCACCGTGTTCTTCGTGTCCAGGGCTACAGCAGAAAAAAAAGCTCATATCTTACTCTTCTTTTCTTTGGACAACTAGGAAATGAATACCGTGCCATAACACGATTTAGAAAGATTGACCGTGAGCTCCAAATAATCAGAGACGAAGAAGGGCTTTTGCTGTGTAGGCATCATATATCACATGGAATGGGCTCAGCTCCTCTAAGGTAATCGTACTACGAATGCGAAACTGCCATTTGTACTAGAACGCGTGCGATACACGTCTACCAGTTAGTAAAATATTCGGGTCAAGTTCCTGAGGCATACGATCTTTTCATGAAGAAAACGAAAACAATTAAGTTCCACACTAAACATGACCAGAAAGCCAAACATAACCAGCCTAGTGGCCACAGGATAACTCGATATAAACCATATGATAATTCGTATAATTGAACACTGCAAAGTTCCAATGGCAAGTTGATTACATATTTCAACTCAACTCAAACATATTTACATCATTCTATCGTCATGATTTTCTCGGTACTGATCGTTTCTGCGCAAGTTTCTGCACAGCGGTGTCTTTTTCGGAAGGCCATTCTGGAACTCTCACAGGATCGAGTGTCTTGGGGAAGACAAAGCAGCCTCTGCTGAATAGGTGTCACCTCCTCACAGTCCAATCCGCTTGATTCAGAACGTCTTTACGAAGTCGATCCCGAGTGTCTCACGTGGAAGTCTCAAATATATTGCCAGTAATGGGTCCGCAAAGTATCCAGACACTAGTCACCGTCGCCCAAATTTTGGCGCCACGGCAGTTAGAAAGTAGCCAATTTGGCGCAAAGTTACCCAAATGTGGCAACCCTGGCCCAGACGCTGACCTCGCATAAACTTCTGCGTGCTAACAGTTCTCTCTTCGTGTCTGTTATTTTACATACAAACTTCAGAAAGTAAGCGTGGTCGCGACTGCAGTCCTCATTTCGCTCGAGGAAATGGCTCAGCCAAGTAATATGCATAGTAGGTATATGCGTGACTAGGGCCATATATCACCTTGCTACATGACACAATCGCCGACACTTGATTCGAGAGCCGTGAAACAGTGCCATGACTCAGAGCCTTCAAGGAGAAGCGAGCGTAACTTGTCAGGGGTCTCTCAATCAACGTGAGAAACGTCACATCTATACTCTGAATTTGAGTCGATGACGTCCTTCGACCAAATGAGTGCTTGATTGCTAAGTGGGTCACTGGAGATAGCACAACCCAGAGTCCCCTTCTTGACGATAGACAGGCTCAAGGACGGGGGCTCGAAGCGTGCCTACGAAAAACTTCCTTCGTGTTCGACGTCAAATGAAAGGTCACGTACGGGTGCGCTTCACCTTCACTAAATCAGCAGCTGGAAGGGATTTATTTATTTTTTTATTCTTATTCCGTGCGAGAACCGCAAAGCAGTAGTGGCTGTACCTCGTGTAGAGTAAAGCACTGGGAGGATTAGCTTTTTCACCATCCGCATCCGCAGTGCTGGCTCCGATCCACATCCGATCCACAAATGCTTCACCGCATCATCCCAAAAGGGGAAATGGGGATTTGAAGAAACAAATCGGATTTAAATCAAATCCACCGTTTGCAGAAGCCGCTAAATCAAACCCAAATCAAGTCCGGGTTTAAATTTACTCGAGTAAATCAAATCACTTTTTAAATCCGGAATTTTTAATAGCCATCACAAATCCCGAAGAGGAACTAACACTGCTCAACAGCTGTGGAATGGCTTCAGAATGGACCGCAGTTTTCGAAGCCCGGATGTTTACGCAGAATACATAATTACTAACAGGAATTCCTAACAGTTGCGTAACTAGGAAAAAGAGGCTAAACATATGGAAGACATCTATTTCAGTGGAGCCCCATGTGCATAAAGTGCGGCAAAAAGTAATGAGAACTTGATTGCTGGACGAATATTTTGCTGCGGGAAACGTCGTGCTTATTACTTCCGTGTCGCTGGTCTTGGTACGGTCCATCTGCCACATGATACTTTTCTCGCTATATGCAGTATGTACGAACGAATGTGTGAAATATACAGATAGGAGGGCAGCATAATGATAGAGCATACTGCAAATATTGGTGATGGGTAGGAAGGATAAGATGGGTACTAGCGCTTTTCTTTTTCCCGCGCATGAAGTATAGGCCGTAAATTGGCGTATAAGTAGAGCGCAAAACCGTCGTTGCAGTGTTCGGGCAGTACCGTCGATGGATAACCTTTTATCCTAAGAAGAGGCGCCGAGGTTTTCACAGTGGCCTATTTGCCGAATATTGAAGTGTATTGGATTTACTGCCAGCATTATATTACAAAGTATAGCAGAAGCAGCTAGAGCCGGAGAAAGCAGCCACGGTCGCGATAGCTTGCGCATCGCTCGTGAATATATAGGCTGAATTTCGTGGCAAATAATGTAAATCCAAATCAAAATGTGATGAAGGTAACGTGATTCAATCCAAATCCCTAAGCAAAAGTGTCATTCAATCCAAATCCTGTTCATAACGAAGCCGCCAATTAAATCCAAATCAAACCTACCAGTCTCTTTTGTGAATTTAAATCCAAATTTAAATGAAATCCGAGATTTCAAATCCCCCAACGCTGGTTGGAATGCCACTGACGTAAGTGCATAGGAATGAGACGGGGTCTCCGTATTTGTGTATTCCTAAAAAAGACGTGTCAAAATTGCTTGGTCCATACACCCAATCCAGCCCACCAACGCCCTGCCCTCAAATCACTTATGAGTTATGACTTTAGACATTATTCCATTTCATCACATTACCACCAGCAATGGGGTAGGGTATCGCCCCCTAGCGATGAAAATCCACAATCATCATCATTAAAGTAAACACGACACACACACGTACGTGAGATGATGAGGTGGGCGATCAAAATAAAGTTGCTGTTAGTTCCTAAAAAGAGGCCTTTAGGTCCAGTTCTGGATTCAGTCCCTGCTCACCACCATCCCGGGTGTTCAAAGCAATCGCATTATCAGCATATTCGCATTATCTGCTAGCGGGAAGCAAAGTTGCAACGATAGCGCGCCAGTCAGCTCAACTGTTTGTGAGAGTGACAGACATCGTATAAAGTTCACACGTTGATAGCACCTGTCATAACCTATGTCACAACTTAGCTCCGGTAACCGCGTTTCTATTGCTTTACGTGTCATTAGTTCAAGGAAGTTAGTTAGTTAGTTGACGCACAGTTCACCGCACACAGGAGACTGACCACTCTAAAACTCTAGGATCTGTATTGCAGTTGTTTCGACAAGTCGGCCGCAACTAGTTCGTGTTAGCGGCGCGAAAAGAGAGAGAGAGAGAGGCACCCTCACCACCAGAAACTTGTCCATGAAGTGTCATTTAAAGTTACACATAATCTAGTCCCTAATACGACACTGAAGCTCGACGCCATTGTGTGACCTATCGCATCGCATCCGCGGACGTTATTTCGCGTGTCGGAGAAAAAAGAAAAGAAAAGAAAATGTCGATCCGGAGACTACCTGACATATGTCTTGCACCTCCACTCAACTTCCACTATCCTGAGCGTGCAGGAATTTGCACATCCTCAGCGTGCACCCGTTGTGGGCAGGACGAGAAAATACGGAGCTAGCTTTTTTCCCCCTTCCTCTTCTTGTTCCACTGTCGTTTCTATGATCGCTTCCGCCATACTTGTTCGTAGATCGATTTTCTCTCAGACTACCTTTATCTCTAGTTTGCACTCATTGCCTCTTTTTCATTAGCATTATTAGCGCAGTTCATTCGGAAGCGGAGTTTGTCCTTGGCGTCTTGCATCGCATCGTTTGTAATCACTCCCACAGCTTTCAACTTGACGCACCTTCTGCGGTGCTTTTCTAACATTTAATTTGCTTGCACGCGCATCTTATAATTGGGAGTAGATGATTATGATGATGATTGAAAGACAAAAAAAAAAAGTAGATCTACATGTAATGTGAGCCAGCCTACATTCGTGTGGCGACATGCATGCAATATGTGCCGCTGGGTATACTGTATCAATATGTCCGTTTTTCTCATGACCTAGCTGACTAATCTCCTTACTGGATCAAGGCCAGAAAGTGCGAGGGAGACGCAGTCTCGGGTAGTAACTTGTCATTGTAACTAGTTACCGCTTTTGTCTAAAGTAACTGTAAAATGTAACTAAGTTACATCAAGCGCGGCAATCCTTCCTAAGCGTAGTTTTGTCGATGCTTCAAGTATACACTGCCTTTTTTTCCCAACCAGGAATTCCACAAATTTTCTCACGCAACCACGATGGTCTATAGATAGACTGAAATCCCCCGTTTCTAACATGGTATAACAATGGCTAGGATAGTACAAGTACAAAGTACAAGGTAAGTAAAAGGTAACTGTGAAGTAACTAAGTTACTTTAACGTTGGTAACTGTAGCTGTAACTGTAGTTACGTTTCAAAAAGAGTAACTTATGGCGAATTCGGCTGGCCATTTCGTGGCAACTTTTTTCGCCAGATCTCGAGTAGTCGCGTTCGCTTGGTCAAAGTGAAACAAACTCGCATGTTCGCGTGACGCTTTCCGATCCATGAGTAAAATCTTGCAGCCAAAGAGAGGACGAAGACACAACGTTAGAAACACACAACAGCGGAACTGCAGTTCCGCAACTGCAATCAATGCAGTCCGCATCCGCAATCCGCAATGCAATCCGCAACTGCAACTGCAATGAACTGCAATCTGCAGTTCCGCTGTTGTGTGTTTCTACCGTTGTGTCTTCGTCCTCTCTTTGGCTGCAAGATTTTACTCATGGCTATGTACCAACTACCTCAAATTTCTACCTTGGTGCTTTCCGATCGCCTGGAATTTGCCAGCTAGCATTTTTTTTTTTCGCCCGGTCTCGAAACGACCGAGCAGTGGGTTGCCCAACTATATCCGGTGTCGTCACATCCGCACTGCAACGGTGGCGAGTGTCCTCATTGGCCCGCACGTCGAAGTTCACGTGGCTTAGCAGACGACGGAACCCGAAGACGGGCGACGGCGATGCCCCTTGCGTGATCTAAGTGACTAAAACCGCTAGACTCCAGGCACTCATGTTCAGGTGGCAACAGTCACGTGATCCAGCACCGGCGCCGACCTAGCAATTTCCGAGCGCTGGGCCGTGTTGCCATGAATTGACCACCCGAATTTGCCAACAGTTGCTGCTTTTGTAGGCTAACTGTAACTTATAGTTACTTTTCTGGGTAACCTACACGTGGCTGGGAAAGACTAGGATTCATACCTTTAAATTAATAATTGAGGGTAGGCTTATTGATCCCTTTAAAACATAATCCCTAATGGGATGGCTTTAGCAGATGGGTTGGTTGAACGGTCGGATGACGGACGCCTTTGAGATCCACTTCACACCAGCGCCACTGAGTCCACGGATACACGTCCATTAAATATCATCTATATGGAGCCGCCTCGACCCAGTAATTAATAATACCCTCGAGCTCACCCTGGGGCTTTTGTCGGGCTGCACTCGCTTTATAAATTGTAATTAAGCCTCGCTGTCCGTGTGGAGGAGTGTTGAGTCAATATTGTCCCGACGTACGCGGCGTGGGACAGGAGTAGATGTCGAGCCAAATATTCAGAGGCTTCTGCATATAAAATAAGAAGTAATAGGGAAAGGAAGGAATAGGCAAACACCATTTGTATTTACTGCGCGTGTGATCAGAGCAACGACACCGTCTAATATTAGGCATGATGCGTATTATTATTATTATTATTCGGTCATATTTCTACTTTGGAAATGAAGATAATGTTGCCAATTCTATGTACGATTCTTCATTAGTAATTGCACTGGCGATGTTCTCAGTTTATTTTATGTACCAATACATTATCACCGTGGAAGAAAAGCTCGACTGCGGAGTTTGAGCATAATAATTAGCCGCGAGAAAGAAGCTCGTAAAGATAGAATATGAATGACGCAGGCAAGCAGCGAATCGACCTTAGCGCTAGCGCGAGACGTTGACAAAGCTGCACCCGCTGCACGAGAGGGAAGTTGAATTATGGGAAGGTGAAACAGGTGTTTCCAGATATTCTCATCGACAAGCAGCTGCGGGGCAGCCAGCAGCTCGACTCGCTTGTATAGTACGAAGATGCCGCCGCCGGGGGGTGTATTGCCCTTCCGTTCATAGAGAGCAGAGGTGGGAAGTAATGCATTACCGGTAATGCATTACTTTTGAGTAATGAGTAATGGTAATGAATTACATTTGGCAGCAAGTAATGAGTAATGGTAATGCATTACATTTCGACTGAGTAATGCAGGGTGGCATTACTCATTACTTTTGTCGAATGTTCATTGCGCCACGTGAAGATTGGGAACATCCAAATTTTCTTCAACCCGCCTTTAACAATGAGCACAGGGCAACAAGGAAAGAGAAAGGCGCAGCCTTGGGGAATTCTGCAAGAGTTCAACAGTTGGCGGTGTGTGTCACAAGTGTCTACATGGTGATATCACCGATTTTCTCCTGTGCGCATTTGGACTCAAGGAAAATCAATGAAATAGAAACATAGTCTCTGTGAGGATAACACGTAACAATTGCTGTAGGGATTCACTGTTTTGGTATGGTACCGTGTTAGTTTCTCTTGTGCTGTCAGAGGTAGTTTCTCTGCTAGGACAGAACTGTACGCTGAGCTTCATCCGCCGGCTTCATAATGCTAGAAAAGGCATCATCTGCACTAAATCTTATGTATAGTTTTTGCATGTCAGACTCGCTTCTGTGGGGATTTAGTGGCACCGATTTGGGGACATTCGTGTGGCCTAAGCAAAAAAAGCAAGGAAAAAACTTATGCATAGCACCTTTGAGGCTTATGCCCTAAAACGTAAATGTAATGCCAGAGTAATGCCATTACTTCGTTAAAATAATGGCATTACTAATATCCAAAAAGTAATGAGTAATGTAATGCATTAGTTTTTTATACAAGTAATGAGTAATGGTAATGCATTACAAAATAAAAGTAATTTCCCCACCTCTGATAGAGAGTGAACTACACTCGTAGTACCAGCAAAGCAAAGGGCATTGTGCGCCTTGGAGTGGGTTGTTTTTGTCACGAAATAACTGGACAAAAAAGAAAAAGTCGTTGGATCAATCACCTCACCGAAGCAGTCACGGGTAAATGATAATGAAATATTAATAATGATAGCCATTTAAGCTGGGTAACGGGAAAGTTGAACCAACAATACCTTGCCCATTCCGCATGCACGCACGCGCGCGTTTCCACAGATGTGTGAATATGTGCATTCTTAGAATAGTGTAGCCACGCAGTGCATTTGCCTGCCATTAATTGTATTATTTTTCCACGTGGTTATGCCCAGCTGATAACAAAACACGGTAAGGATATTGACCACAGCGCATGATCTTTTTGCTGATTGTGCTTTTTATAATCTAGAGAACTCGATAATATACAAGTCACAAAAAAAAAGTACAAGAAACCAGCAAAACGGAACTTGTCGTATCATCTATTGTAGAACTCTGCCTATATTAGCGGCAACGAAAAATAAGTCAGAACAATACTTTTTTAAAAATAAACATGTTCATCGTCGAATCGTCTCGTCCTGCACCAGCGGTCTTACAACACTAAATCTATACCGTATGTTGCCGTGGAACCGTGAAGGACTGATTAGGCAGAAATATTAAGCAGTTGTACAATTGCCCATAATACAATTGCAGTTGCTTATAATAATGAAGACGAACCTGAGCCGAAGTCTCATTTATTATGTCACGCTAAATTATATTTTGATTATCCCAATTTCCCAATTAATTTCTATATGTAAACAGTTCAGCTCATAACATAAAATATATAAAAAAAACAGTGACGTTATAAACCTCGCATGTGACGAAATGAAGTGTCAAATGACGTCACGAGACAACAGGGTAGGAAACGATCAATCACACGTTGCTTACCCCAACACCTGTTAGTGCCGACGTCACACGGATGCTTCCGCTTATGGTATTGCATTTTCGTTTTTATTACCTACTTTACAGCTTCCCATGTCACAGCTACTTGCTTTCGACAGCCGTGCAATCAAGGCAAGAGAACGCGCTGATGAACACGCAGAGCAAAGGAATAAAAGCAATTTTAATTAATTTTAAGGAATAAAAGCAAACTCAAGAATTTCGTAATGCCATCTCTGTTCTGTTCTCATAGTTATTATTCGGTTACCTTTCTAAGTGTTTTGCTTGCGTAGAGTACTTTTTAACATACTATTAACGTATATCACATGATCCATTTTTCATTGTAGCTTATCATGTTGTGTCTTCATGCATAAACTTCGTTGTATGTCATATTATTATCTCACATTATCACGGCGTTGTATTTTCACTATTTTTCTGTACTAAACGTGATTTACATATACTCGTGATGCTGTTTAATATTGTAACCCACTCCCCCGTGTAATGTCCCCAAGGGACTTTGGAGGTATTCTGAAATAAATAAATAAATTTATTTATTTACTTATCGGCGCACAAAGAGCGAGAGCGTCTTGATTCCGTGTCTTGGCCACTTGTTTCTAACCAGGGTGTTCCTTTTTCGCGGTGCAGTTTTAGAAACAGTAAGTACTTAACTATAGGTCGAGCAAATCTTTTGCGTCTCATGCCAATCTCAAACACCCAGACACGATGACTGTACAAAAAGTCAAGGGTTCCAGTCTAGGTTGAATCATACAATTTTAATCCGAAAGAACCTCGCTCCACAAGGTCACCAGGGATGCGATGCCGTGATGATGTTTTTTCTTAACAGTGACTTATTTTTCTTCTACTGAGTTGCCTGCCTATACAACTCAAGCCTAAAGGGCAGTGCACCAGAGATTGAGAAATATCTTTTTGAATTCCATATTAGTGCCGCGAAGCAACTGTGGCTACGAGCGGCGTACAGACGTGGACAGATGGAGAGAGGACAGCAGGAAGGAGTGGGGGAACAGGGGGGGGGGGTTAGTATATGCGTCCTGGGCCGACTTCAAAGGGAACTGTGCCGACATTCGTCCGGAAAGTCTGTCGGAAAAACCAGGGAAAACCTCAGACAGCACAGCTGGTGGTAGGTTTCGAACCCCCCACCTCAGAGTCTTCAACGCGACCTTGGCTACCACCAACGAGCGGTCATATGCCACTGGTAAATAGAATTTCAGCTGCAATGTTTGTAAATAAACAGACATTCCCTATTTCCTCTTCCTCAGAACAACAACGATGACACAACAACAGTAACGATGCTATGTAAAAGTTACGTTATGTTATACTGATCGTTTGCAGCCCATGTGTTTTAAAACAGCACCTGTTATCTACGAATTCTTCGTCACAGTCTATAGCCTCCTCCTTTCTTCAAGCTCAGAAAGTCTTCAGCTTCAAGGAGGTCAAGAAAGTTTTATTGGCTCGCGGTATTCGAGCGGATAATCCGTGGCGAATGATCCTCTCCTACACCAGAGCCAATCAAATCTTCCTCGCCTCCTGAAGACGAAATAAGTCTCGCAGTATTTCCTGTATCAGTTAATACGCCCCTTCCCAATTGACAACGTATTTAATTCAGCAGTAGTCGTTATCAATTTTTCGTAATAATAACAGGCTTCCACGCCGAGCCTGGGAGCTCACATGGGTTCGAATCTCGGAACCGGCTGTGCTGACTGAGGTTTTCCCAGGATTTTCCGGCAGACTTTCCAAACAAATGAAGGCACAGTTCCCACTGAAGTCGGCCCTGGACGCATACTAATTTCCGACATGCGCCGCTGGAAGCCATGTTTGTCTCACAGATTGGGGAATGAAACGAACAACTTTTTTTTTTTTTTTGTCAAGTGCGTGCGGGGAAACTTGTTGACCACAAAACGCAGCCACCTGGAGCGTAAACAAGATGCATGTTCTGCTCCAAATACTGCCGCGGTAAACATCTCGAGAGACCGATCATTCGGAACGGATAATGCAATGAACGATCGTTTCCTCGTAACTGTAGCACTTTTCCTTTCTCGTGGGAAATCAGTCTTCCTGAATCTTGGACACTGATTTTGGTCACTCAGAACGACGATTCAGTGAAAGGTATATCGAGCACGGTATGGCCGCTATTTTTCGGCCCGGCGCTGACATTCCGAAGTGACGCTCGGCCCAGCAGCCCGAGTCCGTCAGCGCCTAGTCCTCGCCCGCTATAGGAGCTGCCAAAAAAAATCACTCCGGAATATCCAGGGACAACGTCCAAGCACACAAAGATCAACATACAACGACCTCTATTGGCTCTTTAAAAATTATTGCAGTTTAAAGCAGTTAGAACGTTGTTATACTCCGGACTGCTACACCATTACCTTTAATAAATAACGAACGTTCTGATTGTCATTTTTCATTCCTACGCCTTCCTTATGGGTCCTGAAAGGTTTTGAGTCTCTAAACTGTTTTATTTGTTGCGCTGCGGGTGTGCCTCTTGTTTTTCGAAATAAAGGATATTCAATAGAACAATCCAGGCCCGAGCCGAACAGGTGTGGGTGGCCCGGCCCGTACGTGTCAATCCCTTATCTCGACATTCATTGTCATAGAACACACTGCGAGATTTCGATGGTTTTACGTCGCGAGACAATATGATCGTGAAGAGCACCGCAGTCCGAGAACTAATTTTGCCCACTGAGAATTTTTGAACGAAGAGAGATGCGAACACATCGTTTTTCCCTCACGGAGGAGACCCGTGCGTGCGACCTGCTTCAACTGATGGGAACAGACAGTTTCCTATCAGTTGATGCTGGGAGGTACCCAGGTTCGAATTCCCGGTGCCGGCTGTGCTGTCTGGGTTTTATCCTGGGTTTTCCTCAGACGCTTTCAGACATATATGTCGGCACAGTTCCTTTCGAAGTCGGCCCAGGACGCACAATCCCCAAGGGCGTTAGTCGTGACGTTACCCACCTCTGTGAGGCCGACAACGAGCGCCTCCACCACGAGATTTAGAAAAAGAAAAAATGTCCTGCGTGTCTGCTTCACCCTGAGTACTTTCCCGACTTGATTCACTATTTAGTTCTGCCAAGAAAGCGACTACGATGATGGAGTGCTGTATCGTAGAGGAAGGCGAGTGAGGTCTACCTGTCAAAAGGACGTCATGTTTCACAGACTATATATAGTGATCATTAATAGCCTTGTGTGTGCGTCTCAGCGATGACAGAGAAAAGACATAGGAAAAGAAAATGAAACGAAAGACGACGAACGTCTGTCGACAAATTCAATTTATGGAGACCTTGGACTACCTTTCAAAGACCTGGAGAATTTTTAAGGTTCAAAAACAGCGCTAAAGAACCTCTTTCTCTGCCTGTGTTTCAATCTTGAACTACACCTCCAAGGCGTAACTCACGTATCTATTACACAAAATTACTTACACTACACACTTAAGTTAATTTCAACAAGAACGACTATGCGAGCGAGTGTCTCTGGGTTTTGATCGCTCTGTTTCCGCTGTTGCTCAAGGGCACTCTCTGAATAACTTATCCCTGATTCAGAGTCCATCGGTCTCATTATTATGCGAGGCGCGCCCCCGGAATCCTTCGTCGGACAACAAAAAGAAAGCACGTACATGTGTACCAACTACACGAAGGGTCGCACCCTCTTCGTCGTTCCGGTTTAACGCATATATGTTACTATATCGTAACTTCGGCAGGTTGTATAGAGCCATATCACCTGTCTGTGGTGTTCTATGACCCTTCTCAGCGACAAGCGGAATCACATATCGACGTGACATATACGACAGCGTGACACCGTACCTCTATCGAAGTCGTACGACATCCTCTGCACAATCGCCGTCGACAGCTGCATCTATAACCCTCATTACTGCAATGATATTTCCCAACTCACTTTCTGCAAGCTTCCTGGTGTACCTTGAGTGATCCACGATGTAATCCAGACCAGTCTGAGAATTCATAATAGCCCGTAGGCACTCGACGCAATTCAGTTGGAGCACTGCATCTTCGATGGAAGCCGACTGTCTTCTGGTGAGCCGCTCCAGGGACTCAAAGAGAACCTCCAGTCCACTGAGTTCCAGGAACTCAGTCATCCAGGCGGCGTCGCACTGGCTTAGAGTCTTCTTGAGACTGCAATAGTTGTGGACGTTGGGCATTCGCAAGAGCTTGACGCACGCGTCGGGGTCCCAAGAGTCGTGGCTGCTGTGGCGAGCATTTTCCAGAGTGGGGCTGTCCGGAAAGTCACTTTCACTGTGCCGTGCTTTGTCAGCAAGTGCAGCCCATTTCGACGCGCTGCTAAGCCTTGAACGAAGGGACATGATGTGTTTTTCAAGGTGATGCCGTTTCACATGTCGACCGCAGGTGGTGCGCGGAGTATGACTGGAGCACGTCACAGCGCAACCGTCTGTTGCTTGTGCGGCTACGAAAGAAGCAGACGCGCTCTCGAGGTAGTGTCGGTAGCGTGCCGCGAGGGGTCGCAGGCTTGTTTGTGCAGGAGGCGACTCTTTACCGGTCCTGGCAGTCACGCGTGGATGTTCTTCGGAGGGGAGGATACTTGTTTTAAAAGTGTGGAAAGGGAAGCAGGACGCCTGCTTCTTGTTCGTCCGACGACTTCTGGTTTGTTGCGAGTGTTTTAGTGAGAAAGATATGCTGCCGTCTGCTCCTTTAAGCAAGTTTCAGTTTGCAGTCTGTTTATTTTGCTTGCAGACATCTCGCGCAAATTCGATTAGCTCCGATAAACACGTATACCCTCTATCTAAGTGGGTACGTATACTTTTAGACCGCTCGTGATAAACTCTGTTTTTTTTTACGGTTTTAGTTGCAGATTTGGCTGCGAATGGTCCGTAGAGTTTTTCTCACCCTCTCTCTTTCTCTTCCTTTTTTTGTCAAGCCATATATAGGCAGGACAGTTGTGTCTATCATCACTTTCATGATAATGCGGATGTTTATTGTTCATGACAACGACGACTTCGGAACAGTGGCGTAGCCAGACTTCCGAGGTAGGGGGGGGGGCACGATACGAAAAGTCTACCCCCCCCCTGATCCTGAGTACATAGAAATCTTAAGGAGTATGCTAGAAGGAAACTTCCGAAACTTGGACGTACGGGCGAGGGGAGCGCCATGTTGAATCAGCTACTGTTGCCGCGGCGCATGCAAACAAAGGAATTCAGTAAGCATACAGCAAACATAACGCCAAAAATGTTTTTGGTACAGTAACACACAGCCAGAACCCATGAAACCATAAGATACATGAAAACACATACAGGGTGTGTGCAGAAAAACATGACCCGCATTTAGGCACATAGCTTGTTGCCTACCTAACTAACGAACTTCCGGTGGCGCACGATGGCGCATTTATGCGTGCGAAATCTGCAGAAAAATTGTGGAAGCCATACTCAGCTTAAAAAATAAACGGAACAACGAAAACGTCGGCTTCCGTGCATCAGAATAGGGCAACATGGTGTATGTGAAAGGGCAACACGGTGGACGTAGGAGAGTTGTGTTCCAGTACCGCTAGGGGAGCTATCGGTGCATAAATCCCATAAATGTCCCACATGGATGCTCATCGGCAGTACCCCTAGCGGTGCCTGCACATAACTCTCCTGAGACCGAAATGCACTACCATGCACTGTCATGACCGCCCTATATTAATGCATGGAAGCCCATGTTTTCGCTCTCTGTTTATTTTTGTACACTGAGTATGGCTTCCAGGATTTTTTTTGTAGCTTTCGCACGCATAAATACGCCGTCGTGCGCCACCGGAAGTTCCTCGGCTAAGTAGACAACGAGTTACATGTAAAAATGCAGGTCATGTTTTTCTGCACACACCCTGTACACACACACACACACACGAGGAAACAGACACGACACGGACGCCACATGGGGACGCCGTCTCCGCCGCTGCCTCAACCAGCCTTGACTACAAAGCCTTGGATAGGGGCGGACACTGACAAAATATGTAGCCGACGGAAGCAGAGGAGCAACGGAGCAAGTGTTGCAACAGTTTTTGGAACTGTGGCTGTTTTCACGGGCTGCAAATACACGACGTTTCCTCGGCTGATTCAATATGGCTGCCTCCGAGCGCATACATTGAGAGAGGGAAGAGCCCCATTCAAGTGCTTTGCTCTCCTCCGATCCTCCTCCCCAGCTTTCCTTCTAGCCTCTCTCCCTAAGATTTCTATGCCCGAGTACGACGACACACCACAACTTGTACACACCGCGAAATGCGGATGAACAAAAAAATTGATTCCGATGTTCACAATACGATTACATGTAGGGTGTCATGACCAATGAGGCGGTGTCACGAGATTGGAAGTGGTTTCAAAAGCTCATATACTTTGAAAAGCATTCATGAGTGCTGCCTAGATAGACGCCAGGAGGTGCAAGAAATTTCGCGATCGTCACATTGGCCCCCCCCATATTTTCTCCTCGGATTTTCTCCCCCCCCCCGGGGATTTCACGATCACTTTCTTTCCAAGTTCACCCGCGCTGATTTCATTTTTGCGCGGTAAGGCGGACGTCCTGTGTAACTACTGGACGACTAATTACCTAAATTTCATTGATTAACGTTTCAATTAAATGTTTTCGCGAAAATGCGCTACAGCAGCATAGGAAGCGACCGACCATTATTTGAATCCACCCTCTTTCTTAATAATCCTCAAACGAGCACGTATATGAGATATAAATAGTCAAACTTTCATATGCAAATGAGGCGAAACCATAACTACGCACTTCTCGAGCGCAGGAACGACATCGCTTCGGCTTATCTGGGCTTATCTAGGCAATTCTGTCTGTAGACGACCGTAGGTTTACAAACATGTGACGTCACGAGGAGACTGGTTCGAGGTTATATTTTGTAGTGGTGGGGTAGAAGCGTGAAAAACGCGTCGGCTGATAAAGATGATAGCGCCCAGCAGCATGCTTTTGCACGGTGCCGTTACGTAATCAATGACGTGGGTGCTCAGGTCGTCGGTCTGGCCAACAGGTTAACGTTTATTCCAATCAGGTCGATCACTACAAAGCACGTGACCCTCCGACGGGACCGTACTTTCCCCCTTTCATTTTTTTTTTGCGCTGGAGTAGTGCGTAGTTCTGGTTTCGCTTCATTTGCATATGAAAGCAATTTATATCTCAAGGTACGTGCTTGTATCAGGATATTTGAGAAAGAGGGTGGATTCAAATAATGGTCGGTCTCTTCCAATTCTGCTGTCTCGTATTTTCTCGAAAGCATCAAATTAAAAGTTAATTTTTGAACTCGTTTATTGACTGGGGAAACGGCGTGCGGGAAATGTGACGGTGAAGTTGGGACGGAGGAATCGTGTGTTACACCCGTACTGAGTACCCATTCCAAATGATTACTTGCTCATTTCGTACACAATCACTTACCTTCAGCGAGCTTCCTCGTGTACCTGGAATGACCGATGATGTGATCCAATCCAGGCTTTGAATTCATTATCGACCGCAGACATTCCACTCTGGTGGCTTCTTGAATGGCGCGTTCGACGGATGCCGACGGATTGGCATACAGTTTCTCCAGAGACTCAAAGAGGGCCTCCAAGCCGTCCTTCTCTAGAAACTCTCGCATCCATTCCGAATTACATGTTTCAAATACCTTCTTCATGATCGAGTAGTTGTGGACGCTGGACATACGTAAAAACTTGACGCATACCTCGGGGCTCCATGACTCGGTATTGCTGTCCGGAAGGTCTTCGAGGCCCTCCTCGAGTTCTTCTGGATGGGCGGGTCCGTTGCGGCGCATTTTCCGAGTTATGGCCGTCCATTTGGACAATCCACCGAAGGCCATGGCTCGCGGATTACGGGTATAGTCTGTGTCCCTCACGCACACAGTAGAACGCAGGTTGGCTCGCGGTAGTCTGTGCGCCTCCCAGGACGACACAGGTCTTTATGGCGCGTAGTTTGCCGCAGCAACTGTCGTTATCTTTTCACGCTGCGGTATTCTAGGCCTGTCGGAACCGTGCCCACTTATCTCGTTATCTCATATGTGTGCACCCATGTCTACCTACATCAGCGCCGTGTCGTGTCTTAGGTGTCATAGGTTCTTGAGAATTGTGCTTGTGCATGGACGAATAAAACAGCCACGAAACAAAAACGGACAACGCAGCACGAGCCCTGACTAACAACTGAGAGCGTCGCTCGCGGTTTTGTGTCCTATTTGATTCAACTATGGTGTCCCTCCAACTCGTCCATCTTTTTACGTTCGGTTTTGCTCGCGATCAAGGGGTTTTTTAAATGTGGTTGGTCGCCACATTTTTTACCAACAGTAGGAAACAATTGGAGCTGCCAGTGCCTCGGTGTTGCTGAAAGGACGTCACTCAATATCTTCCACGGCATTTGAAAGGAACTATCGCATCGCTTTCTTTTAATCACATACTATACAGTGAACGCTCGTTATTATGACCATGGTCGGGGGTTCACTGTATATATATATTACATTCGTTACGTCTTCAACTTTCTTGCTGTAATTTTTCTTTAATTACTCTTACCTCATACGCTTTATTACCTTCAACTGTTTCAAATACTGCACCATCTCTTCATACATAATCGCATAGGTATACAACAGCTGTCGCTGCTTTTGCTTAATCCTCGGGTATAAACGCTTGCTTAACTTTTATTGAAAGAAACTGCGTGAAACGTATGAGGACATTCTATGGCTTTGTACTACGCCCCTATACATGTAGGTGATATAAGGACATAGGCGTATCATAACATTCATGGACAAAAATTATTTTATGATAATAAAATTTCATTGTTCGTCTTGTTAGTTTGTTTTTTTGCTGGTGCATTCAATCATATTTAGCAATTTTTAGCAACTCGTGCCGTTCACAGGAAGCTTCTTTTTTCCACCTCACAGGGAACGGCTTCACGACACCTAGATAGAAACTATGTTTTCTCCGTTTATAGGTCTACCGTCCAGTTTCATTTTTACCACTACTGAACATAAAATTTGCGGTTACCATCCATCTGACAGTCGCCCTCCAAATGAAACGAAAACTTCACAACTTAGTCATGCATTTTTAACATTGAAATGTATGATTGATTGAAATATTGATTTAACACTGAAATGTACTTATATACTATAGATGTTACCGAGGGAGTCCTTTTGTACCTGGACCATATGAAACGTGCAGTAGACCTTTGTATTTTCGGACAGCGCGCTGTTTTACTGATGATACAGATGTATTCGAAGGGACATGTAATGATTTATATGCTGATGAAACTCCCTATTCATCATCGTAAGATAAAGTTGTTTATATGTGGTTGTATACACATTTCTTTCGTTGCCCCAAAGCGAAATTTCCTTTTGACATCCAAAGCCGTCGAGTAGCTTTCGATATTTGATAGTTTCTAAATGACACCGCGTATTTATAAGAATCAATAGCTTACACCGTAGACTTCAGTCTATTTTCAAAACACGCGTCTATTTTTTGTAGTCTGACAATAGATGGTTTGATCAGAAGCCTTCTCTAGGTCTAGGAAGGGCATGTAATGTTTTGTTGTATTAGCAATCGAAAACAAAACAATGGGACTGCCGGGTAAACCCGCGACGCAGACCGAGCTATGGGGTCTAGTAACGACTAACCACAAGACCACACCAGTTCATAAAAAAGATTTATTCTACGCAGCATACATATAGAGAGCTGGAAAAAGATTCCTTGTAGAAAAACCGCCCGAGCGTCATGCGGCCTACCTGGCAATATAAATATACATGGAAGCTGCCACGCAATGGTAAACCCGAAGAAAACTGGCAAAAAAAAAGCCCGCCTTTAGTCCAGAACACTTTCGTTTCAGCGGTGATAATTTGTACCGTTTAATCACACTGTCATCAATGATCACCGTCTCGATGATAATCTATGTCGTCTATGTACACGAAAGGAGCAGTTAGGGTGATGGAGGCTTCCGTCTTGGAGGCACCGGGCATTCCAGGATCTCCCTGGAGTGGCACGAGGGGCATCCAGATATATCCATGAGGTGCACCACGTTGGGGTGCTGAGCGCAGTGGCGTCTCAGACGCCCTTTCAGGCTCCGACCGCAGATGCGACACAGGAGCGTAGAGGCGGCTCTGTCACATGAGCACCCCTGGAAAGAGAATATGGATGCTGCCCTCGAAAACAATACGATAAAGAAGCTGGTTCAAATATACTTATATTTGTAGGGGTGGGAGCATTCACGTGCACACTCTAAGAAAAAAATGAGTACCTTTACTCCTTTTGGGGAGTAATTGCATTGCCACAAAAAATAGTCCCTTTCGGGAGTAAATGCACAGGAGTAAATGAATGTCACAGAGTGAAGACCGCATTTCACGCGCTGTCGTAAGAGTCCCAGGTACATAATTGGTGCGCATGCATGAAAATACTTTGAAGCAAACCGTCAACCGTGATATATCGAGTGATATAAAATCTTGCGCCATACTAGGGCACAATTTGCGAAGAAAGGTGCGCTAACTGTTTCTTACTCTGTGTGGCTGGAAAATTGCTACGTTTTCTGAGTTATACAGCCTTATGCCCTTCAAATTGGCCAAGGGCACATATTTACGGTGACTGTCGCATTCAGGAGACCATTCGCGAAGTTTAGTGACAATTTGCAGTCCTGGGGAGTAAATGTCGGGACTAAATGTTGGGTTAGGGGACTAAAATGGGGAGTAATTGCACACTAGGGGAGTAGAAGCTGCAATTACTCCCCGTTTTACTCCTTTTTTTCTTAGAGTGCACGGGAGCGCAGATACACAACAAAAAACCATCTTGCGATTGTGATTGGGGAGTTTCGTCGCCGGGGGCGATACTATACCCCAATGTGGTGAAATGCCACCAGCAATGGGGTGCAAGTGAGAGCTTAATGGCGCTTTGCTGTGCAATGGAATAGAGAGTACAGACGCCCTACCCTTAGAAACTGATAGCGGTTGATCCGACTAGTTCCATATCACGCCACATGTATCGCGTCAAAGGTCGCCTCATGCGTTGCACAGGTCATGATTGCGGCTGTATATGTGACGTAAGCAACTTTCGGAACCATTATCACGCGAACTTCCCTCAAAATTTTCTAGGCTGTTCTAATACCAGGAAAGGAAACTTGGTAAGTTGGAATTTGGCATTTACAACACACGCATTTTGCTTTCTTGGGAGTCCAGGCAAATGACAGAAGTTGACAAATATTCCTACTGAAATTTTATTTCAGTAGTCATCTAATGTAGTTTGTGCTCATTCAAACGTTCTCTATGCCAACCTTACCTCGTCTTTTCGGTGAGGCCCCAACAGAATGTGGTCGACCACGGTAAATCTTCTTGCGGCTTCCATTGGGTGCGCTCGATGCCTCTTCGGGAAGGACAGCGGAACCTTCTTCTGCAGCTTCTACGCGCGTGCTTCTTCTACCTGCGTCGTCGTTGTCTCCGCCGAACGCTGGTTTACAAGGGTGTCATTTGTGCAGAAACTTCCAGATCCTCCTCTCTCTGTTCCTGCTTTTTAGGCGCCGCCTTTTTGCTCCTGGTTACCGGTCTGATACGCCAATGTCCTTGGGAGAAAAGGTTGACACACCTTGGGTGGCCACGTGAAGGGCAAGTGCGTTCCACAATCGTGCATGACATCCTACTTGCTTCGTCTACCTTTCTTTTCTGTTTTGGTTCGTTTGCGACAATGGCTTATCACAGATAAGATAATGAAAAGATGGCTAAGACGGTTAAGAGCATCAGCTGTTTACTATATACATTAAAAACAAGACTTTCGTGCAGTAGGCTGCACTTCTTCAGGTTTGAGGCTTGTCAAACATTGTCAAACCTGAAGAAGTGCAGCCTACTGCACGAAAGTCTTGTTTTTAATGTATATAGTAAACAGCTGATGCTCTTAACCGTCTTTGTTATTTTTGATTCTGCATCGCCGGAAACTTGCACATTGTTTTTCTTCACGTTCTACAATGAAAAGATGGCTAAGAAGTAAGCGAGCTGGTGAAGTTGTTGATGCATAATGTAAAACCCCGAGACTAGGGAACACGAAGGGACAGACACAACATGAAGTCGCAAGAGAAGTCTCTCCTTTGTACAACCTCTTGTGGGAACTGTGTCAGCAACCCATCCGTAATCTTCGGTCCGGCCTTGAGCAGACCTGCTCGTTCTCCCGAATTGACCTCTTATTTCAAACGTGTGTTTTTCCTGGGTCCAGGAAGAAATGTCCACGGAAAAAATGTCCCCGGAAGAAATGCCCCCGGAAAAATTGTTCCCGGAAAAAATGTCCCCTGATTGATTGCAGTGTATTCTCTACGCGAAATCATAAGTGAAAGTGGCCCAAGCTTTCAAAGTAAAAACACTTAATAAGTGGTTAGATATTTTCGTATTTATTTCGAATCCGAGGACTTCAAGGCCGGCAATATCGCAACCGGGGATTTCGCAAAAATTCCACGCGTACCAAAAGTGCAAGTTTCTCAGGGGACATTTTTTCCGGGGACATTTTTTCCAGGGGACATTTCTTCCGGGAACATTTTTTCTGGGGACATTTCTTCCGGGGACATTTTTTCCGGGAACATTTTTTCCGGTTCCCGTTTTTCCTTCCCTCTGTTGTGTCTATATTTGTGGTCTGTGAAGTAAAGTTTTCAGCTGTGTTTGAGACTTCGTGTTGTGTGTGTCTGTCCCTTCGTGTTCCCTAGTCTCGTGGTTTTACATTATGCAGATAAGATGTTCTGGGAGAAAAGGGATACAGCGTTTGTGCGGCTTCTCTGTGATTGTGAAACAGGTGGCGCACATCATACAAGGCACTGTCATTTACCGATATCGTCCTGGAGGCACTAACCTCACAGGCGCAGAATCCTGTGTAAGATTTCCCTGTGAGTTCGCTTGTCTGGTCTCGCTTCCACGTTTACGTGTTTCTAAGTGCCCGTCCAATGAACTTATGTACTTGAATGGCGATTGATCCTGTAGTTCTTTCACTACGGAAACGACAACCATAGTAATAATAATAATAAAGGGGAAGTCTTTCTTTCTTCTTCTTCTTTCTTTCTTTTCTTTTCTTTTAAAATCAATCAATCAATCAGGGGAAGTCTGAATTTCAGTCTCTTTGTTCTCGCACAGTTCTTTCCGCTTCTTTGCGATATTATGGGTGTATACAGTGAACCCTCGTTATTATGACCATGGTCGTCCCCGAAAGTTTTGGTCGTAATGCGGAATTGTCATATTAACGGGGGAGATCGGCAGAGGTTTCACTGCATTGTTCCCCAGGAGTATGGTCGTAAAGCGCGTATGTCAGATTATCGGGGGTCATATTAACGAGGGTTCACTGTACCAGGGAGAGGGACACCACTGAGACAGCTCTTCGATTTAGGGCGAGAGATAAGTAACATTTTTTTAAAACTGGGTGTGGCCATGCATTGCACATTGTCCAACAGCCACTGTTGTTTCGCGGTGCCCCCCCACCCCCTGGAAAAAATCCTGGGAACGCCCATGACTGGTAAATAAACTTACAAGTTTGGCGGCGAGTACTACCGGAACAATAACAGCCAGGCTGGCGTTGTGTTACGCAGTAAGACGTAAGTACGTTGCGTAAATAACTGGATCGACGGAAAACAACCTTAAGGGGAGATGGGAAAATGTCTTTTTCCTTGTCATCACCACGAAGGATGTTGAGATGTCACCAGAGAACACAACTAGTGTTGGACAGTGACTTATGGCAAGTAGTAAGTATAGGTGAGTAAGTAAGTAAAACGTTCACGTCAAGGATGTTCACTGATGCTGTAGAGTAATGACACGAGAATTTGATTGTGTCGTGGAGAGAGTCGATATGATAAAAAAAAAACGATTCTAAAAAGGATTCATCACCACAGCAGAAAACATATTTATCATCAATAAACCCAAGAAATAAGAGTGGTTTGAGGGGTAAAGAATTAGTTGCTATAGTTTCGAATTGGCCCATGAATATTTATTTATAAATGATTTATGTATAAAACATATATTTATATACTTACATTATTTATATATAAAAAGTATCATCGTTCCAGTATAACCGAGTTCAAGGAAAGGGAAAGCACTCCTAGAAAAGTACGCAGATTGTCGCCATTTGGGATCCGGACAAAATGTCCCCGGACAAAACGTCCCCGGACGAAATGTCCCCGGACAAATGGTCCCCGGACGAAATGTCCCTGGACCAAACGTCCCCGAAAATGTCCCCGGACAAAATGTCCCCAGATGCCGTCCGGTTGCACAGCCGTTGGTACCTCAAATGTGACAAATGTTTTTCATGCTATCATGTGCAGGGTTGATTGATTTAAATCAGCCAGATTTAAATCACCGATTTTTATCGCGATTTAAGTAATGAATATTAATCAAGATTTAAATCACCTCCCTTATGTTATGTTTCAATTCGAATAGTAAATTAAAACTGGAGACGCTGGGGAAGATGAGACTGAGCCTGGAAATGAACTACTGCCTGAAATATATACTTCAGTGACTTTTAGCGCAAACAGCGTCACGTGACCCCTTCAGTGGCTCTCCGGCACACTGGCAAACAATTTGGTTACACATGGCGGGTGGTCATTCCACGAGCGTAGAACTTTTCCAGTTATTTCTTTTTCCTATTACTATTCGGTGTAATTCATAATATATAGTTTTCAAATAGATCTCCATTTGCATTAGCTAGTAACTGTTAGCCGCACTGTTAGAAGTCTAGACGCCCTTCTTTGTATGTGCTCAAAAAGTGATTTCGCTACTACGAGGTGGCACACGGAAGCCATGAGGTGAAGATCTGTCTAATGCGTGGTTCACACTACAACTTCTCTCCGTTGCGGTTACGGTGCGAATCCAGTGCGGAGGCGGCTGTCGTACGACACGCTGTTCAGACATATGCGTTCTTGATACGTCAAACGCTTGTGGTTGACCAATCACGTCTCCACTCCACCACGTCTCCATTCCACAGCCAGCCATGAACGGGCAACGTGATGTGGTCGTCGAAACTTTGAGGTGTATTGAAGGCAAGCGTATCTACGTCATACAGAGCGCGTAAACTGGCCACTTGTTGTTCAAATGGCAGCAGCAGCGCTTCTGCTGAAAAGAAGGAAAAAACGACGACGACAGTGGGTTCGCCAAATACTACAGGAACGTGCCGTGCACGGGGAGCTTGCGCGGAGCGCGTTCGCTCATTGGTCAGCTGCATCTCCGCAGGTAGCCCGTACCGCATGGAGTTCGGTCGAGCTCAACTCTTGCGGTGCGTGTGCTTTTCGGAGTGTCGTGCTTCGTTGTCATGACAACCGTGTCGCGCCGCATCCGTAACGCATGAAAATGCAACAGTGTGAACCAAGCATTAGAAGACAGAAATCAACTCAGTGATTTAATCAATATTCATCATATTTAAATGAAAAAAATCTGAATAATTTGATTTTTTAATCCGCCGAACAAGAACGCAGTTGAGGACTGGCAGACGGCTGAGTGACGGCAGCTGGGGACATTTTGTCCGGGGCCTTTTCGGGGGACATTTTGTCCGGGGACGTTTCGTCCGGGGACATTTTGTCCGGGGACATTTCGTCCGGGGACATTTTGTCCGGGGACATTTTGTCCTACACCCCGCCATTTGTATAAATTATTTCATTCCGGTTCCTCGCACTTATGGCACACCATGCCTCAAGCCACACACTATAGCTACCATTCACCTATGCAAACTGCCATGCGAGAATGGAGGAGGAGGAGAAGGAAATATCTGTTTATTTACAAACACTGGAGCTGGGTGACACCCATCAGTGGTCTGCTGCTCCATTTCTTGAACGCGTTTCACTTACTCATGAATAACATAATAGACATACAAAACAGAAGACACATGTGACAACACACACACACGCGCACAAACAAATTACGTGTGTAAATATTAAAAAGACTCCCGTATCATCACCCGTTGCTGTGTAAATTAAATCACATCAGTACCGGGATGTATACCTCACACCCCAAGTCCGAGAATGGAATTCACTGTCTGTGCACATTGTAAATTCTTCTACATATGACGATTTTGTAAGGAATAGACGAGTTCAGAAAATCCCAGAGTGCTTAGCGTCGCGTTGCACTGTGGGAGTTTACTAATACGAAAGAAACGGGTGGCCTCCAAACTGTTCCGATTTCTCCCCTACCTGTCCATTGTTCACGACGTGTCAAAGTCAGCGAAAGCGAAATGTGAAGGATTATTCTACGTTCCCCCGCTCAGCAAACGCCCAGGATGCAATGCGTGCGCGAAGAGCACTGGGATCTTCTGAACCCGTCTATTGTGAAACCCAGTTCCTACTGTAACCCCCCCTTAATGAAATGCAATCTAGGCATTTAAGATATTTGAATAAAACAAAATAAGTCGGCGTAGTTAGGCGATACTCGGGAACCCATGGCTGCTCCATGAATTTGAATAAAGTGTTAATCGTTAAAAATAAAATTATTAAATTATTTATTAAGAACTAATTTTAAAAGAGGAATGAGAGCTGAAGTTGGAAGGATGCATGAATATTTAGAAAAAGCTGAACGGCATGAAGGTCCTCACGATGAAATGGAAGTATTAGTATATATAATGAAACAAAATCCGTAGCGGCTAAAAATATGTTATTGATGTTAGCGAATCTATCTCCAACAGCGTTAATTTTGGAAAGGGAATCATTAGTATCTTTAATGTCGGATGGGAAAAGGGGTGCTATACAATGGTCGACTACTCACTCGAGTTTTTCTATTGGGGTGTCAATATACCTGAAATGATGGCTCTTCCGCTGAATTGTTTTCGTTATGAACTTTGATAAGAAGGTAAAAGTGGCCCATTCTGACGTCCATTGGACGCAGAAATTTAAGTAGAGGAAGGAGTGGGAGACAGGCGGGTTGCTATGCGTCCTGGGCCGACTTCAGGGGGAGCTGTGCAAACACTCCTGCGGAAAATCCAGGAAAAACCTCAGACAGCGCAGCCGTTGGTAGGATTCGAACCCACTACCTCACAGTCTTCAGCGCGACCTTGGCCACCACCAACGAAAGGATACTTCTCGGCCATGTCGCTGGTACGTGATTTCAAAAATCATTGTTAGACGAAGAGGTCGGGACTTCCGGCGGGTCCCTTTTCGACGGGAAGCTGCCCGGTTAAAACTAGGGGTCATCGTCCCAGGATCAAAGAAATCCTTGCGTTTTTGCCACCTGATACGAAAGAGGACAGACAAATCTGGCCATCACATCATAAGCCGAAGCATCCCCGATTGAGAGCCGCTTCTTTTTGCTATAAGAGTTCCAAAGGTGCACGGTGTAACTGTCCTCTGTGGCTTTGAGCACTTTGAACGTGGATTCCGGTTGGAACAGTGTCTTCCACTCTGCTAAAGGGATCGGGTAGAAAGCCTCAGCGGAAAGAACCGTCACGTCACCGCTGCACTTGAGATGCGGTTGGTTACGGAGGAGCTCCGGAGGACAGTACTTGAGAAGAACCCGTTCCAGGAGTCTGGGTCCGTTGTGAGCCCACAACCTTGACCTGCAGCAACAGAAGATAAGCGGGAGTTTAAACGGTGGTTTGGTAACAGGAATCCTCTTTTTTGTGCCGTGGCGTAGCCAGAGGGGGGGGGGGGGGGTTCCACCCCCCGAAATCGTACATATGCAGGTATAGTGCATTTGGAAGAGGGAAACGATGGTGAAATCCTCCTCCCCCATGTAAAGTCCCCCGGAACCCATCCCGAAATATTTCCCCAGGACTCACTTGTAAGACGATGCAAATTCTCGCATACAATCAAGCAAAAAGGGATGTCCCTTATTGAAAACCAGCACACTATTTCCCACAGCTGGAAATCTCTCCCTGGACACGCTGTTCCTTAATGCGGCGATATTCTTCAGTACCAGCACGTCCATGTCTACGTAGACACCTCCAAACTTCCACAACAACAACAGCCTCAGCGCGTCGCTGAGGTGGTTGGCACGAAACGGGCTTCGACTCCAGCTTCCATTCTGGAACCATTGGTTCAACACAGTGCCGTCGAAGAGGTTCTCGAATGGAACGCACATCAGCTTGAAGTTTGGAAACTTTGAGAGGATCTTGATGTATTCACAGTCCGCAGATATCGAGGATGAAGTGAGAAGAACGATCTTGGCGTTGTACGATCTAAGGGCCGCTGACTCGATAGCACACGACTGGCGAGCGCTGATGCACGGCGGTGATTCTGCTGTCTCCAAGAAGAAAACGCTGCTTCTCGCGATGGCATTCGGTAATCCTTCTAGACTGTTGTTCCTACGAGATGATCCTGCAGTAAAATGGCTGATGAAGGCCCAATATTCGGAGCAATGCTACAGTGTCCGGGCTGGCAACTGCACAGATGACATGCTATACAGGGTGTTTCAGTTAAATCCCCAGGCTAAATAATTCGCGAACGTGTGCACCAATCGAAGAACTTTCTTTTTTACATGTATCTGTCAAATAGCACCTACAAGCTGCACGCCGTGTGAATGAGTGGGAGGCGCTCATAAATACAAATTCAAATGAGTTTCGTGAAAAACATAACCTCGAAAGTAGGGCGCCGTCGGCATTAAAATGGGTACTACCCATTTCGTGACCTTCAGTGGACACTTTTTAGAGAAAAATCTGCCACCGAAGCCGGTCATTTAAAGTTGCAGTAATTTATTGGTTTCGGTTGACATATTTTTGTAGCGGCTGGTCGCGGTGAAGCGCAAAAGGACGCTCTTCCACTCCCTTATCCACCAATGAATTATGTGTTCTTGAACTGACCGGGGATTTAACTGAAACACCCTGTACAGGCACGCCACATATCCTTTACGAAAGGAAAAACTTTCATACTTGCAGTGCTGTACCATTCTGGGGTCTTCACAGGAAGTCCGAACTTGACGACAACAGCAAGAAGAACTGAAACGCCAGAACACGTGGTAGTTCCTCGAGAACTCAGGTCCCAAACTATACTTACGTACGCCGAAGGCTGTTGCCATCAGTAGCATTATTAAGAGCCTTTTGGCTGAGCATAAACCGTGGCGGGAGCTACGCATATCGCTTGGCACTATAATGGCACCCCTTTGCCTGCTGGCATGGGCTGGACAGCGTGGCCAAGCGTAATAAGGCTTTCTGTCTCGCCGTCGGTGGTCGGCTGCTAGCAAATGTATTTCCGTACCACGTTTTGACCACCCGCCTTTGCACTCACCGCCGCCTTTATTCGCTGCCTACTAACGACGGGAAATTTCGCTTCCCGGCCCTATTGTATCTGCAGGAAGCGTGCCATTTAATTGCGTCCCAAGTGAGACAGACCAACGGATTGGTCGTGCAGAAGTGAGACACACCGCAGGACTGGCTCGTTTCATTCCACCATACAGTAATCCGATTTCGTGATCTGTACCAACATTCAAACTTCTAGGCTCGACAAATACCACGTTGACGAAGAAACTTGAGATTGTAAAAAGAAACGCCAAGATGGATTAAAGGGGTCGTGACACTTCGCACAAAGCAATGTGGGATAAATGTAAAATAGTTATAGTATAGTAAGTTAAGTAACAGTTATATGTGTTTCTATGTACAGCAAATGGGATAATACGCGCGTAGAAAATTGTCACCACGATACCGAAACTCATCCGGCTCTGACATGACGGAGGCGATCTCTGCCAATGAGGCGGCTGTAGCACGGGTCACGTGTTGAGGAGGACCAATAGAAATTGTCCTCACTCCTGTCGGGGCTCTACGCCGGCTGGCTCGAATCCCACCATGGCTGTGCTGTCTCAAGTTCTCCTTGTACTTCCCTTACTTTCCTGCAGGCTGTCCGGACATATGTCGGCACAGTCCTCCCGAAGTCAGCCTAGGACGCTCACTAACCCCCTCCCACTCCTTCCTGCTTTCCTATCTCCAACTGCTCATAGCCAAGGTAACTTCGCACCTCTAAAATGGAATGTAAAAAAGAAATATTTTCAGTATTTTCTGTAGCATTTTATTTTATTTATTTTTTTAAAAAGAGGCTGTTATGTACAGTGCAATAAAGGGCGTCAGCGTCTGTTCACTCCTTTTCCGGAGGCTTTATACGATTCGTAGAACTGTATCGTTTCCTTGGAGATTCGGGGCATGACAACTTTCAGTGCCATTTCGAAGTGAGACTTTCTGATGGCCGTCGCTGTGATATCTTCTTCCAAGGCTTTCATAGCAGCTTCCTGACACACAGCCACCACCTGTAAACAGATCAAAAACAACCTTTGTTCATCTGTCTTGAGCTTGCTTTGCTGTAGAAGGTCTTTTAGAAAGAGGCCTCTTATAGCATTTAATCACTGACGCCACCTCTCTAGAGGACACTAGCTTCGAATAGGCGAGACGGATGCCACGACATAAATTTGTAAGGTTTGGTTTCTGTTTTCATTTGCTGCCGCAGAAATCTGTTAAAGGAGCACTGAAATGATGTTTAGGATCGGTCGCATCCGGAAACTCGTCTATGAAACAGATACTAGTCGAGCCCGTTTATTACGATCTTCGATATAACGATAACTCCGATATTACGATCAAACTGCTGGTTCCCGTCAGCTCACCAATTGAAGTACGTGTAAACAAGACATCGATATAACGATCGCCGCGAAAGCGTTTGCTCACGTATAGCGATCAGAATTCTCCCGGCGGCCGGTAAAACGCGTGAAAATCGAAAAGCAAGATCCCACCTTTTAACTGAAAACAAATTAGAGTGGCATCTTCAAGAGCTTTAGCCTCCGTGAGCATTAAAGTGAGAACGCAGTGCCTTTATCCGCGCATGACTACCGGGGATCAGATGCGCGACTTCGAAGAGGCCCGCGAGAAGTAAGAGGAGGTTCCCTCTCCAAATCGTTCTCTCGCACTAAAGTTTTTCGCTGGTTTACGCGTGATACCATGGCGTCTGCGGTTCCGGAATGCGTTTTTACGAGGAAAGGCACGTGCTGGACGGATTTTGTACTGGCGCAAAACGTCGTTGCGAGGTACCATGGCTTCGAAAACGTGGGTTGGCAGACAGTCGCGTGTCGCCACCCAAACACGCGTCCACGAATTACCCGTGCGCGTTCTGATATGGACAATACAGTTTCGATAGTGAGAACGATGATGACTACGGCACTGGATGACGTCGATCTCAAAAGGTGCGTAGTATCGGCGGGTCTGTTGTTCTTGGAAGAGCTTTTGACACAAAGCTGTGTCAATTTAGAGCTAGATAAAACGCTTTTGCGCTCGCAACAAACGTGCGCACGTTCAACGGCGTTCTACTTGTGCCGTCGTACTTCGTTGATGTGATCCCGACCGGCGATTTTGCGAAAGCTCGTTTTTAACGATAACTCTGATATAGCGATCGGATTTCGCGTTCTCGTTCATATCGTTATAAACGGGCTCGATTATGTCCGGCATCGGCTGACAATCTACTTGGCCAATTTTTTTGTTCGAAAAGTGCTTGGGTATTAAGTCAACGAATTTTAATGATCAGCGCTGCGTCCGCGGCTGCAGAGGCTGTGGCGGCAACGATATCAGAGTGAAGTCACTCCCTAATAGGAGAAGTGAGAGGACGACGCTCAGAGGTGAAAGGCACTGTCCAGACGCCCGCACCGCTGCGGCATCCCTTTTCTTGAAGCCGTGCTCTGATTGGTGGTGTAGGGAATGACGTTTTCGCCTTTTCCCAGAAAGGAAATTCTGGTATACTTTCAACATCTGGCGTCTGCTCTTCTCATGTATTCCGTCGAATAACAGCCAAACTACACCACAGCTTCGCGTGGGATTTTCGTTGCCGTTTTAGTGGTCCATGAGGAATAAAATTACACCATATAGTTTTGAAATCGACTGGAAAGGATGCTTTAAATAATGAAGCAGTCCATCGGGATCTTATCACTGCGCAATTCACTCTACAATCGCGCCAGGAAAAATTTGCCTTGTGCAGAGCGATGTAACTTTGGAAGAATGCTTACTAGCTAGCCTGGTGCCTTGTAAAGTTTTGCTGCCTAGCAAGGCATTTCCCATAATGCAGCATCTATCCTACCTTGCATTATAGAATCTTCTATGGTGCAGCATATTCATGGCTGTAGCACACAGAGTTTATTCAGATGACATCATCCGCAGGAGAGCACCACTGTCGTTAGCAGATTTGCCACCATAATGTAGGTCCTCAAGTTTTGACTGTCCAGGACTTCATCGCATTCACCGTACATTTGGTGCTTTAAATTTACTGTACTGTGTGAATACTATTTGTATCATATCCAAGTAATTTCCATATTTTCAAAGTTAATAGTCGTTTAAATAGCATATCACAGTGAACGAAAACCGGAGCCAAACTTCGAGGGACCTACATTATGGCGGAGATTTCGTCTTTTCGAAGCTGGCGCCCTCTGGAGGGGTGACGTCAGTGAATAAACTCTATATGGTGGACCTATGTCAGCAAGGTCTCCTGGACCGACCAATAAGTGTCACTTTTATGAGAGTATCTGATTGTACCTCAGCACCCGAATAGCCCTCTGTTCTCTGCGCGAGCTCATCAAGATCGACATCTTGATCCACAGGGCGCTTGTTGAGGTTGATGCGTAAGATTTCTTTCCGGGTCTCTAAGTCGGGGAGCGGGACGTAGATGATGCTGTCCAGCCTGCCAGGTCGCAGCATCGCCTATAAAGAGCATTGCTACTTTGAGACTCATTGGCGTGTGATGACCTGTAAAGGTGCCCTCCGCTGACAATTTGAAGGGTTACTCCAGTCAAAAAAATTCTATTAATCTTATTTTGTATTATAAATTAATGTCACTCAAAGCATGAACGCATGAACAATAAATCGTTTTAATCAGTGTTACGATTATTATGCAGTTTTTGAAAGAACGCGGAGGCCTTTACAAGGCTCAGTTTCGCAAAAAGTGGTTGATGTCATTAGAAGCAAGCGCACTTGTTCCCTGGCAGGAACGCTGGTGTTTTTCCAGGTCGTGTCTGTCCGACGCGCTTGCAGAACGGTCAGAAGCAATACAAAACAATATTTCGCAAAAACGCAATGTAAGATATGTAGATTCAATGATAGGTAAATTCAAATTAGGTAGAATTCTGAAGACACAGGACTTATCCACTGTCAGGTGACAAGCTCAAAGGCCTTTGGGGAATTAGTCATTCCAAAAAAATGACCTTTTACAACCCTGTCAGACGGCATCGGCCCTTTTTAAAAATTGCCCGTTATGTCCAACTGAGCTCCCCAACGGCCTTTACGACTAAAAATGGAGTTCCCTCGACAACAGCATCAGACCACATCGCTTCTGACAATGCTCAAATGAAAGATAAAACATATAAATGTGACAAAAAAAAGAAAGATCCAGAACCAGATTATAGCCATGCTGGTAAGCTTTTGGAAAGATAACTAGCACGGGGGTTACAGAATGAAACAGAGAGGAACCAGATGGCGCAAGGAGATGGCAACATGAGGATCCTTTACGGCTCATCTGCCAGTGGCTACTCCATAAAGGCCATTTCAAAATCGAAAGGCCCTTTATGTTAACTGTCACTTACGATACCGTCTGACAAGCGCATTAATCTGTCGACACTTTAAGTTGTTTCCAAATAAGCTGTTACTCTGGAGCATCACCTCATCCACCATGTCAGGTCTGTTGGTGGCAGCCACAAGCACTACATCTTCCAGTTGCTCGATGCCATCAATTTCTGCTAGCAGCTGGGCGATGACACGATCTCCGACGTTGCTACTGCTCTTTGTGCTGTTAATGATCCGAGCACGAGTTAGCCATTTAATTTTACTAACTTGTTAAAATTAACTGAAACTTCGAGGTATTTCTCACCTTCCTCGCTGTGCAGCTAGTGCGTCAATCTCGTCAAAGAAAACGACGCACGGTGATGCTGCCCTTGCCTTTCGAAAGACCTCCCGCACGGCTCTTTCGGAATCACCAACCCACTTGCTGAAGAGTTCTGGTCCCTGCATGCAAACGGGGGGACGTCATGTTCCTTCTGTACCAGCTCACTTCCCAACGGGTTTCACAGAGGACAAGATTCATGAATGAAGTCAATGTAAAGGGTGTGCAAGGATAATGTTGTTTCTGATCATGGGTGATGCCACAGTAGTCGGCCTAGGGATTTATTTATTTATTTATTTATTTATTTTACCCTCAAGACCCGTTGGGCATTACAGAGAAGAGTGGGAAAAGAAAATACAAAACAGTAATAAATAACAGTGAACAAAGGTCAGTAAATCAAGATGCTAAATTAAAATGTTACAAATTGATGAAGAATTGTATAATACAAGAGCCAGTGAGTTGTGAGAGTTTATATTAAGGTGTACAGGTTGATATGACACTAAGTGGTGTTACTGTGAGTCAAAAAAGGAACATAATGCAGAGCGAAATCGGGAGTGATCGCGAATGTGTATGATGTCACTAGGAAGGTGGTTCCACTCAGCAGATGTGCTGGATTGAGTGTGTCCACCCGAGGGTTCTTTAACGAGTGCCGAAATCTCAACACTTGGCACACCGATTTCACGTCCCTTGCGGAAGCCGCATGCCTGATCTACTTGAACCCCGCCACCAAGTTACTGATGGCTGTGTACTACTGTGTTTCCATGTGTTTCCACACCAAACAGCCCAGTTTTTAACCCTCTTTAAAAAATAGAAATACAGTAGAATATCGATGATACGATCACGGATGATACGAATTTCGGGATGATACGAATTCTTTTCCGGTCCCGGCCGGAATGCCTATTCTTCCCATGTATTAGAGTTCGGATGATACGAACGCGTTATCTTGCCTTTACGGATGATACGAATGAGCCGAGGATGCGACAGAGGTCGTTTCCCCGTGACGCCAGAGCGCTCGAGTCATGCTGCTGCGTCTTTCGAAAAGGGAGGGCGATCCTCACCACGAACTCCATTACATCATGTAGCGCAATGCAAGCAATGACTTTTCTTTTGGTGGTGGTCCTGGAGATAAGATCAAAGGGATTGAACGGCCCGGAACCTTATCACCTTATCTCTGTTCTGACCTTTTTACCCCCCTCGCAACAATAAACCGCGAAGCTGTGTGACATCGCTCTGGCGGAAAACAGCGACCAGAACCCCAGAACACGTGGAGGGAACATATCAGGACAACTTGTGGCAACATTACGCGTCACCATTCCGCAAGTCGGCTTCACCTAACGCCTGCTTGCTTTAGGAGAAGCTCGCTTTAGACCACTGTCGCGCGACTCGCGGGTGAAAACGTGCTACGTCTTTTGAATCATCTCGCGTATTTGGCCAGCATTGGCCAAAAACGGAGACACAAAAGCGTTAAAACCGACCTCTTTCATTGACAGTAACGGAAAATGAACAGTCACTGTCTATTTTCTTGCCTCAATTTTTATTTTGGTTTAATTCGGTTGATGCGAATTTTTTCCGCGACCCCGTGAGATTCGTATCATCGAGATTCTACTGCATTTGAGAAGTACCAGGAGAAAGACCATGCCTTGATCGCGATAAAGTTGAGCCCACTTTCTGTGGCTAGAGCTTTGGCAATCATAGTTTTTGAACATCCTGGAGGACCATAGAGCAGCAAGCCATGCGGCGGTCGGATTCCGAGCCTCTCAAATGCGTCTCTGTGTTGCTGCGGCCATTCGACAGCTTGCTTGAGCTTCAGCTTCACCTCTGCCATGCCTCCTATGTCAGACCAGCGAATCTATCAAACCAGAGCAGAGGCAATCGGGGGAATGTCGAAACTGAGTCAAGTATGGTCAACACAAGTGATAAAAACTACTCTTCTTTCGCTGAGGCTGTCGCTAGCCTGTTTTTTGTTTTGTTTTCAGGTACACAGCAACTCATGAAACACAGTCATTTTTTAGCAACTAGTTTTATATAACACAGAGTGTTCCCTCTACTCTTACGTATTTCTTCTTTCTTTGCTTTTGTTCCAGATGTTCCAACGATTTGTGTTTGGGGAATGCCTCTCTTTCTACAGCATTATGCCGGAAGTATCGCAAATAAATAAAAAAGTACCGCGTTTATTGTGATATACCAAGTTTCACGACACATGCATTCATGCAGTGAAAGCTTGCATCATAATAGACACACTAGTTTCAATGTTTTATCCTTTTACAAATCAGAGCAGAATGAGACATCGTGTCACACTGCACAGAGAGATATCAAGAACGTTTCCTCACTTTTGGGATTTCCAACATGACTTCTCGCATTGCACTCGGTTTGACGCGTTTCAGTGCGTACGTGAAGTCTTCCAGGTCAACCGAGATCACTTGGCTGAGTTGAGCATCTGAAAGGTGAGATCCGCCTATGTGCCTCTCCATGGCGTGTAAGGCAGCTGCGGATGAATAGCGTAATGGTTCAAACCAACGTCGGTATCGCGTTATTTCGACACTGCGTTACCTTCGCTGCAAACTGCCGACAGGTCTGCTCCCGTGAGACCGTGAGCCATTTCCGCCATGTCCGATATTTCTTGGTCCGTTAGAGAATGCTTGACGTTTTTTAGTATCTTTCGTAGTATCTGGATAAATAGCATCGTAGCATTGTAGTATGATGGGTTTGTAATCGCTCCCTCGAAGAATGGTGTACGAGCAGAAAAAACAATAATAGCCCAGCCCGAAAGTCATCTACAGGGTCATTCTAGCAAACGTTACACATTTTGATAGCATCGTAAAAATAGAAGACGGGGTTTATCCAACACCAAGCTTTGCACACTGGTAGCCATTTGTCTGAAGTTTCGTTGGAATTTTTTGGGAGCATTCTGTAGAAGAAAAATTAAAAATCTAGCAAAATTTCACTCTATGCATTTTCTATGGCATAGCTTGCTCAAAAGCCTTCATTTTCTGCTGTGTGTGCGCTTCATTTTCATTGCACCACACACAGGTGGCACCAGCGTACAGAACAAGATTGGAACATGAGGATTGTTGCATAACGTCAGAATCGACATGTCACATCGTTGTAGGCAGCGCTACCTGTGTGAAGTGATGTGAATGTGAAGGAGGCGCAAGAAAAAATGGCGGTGTTTGTGTGGGATAGGCCATTGAAAATGCATGGGGCGAGATTTTCTTTTATTTTCTTTCTACGTGACCGTAGCGCTTATAAAAAAAATTCGAATGAAACTTCAGATAAATGGCTATCAGTCTGCAAAGTTTGGAATGGGCCAAATCTAGTCTTCTATTTTTACAGTGCAATCGAAATGTGTAAACGTTGCTAGAATAACCCTGTAGATAAATTGGTTCTGGCTGCAGCGGATTGTGCAACAAACAATGTGCACTCTTCAGCAAGAAGCAAATTTTCACTTGGAAACAGGACCTCGCTACACCAGTGTGATTATGTCATGCCTGGAGGTGGGGTTCAACGCCACCTAGAGACAAAGCCTGATCGCTTGAGCGATGTGATGTAACAGTGTTCGTGTGCTTTCAGCAGCCGTAGCTATGGCAACGAGCCATCACCAGCTGCACAGGCAGCCACAGAAAGCCTGGGTTTCAAAATTGTCTGCGTTTCTTGGCCGGCTGCTGTGATTGGCGGACT
Organism: Ornithodoros turicata; assembly: GCF_037126465.1. NCBI lineage: Eukaryota > Metazoa > Arthropoda > Arachnida > Ixodida > Argasidae > Ornithodoros > Ornithodoros turicata. The sequence goes on from NC_088205.1 coordinate 81,812,574, forward strand.
TCATATGTCTACTTGCAAAGGCGTGAGAGGAGGCATTAAGCGGGCCTTCTGTATCTAGGTGGCGTTGTCCGGCTGGGCTTCCAAGGTCTTGCCTCGCTGCACATACGAGCGTGTGCAAGACACAGTAAAGCTGGACATACGAGAAGTGAACATAGTTACATCTTGGCGTGCGGCTACTGTCGGAACACCGATCTCAATCTCTCTGTCCAGTCGTCCAGGCTGCCTGATTGAAGGGTCCAAAGAATTGGGCTTGTTTGTCGCACCCAGGACGATGGCCCACTTTCCTTCGCCCACCTGCAATGATCATTTATTGAGCTGTGCAAAAGTTTTTTTCTCTTTTTTTTTTTAATGTGGCAGTGTGTGCTAACTTAAACAGGCCCACAACACTTTAAATTAGGGGTGTGCGAATCCGAATATTTTAAGTCGAATCGAATCGAATGGGGAAAAAAATTCCGAATACCGAGTCGAATATCGAATATTCGTGCAAAATTTACAATATGTGACTTTCGCACTAGAAGTTTCCAATTTGTAGCCCATGGCTTTAGTGTAATTTTTCTGGAATTAACTGTCACAAGAGAGACACGCAATTCTTCTTTTTAAAGCCCCTACTCTTTAATTTTACATGAGAGTGCTTCCTGCTTTCTAGGTGAGCCTACACTTACTGGAGTACTAGAGTGGTTACCTTCATTTCAAAATCCTATTTCAGGCAGTAGCATGTTACATGGATGAGGCTGTAATTGCTTCAGACAACCACAGGCCATTTGTGAAACAAACGAATTGGCATTCTGCCTCAGCTTTGCCATGAACACCCTTTAGTTTCTTTGCCACTCGCCCTAGGAAGTTGCACTACTGAAATTTTAGACGAAAAGGACATCTTTAAGACGCCCTTCTTGTTCGTGGGCTGTAGTCATTATTCGAGAGTTCTAACTTTTTAAAGGCAACCTCACAGACATCAAATCAAAGTTCCTCGTCGGCACCGTTAAACTGCATATGGGAGGGGCGCCACCCCTTCCGCAGATGATGTCTACAAAACTAACTTTGAATAACGTTATCTCAAACTAAACACCGTCCCGCCTGTGTTGGTCCTGCAGCAAGGGCAATTTCGTAAAGCAGGCTTCACCTCATGCACGGAAGCATCAGGTGAAGCCCACTTTCGGGTTGTGTCGTTCATATTCGTGGAATAGTCGAATATTCGAAAATTGAATATTGGATATTCGATTCGCGAATCAAATAGTTCGAGCGTTTGATATTCGACTCGAATTCGAGAACTCGAATATTCGCATACCCCTACTTTAAATAGCCCATTGCCACCTCATTTCTCCTGCAAAATGAAATTGATGAAAAATAGATGAGAACTCAAATAAAGAAAGGTAATTGAAATCAGATAAAAGTTCCTCAAACTGCTTCGCGACTTGCCTGCTTCCAGATAGCCAACAGTGGCATATCAAAATAAGAGGGTTGCAAAAAAAAAAGAAAAACGGGGTTTAACCTGGGCACGTTAACGACACTGGAACGACACTCACTGGAAGTGTGTCGATCAACGTCACCAACGTTGAAACGACCCTCGCTTCCTGATCCGAAATTCCAGTTTCCCGTTTGGGACAGAGGGCATCTATTTCATCGATAAACACTATGCTGGGCGATCTGTAAAAAAAAAAAGAAAGAAAGAAAAGGTTCGACTTTAGATATGCCATCTTCAAATACTGTGACATACATACTTTTCCACAGCATCTCTGAAGATGTCACGCAAAGCAGCTTCTGTTTCGCCATAAAACCTGCATTTGAAAGTCAAAAAGGCTCTTTTTTTTTTATTTTCAACCATGGAAATATGATATCTTCCTCCTGGAAGACGCTAAAGATACCCCATTATTCACCTAATTATGTGTATTCCTCTGTATTAACGTGTATTCCTTACTTGCTGAATATTTCGGGACCGTTGATTGTGACAAAGTTGACTCTTGCCTCTGCTGCAACTGCTCTAGCAAGCATCGTTTTTCCTGTTCCTGGAGGACCATAGAGCAGTGCACCTCTTGGTGGTTTTAGACCTAAATAATAATAATAATAATAATAAAAACCCAACAATTAAGAAATGTTACCAAAAACCTTTCCCCACACAGCAGAATACGTATTTCTTCTCTCAACAAGCTGATGAAAACTGTCTAAAACGAACTTACCAAACTTTGCAAATGTCTGCGGAAACTTGACTGGTGCTTCGATTAACTCCCTCAGACTGCGTATCTCCTCCTCCAGCCCTCCAATATCATTGTAATTTGTTTGTTTCACGTCCTTTCCAGCTTCGTTCATTTCGGAGACGACTGAAATTTTCGTCCAACCTTTCATCAGGTAGAAAGCAGGAAGGCCCGCTTCTCTTGAACTATCCTGCCAGGTTGTCTGTTGCATAGGCGTGGAAAAATTTGCGGAAATAAGGCGGGGAGCTCGAACCGGCGTTGACTCCAGCAACGAATCCGATAAATCGTCCTCGTGTTCAGGTTCGAGATCGGTGTCGTCCAACGCCAGTGACATCATCTTCCGCTCAACTTCGGGGACATCGTCACAACTCGAACTGGTGGAACCGTCCTCTCCAATTACCTCTGCGACCTTGAAGGTCAGTTCTTGTCCGTATAGCCTGCACAGCAGCGTGGAGCCTGCTCTTATGGAGTGTCCTAAAAGTGGAATAATGAAACAGTGTATTTGTCTGCAATGAAATTGTATCAAATTACGTACTCACTGTTTTGGGTTAAGAGACATTTCGGGATATCAGACATCAGTTCCTTTTGCACTTCTTGGTTGGCAACAACGGTGATTGCTTTTGCACCGACAATGCAGTTGGAGTATCTTTTCACAGCAGCTCGCTTTCCTGCGATTTTCTTGCAGTTTACGAAGCACACTGAAGTAAGGCCGATGTTCTTTACGGGCCAAGCGACGTAAAGCGATGTTGTACCGTCCTCCAATGTAACAGCTACATTGTCCTTCAGTCCTATTTTGCATATCCTCATGCACGAAGGATTGAGGAAAACCAGACGCGATTTAATTGAAGCAGGTAGCTCTGCCACATCTTCGACTGAAAGAGAAACAATGAAGTCAATATAGTTGAAAGGAGCACAAGGGTGCTGACAAGCTGGTGCACGACTGCAAAAAAGGATACCCGAGACAAGGAAGAAACGCAACACATATAATGGTTTGTCGTCTATTAAACTTTGGTATGTTTGAGAATTTTCTGTGTGTTTTGTGTCTTCCTCGTCTAGGGTATCGTGTTTCGGACATAAACTGGATCAAGTAGTAGTTATGTTTAATGTTTTGCTTCCTCCTTCTCTACGTGTACATGAGCAGTGGTGTACATGGTCGCATAAAGTCCCGGTGTCTGCTCTAACGAATTGCCAGCGCGGCCGACGGCTCGCTGGTTTCCATGCCTACGGTGGCTACAAGCGTGCTTTCACCGGATGGAGTCGGAAAGCACACAGTAGGATTACGTAAGTAAAAACGGTGATCTGTGCTGTGGTTTGACTCCAGGAACCTACATTTGTCAGGAAGTTCACGAACAGTTCCGTGCAGTGTTGAGGACGTAATGTGGTCGTGCGGTAATTTCAGATCAGTATCCCGCTCGCATTCCCTGCGAAGGCAGCAGCTTTCATGCTGGTCCACATCTTTCGTCGATACAATTATTTTGCATGTATTGCACTGTTGCCATTCACTTTTTGAGGGTTTTAACTTTGGTGCCATGGAAAAGAAGTTTCTCACGAGGAACAAGCGGTACAAGTATGGGTACAAGCGGTACAAGTTACAAATTCGTAAGTTAGTCGGCTACTCTGCTGGCTACGGCTACAAATCATGAGGGGGGACGCATGTCTACAACGCGGTATGGAACGAAACGGGCGTCTTGGTGCAGATCATTTCGTAAAATCGTCCGCCAGATTTAATAATATTTCTGCAGTATAGAAGGCAAATATTTCTTCATTAATAATAATATCTGTGACTTATTAGCGTGTCCTCTACTTGCCCTTAGAAGCGGCTACTTCACATCGCCATATTCATTTTTAGTGGGCAGTAGACGAGAAGTACAGTACTGTTCCATTTTTTTCATACCGACGTTCCCGTGAAGTGAAATGCATTTGTGCAGCACGACCACGCTAGAACTTTACTAAGATGTGCTCAAACACGTTCGAGACATCGAAATACAGGAACCCGTGAAGAAAACTGTAAATAGGATCGCACACATTGCATACGTTAGGCCTAGGCTGTCATTTCCATCTTGTTCGTGTTGTGAACAGAGTTAAGTAAACACATCCAGGATGATCATCGAGAATTCGGAGGCATTAAAGAGTTGGCTCACCAGCTGCTTAGAACATATGTGAGTATGCTGCAATGCAAATGCAACTGTCTGATAGATTCCACTTAGGAGAAAGCTAAGGTTTTTACACGAGGAGCTTTCGGGCGGTGGGTTAACGGTATCTTCCGGCACAGTAGTGCTTCTCGGCTGTGGTGAAAAATATTGATATTGTCGTAACGCATAAAGCACTCTATACATCCTATATCTTTAACTAGTATGACATATAACCGCTAATGTAATAGATAATGCGCGTTCGCAACGCATGCAAACGTTGCACTCTAGTACCATATTCTGTAAACTGCGGCCCGAACATCGGAACAATAAGATACAGCAGACGACCTAAGGAAAGCATCAGACGTATGCATTAGTGCTCGCAATATTGTCAGCAAGGTTTGATCTGGACGATGCCATGGCAGATGACATGTGAGGCGGGAGAAAACCCATCTAACCAAACAAACTTTTGGCACATGTCCCATTTCGTGAAGTGTATCAAGCTCTTTAGTACACGAGAGTGACTAGCTTGTTGCTAAATTAATGCACATTAACACTTGCTAAGGCAGAACAGGTTATTCCATTGCACTGGTGCAGAAACAGCAGTGGATGTTCCAGCAAATCGCACTGTTTTTTCATTTAAGTAATGCTGCTCAAGAAGCTTTCTAACTGATCCCAATGCTGCCATGTGCAGTATAAGAGCCTTAAAAATTATAATACCTTAAAAAGTACAAACTAGAGTTATGTATAAACAGATGTGCTACTTTGCTACGTCAGAGCTTCTCTCTGGCACGTTGAACAGTAGTTTAGTACGTAGAACATTTAGATTTTGATGAGGGTTTAGACCATTGGCAGGAGGGGCAGTTTTGTAGCCTTTCAGACCACTGCTCACGTTCTTTTTTTTTTTTTTTTGCTTTTATTATTATTATTTCTTGTACATGCTTAGGGAAGGACCTTTTCAGCTAAAAACCAGTCTTACCGCATCTGCTGAATGCATTTTGTCTCAGTAGGCGACTTCAGAAAATCAGAGAGAGCTTAGCGTCCTGTGTCCTGTGCACCAGAGGGCATGAACATGCTCCAGCTAGCCAAACCATCCATGATATGTGTGTGCCTGACATATCCACAATAAATCCTATCACTATCCAACTTTCTGATTTCCAGAATTGAGTCTGTGCCAAATCATGTATATGTCTTTCCCTAAATATCATTAACGTTGGTGTCCAACAGATTTCTTGCTGATATAGAAATAGCACCCAACTTTTGGCTCCAAGATTTGCAAAATGCATTCTAAGTCAAAGAAGTCAGACCAGTAGTTACCCTGAATAGAATAGTGTGCATCATGCTTCAGATTGTTGACTGATCACTTCATTGTTCATTTGTTCACTGTGCACATTTTCGCTGATACATTCTGGCATAGTTGGCCTTTATGAAAAGTGTAGGCGACAAGCAAATGTGACGACACAGACATTTCTGCGGGTAGCTCTTCTCTGTGTTCTGTGCAGGGATCGAAACCGGTATTTTTTTCGGTCCGGTTCAGGTTCGGGTTCATGCATATTGGTTCGGTTCGGGTTTAGCTCCGCTGAACCAAAATTATCAGCTTGAACCGGTTCAGGTACATCGGTTCAGTTCGAATTTGGCTCAGGGAGACCCCCCCCCCCCGCACATACACAGACAAAAAAAATCTGTCAGCGGTCGGGGCATTTACAGGGATGGGAACAGTTACTTTTTTCGGCCTCGGTTTAACCGGTCCACGGGTAGTAATTTTGCTACATGCAAGCAAGCTTACGTTCACCGTACACGATTGTAAGAGAAAGGTGTGAGATAAGCGTTCAGGTGAGCAAAAAAAAAGGTCGGTCAGTAGTACAATTAATTCACCTCTGAACCGATTCCCGAACCGATTCCCGAACCGGTAACCGTATCAATTTTTTTCGGTTCAGTTCCGGTTCGGCTCAGGACAAGCAAAAAAATTGTTCGGTTCGGGTTCGTCAGAAAATAACTCTTTTTAACCATTTTATCAGAAAATAACGTTTTTTTTTTTTTTTTTTTTTTTTCGGTTTTCGGTTCGGGTTCAGTTTCGGTTCCGATCCCTGGTTCTGTGAAGCTTGTCTAAACCATTGTCCATCAGTCTTAGTATCTACTTCTACTACTTTATGTACCTTATCTTGGGTGGTTGGTCCCCCTGATTTTGATGTGGAAAGTAGGTATTGCTGATAGCTTCAACACAAGACTAAATTATGTGGATGTGTTGTGTTGTAGTCCAAATGATGTGAGATGAGAATGTATGACATACTTTTGATTCCTCGGAAGATCTTCTGCTACAGGCTTGCAATTTTTTTGATGGTTTACATATTTTTGTTAGCCGCGTAGGAGCAAAGTTTTGGAACAAAGACTTTGTTGGTCCAATTTCTTTTGCAAGGAGCAGAGACTTCGTTGGTTCATTTTCATGTGTAACAGCAGCATGTCCAAGGTGTAGTTTGTGCATTTGTAACACCCTAGTCATATTAATGATCAAAAACTTACCCCAAGTCGTGAAGTAATCCTGAGAATGTCGGACATTGAACTGTCGGACATTAAAGTTCCAGTTTCAGCCAAGACTTGTTGCATACACTCTACAAAGAAAGTATGTCATTATTACCACTTTGCTCATTGTATTTTTCTTCAGTATTTTAGAGTAGGTTTGAGTGATAGGTGCTGTTGAATTGCTGAGTTGTTGAGTCAGTGCTGAGAATTGTTGAGCAAATGTCACAGAAGCCCTATTCAGGATGCCCGTTACAGTCAAACTCCTTTATAGCGAACACCTTTTTAACGAAAATACCACTACAGCAAATTTTTTTCCGGTCCCCCTGGAGCCCTATAGGTCCAATAATGGATATCCTTTTTAACGAAAATACCTTTACTGCGAATTTTTTTTGCTGTCCCCTGAGTTTCGTTGTAAAGGAGTTTGACTGTATCAGTCAGTACAGTGGATAAGGTCAGCGAAGGTGAAGCAAACCATGTTGAGATAACGTTGCCCGTTGTGCTAGAAATGTAAAATGAATTGAGAAATGTGCACATTTATGCGATAAAAACAGACGTTTGTGGATGGAGTAATGCTCAATGTGCGTTCCAAAAATGCCTTTCCGTAAGCTGGCTTTTACACAAGCTGCCCAACACGGGCAGCCGTGTGTAATTTCTCCTCTACGCAGAGTACATTTAAATGTCCGATACTTTTTGCATTCCTCGATTTCTATTACTTGCATTTAGAAAGCGCGCTAATTTGTCGGAAGAAATTGTGCAAAGTGCAGGATTGCGGTTGTTTATGCAGGTGCGATGCAGATCCAGCAGCTCTGGCCAAGTACGTGATGGCTCTCGTAAAGAAGGACAAGAGTGAGAAAGAACTGAAGGACATTTGTCTGGACCAGTTGGACGTCTTTCTGCAGAAAGGTATTCTAATCTGCCCACATCAATCTGCTTTTGACATTTGCTTTTGCATGCGTCACCAACCTTGGTCGATCAGTTGGCGACATGTCCGGTTACCCACACCGCGGTGTCGCTCATGGTCATGATCACGGTTAATTCGTGACGTAGTGTTGTTGATGACGATTTGTGTGCCGTAATCTACTTTTTGATCTGTTAACTATTCTGAAGTAGAAACGAGCCCGTCGGCCCGGAGACTAAATTTTCTATTTATTTATTTATAATGTTTATTTATTAATTCATTAATAACGAATTACATTCATTCAATAATGAATAATGAAAAACATTATTAATAATCATTAATAATGTTTGTTTAATTATTTATTAATTATATATAATGAATAAATATTTATTTAGTTAATTCTATCCAATTTGATCCTCTTTAATTTAATTCTGTTCGAATATCTTTCCAGCAGTGCCTCGTTTCTTGTGTACTCAGTCCTTATGTCCTTTATCGTTCTTTTCTCTCCCTTTTTTTTTTTTTCAGAGACAAAGCCCTTCGTTGACATGCTCTTCGAAACTCTCTCCACCAAGTCGTACCTCCACAGTCGTGGGCCCCGCGCTCCCGTTCAGCAGCCGCCCCAACCTCCGCCGCCCCCGGTGGCAGCACCCCTACCCCCTTTGCCCCCTCACGCGCCCCCCCTGGCAAAGATTGCCCCCATCGTGGCCTCACCTCCACCGGCATTGCCGTCGCACAGGGAAATACCGCCGGGCAGCGAGGCGTCGGGAATGCCCGGACAAATGCCCGAAGCACCCGCTCTCGGTGCCGGAGCGAAGAGCGAAGCAGCTCCTCGCAAGGAGGAAGGGGTGGGTGTCTTTGAGTTGCCGTGGTTACCTCGGAATTGAGACGAAGTAGTGTCGAGACTTGCACGGTTATTTTCTCGTTCTACGCCGTTAACCGTTAATGTTATCAATGCCGTTGTTGTTATCAACCGCCGTTAATGTTATCAATGTCTGTGTGGTGTGTATGTTATGCTTTTTTAATGTGGGGGTGAAAAGCTCATCCTTTGAGTTCGAACTTCCACCCGCACTTGAACCTCTGTATGCAATAAGGGGATAAGCCCAAAAATCACAAACCGAGCAAAGGGGCCTGATATGATTGTCCGTCCCATTGACACACATGCATTTCCCGTTTTTCACCATGCTGTAGCGGGCCAGCAAATCGCAATAAGGTCCTAAATTTTCATTCACAGGTGCATACTGGTATGTAGATGTCATTGCAGCAAAAATAGTAAAAAGGGGATAAGTTGACTTGTCCCCTTATTGCATACAGACGTTCAATTGAGAGTTTCACTGAATTGTGTCCGTTTCGGACATCTGCATTTAGACCGCAGAGGACGAAAAGGACATATCACGTAGCGGCCACCGCAAGTCCAGAAGTCGTTCGAGGAGTCCGGTAGGAGGACGAAGCCGAAACAGGACGCGCAGTCGGAGCAGGTCAGGACAGATCGCGTCTTAAAAGTTCCTTCCCTTATTATTATTATTATTTTTTTTCTCGTTTTTTTTTTTTTTTTTTCGTCCCGGAAACGAGTGGCTCCAATGTTGTCCGATCACCCCAATGTTTTATCATGCAGAGAGGATGAACGCCGAGGCAGTCGACGTTTCTCGGGCGATCGACGCCGGCGGGCCAACGATCGCGGCCGCCGCCGCTACGCCGATGTCGGCGGCCGTCATCGGGACGGTCGCGGTCGTTGGGGCTCGTCGGACGAGAGGTCGTCCGGACGGTCGGCAGGTGCTCGAGAGAGGTCCCACTCCGGCCGACGTTCCTGGTCCGGGTCGCCGTCACGTTCCGCCTCCCGGTCCCGATCTCGGTCGCCGCATAGGTCCCGGAATCGGTCGAGGGGAGAGAAAGGAGCCGCTGCTGGAAACGGTGAGATATATTGACGAGGGATGCCCAGCCGTTGGGCTACGTGATGGACCTGTCAATCATTTCATTGGTAGGTACTGTTGGGTACTGATAGGTACTGGGTATTGATGGGTATTGGGTACTGATAGGTACTGGGTACTGATAGGATGCGCTGTTGTAGCGGGTTTGTTTGGTACGAACGACTCTCTCTACCCGTCCCGGTGCTGCGGCTAGGGTTGCCACCAGGCCGGTATTATACCGGCAGGGCCAGTTATTTGCCCGCTCTGCTGCGTTGCCGGTAGGAAGGTGATGATACCGGCAGCCTTTTGCCAGTATTTGTGGCTCAACACCTTTCACAGGGGTTTTTATGGGGTTTTCCTTTCAACGTTCCACTGCAGCTCGAATAAATCTGGAGCACAGACCCAACTATGTAGTCACCAGTCGTTTTCTAAGTTGGTCGTTATCATTATCATTGTTGTTGTTCATTATTATCATCTCGTTCTTTTCTTTCTCTCTCTCTCTGTATACTCTCCACCCTCGCCCACTTTCCCTTTCCCGCGAACATTTCCTTCTTTCCCTCTATTCCACCTCCTCTCCCTCAGCCGGTGTCCACGGGGGGTGGTAAGCGCGTGCAAACACCGCAAGTCTTCTGCCATTTGCTTTGATCGCCATTGGTCATATTTAATGATAAATGTTGCGATTGGACAGATTATCCGTAGATCTCTGCAGCTGCTGCCAGTGGGGCACGCGCATCTACGATGTCCGCGGTGTTAATCTCTGCTTGAACCGTCCCATACTCTTGTGTCCTTAGGCGCATGATATCTAGGGAGTGATTTTTTCGGGTTAAACCCGATTCCGCCCGGTTATTGCCCCCCCCCGAACTGACCTCCGACCAGTTCGGGTTAAACCCGATTTCTCCCCAAATTCCAGTCACTATGAAATCCTCATGTGACGTTTCCACTGAAGACGAACAAAGAATGTACATACATACATGTAAGAATGGGTCACTTACGTTCCCAGCAATACACCAATTTTTGTCAACATTGTCTATGCCTTCCTGGATTACTGCTGGAAGATCACGATCGCGCAAAAAAAAGAAAAAGAAAACAACAATAATAAAAAAACAAAAAAAAGAGAGATTGCGAAAGGACTTAATAGACAAGAGGAGAAACAAAAACACCCGATAACACCCGAAAGCACAATTATCGCTCGATTTCTCCCCGAATTACAGATTCAAAAATAGCGCCCGATTTTTACCCCCCCCCCCCCCCCTCCGAATCCGAGAAAGCTATTTAACCCGAAAAAGTCACTCCCTAATGATATTGGTCGGCTGTACCATTCTTTCTACATTTTTTCTTTTTTGTTTACATTTGACAGACGCATCCCGTGGTGAAACACGTGGCAGCAACGCACCTCACACGACCACGCCCGGTTCGGCCCCAGCGGCCGAGGCCCCCGTTGCCAAGGGGACGGAAGGATCTCACGGGGACACGGATTACAGGCCGGGGGCAGGACAGGCACCCCTATTGCCCGGCGGAGGCGGTGGGGATGCCGCTCCCGCCTCGTTCCATCCCACTCCCAAGATGTCCAAGCGCTGCAGAGATTACGACGGTAGCTGTTTCTCCACTTTCGCTTTCGCGTACGAAGCGGTTCTGTCGATTGCCGGAATTTTGCACGATTTGGTGGTCTTTTTAATTACACCGGGAGCGTCAGATAACTACAGTGCATTTTTGCCTTGTGTTTAGAGCCCGAAGTGTTCGGGAAATATTTTTTTCTAAATTCGGGGGGTAAAAATCTGGTAAATAAATATATGCTCTAAATTCGTGTGAATTCGGGTGAAAAACTTCCAGTGTACTAAATTCGGGGAGAAATAGGGCTCAGTTACTCAAACTAGCTGTACTGGATTGGTACAAACGGTACTGTAGCTGCATTTGCTGCCAAACAAGTTAGGGCGTATTCCTACAGACGTCTCGGTGAGGGCAATTTGCCGGGGGAAAGTCGGGTTTCGTCCTAAGGAGGCAACCTGCAGTTCGGGGAAAAGAATCGGGTTAAAATACCCTAAAACTTCGTGCTCTGCTCTGCTCATGTTCTGATCTCGTTTAATTTAGCCGATTAGCTCAGTGTGACAGTTTGATGTTTTTTTTTTGTTTTTTTTAAGCACTCTCCCACATACTATATTATGTGTTGCTCATTCAACCATTGGTGTTGTATCGACTCGAAATTCTAGGGGTTTTCAGAAGGGTTTATAACTAGGGCCTGACTTTTTAGGGTTAAACCCGTATCCGCCCGATAACATCGCTAAACATTAGTTCCACGTTAAGACAAATTTTTATTAATTAAACAAACAAAAAAATCACCCAAATACACCCGAATTTTCGAACGAAAAATATCATCCGATATTTACCCCCCCAAATTTGGCCAAAAATAAAACCCGAAAAAGTCGGGCCCTATTTATAACAACTGGGATTGTGCAGTTAAAGCGACAGCGTGTTTCCCAGTTTTCTCGGTAAACAATGTACGGCGTCCAGCATAGATGTCTGCAACGTTCAAGGGTGACTTTTAACTCTTTCTTTTGACTCTTCCAGAGCGTGGGTACTGCATGCGGGGCGACTATTGCCCCTTTGACCACGGGAAGGACCCGGTGGTTGTCGAAGACGTGTCCATGCTCAGGTTTGGCCTCTCTGGTCCACCACCTCCCACATCGCAACCGGGACCTCCCATACAGCAAGGTATTTATCGGACGTCCCGCTCATTTTTTTTTTTACCCGGTTTGGGAACTTGATAGGAAGTCTCTTTTTTTTTTTTTGCATAATTGAACGTTAGGAGAGAGAGAGAGAGAATGTAATGTAAAATCTATTTCTCTTTGCATTCTAATATAATGCTATAGGGACATTGTGTTGTTGTGCTGTGAAGGGTTGGGGGGGGCAAATAATACATTTCAGGAGAGTGTCCAACAGAGTGTTGATGTTTAGGTCCGCTTCCCATGCCGCATCTGCCCCACACTGGGTTGCCCCCGCCCTTGACTACGATGGAACCCCCACTGATGCCCCCTGCTGGTTAGTGTCTTCATTGACAGCTATACTCTTGCACCTCCTCCTCCTCTTCTTCTTCTTCTTCTTCTTCTTCTTCCCCCCTGTTTGCCACGGAACACCGTTTCAGTTTGCCTTTTGCGTACGTGCTTGCCTGCCTGCGGCTTTCTCCCTAACCAACGTTGCGGAGCTTTTTGTTCTTCGTTTTATGATCTGTGTTCGAGAGCTTGCTCGGAAAATAAAAGTGACAATACATGTTCGTACAAAATGTCTTATCACACCCCATCTAACCTACCCCATCTTCCTAGTGTGGACCTTGCTTGATGTTCATTCCAAGTTGCATAAGAAGGTAGCCAAAGTCTCAGTATATAGTGCAATGTGTCACATTTAATGGTGTTGTGTTGACCAGTCCACTGTTCAGCTGGCATGTCAATCAACATTTCTCGCACGTGCTTCGAATGTTTATTTGTGCATTAACCCTGCATACGAACTTTCAGTCTTCTTGAAGTTTTCATGTTGTTGACTGTTATTTAGGAGTGTACTCTCTCTGTACAATGTACCTGTTTACCATGCCTGGTTGCTAACAAACTGTGTTTGTCCACTGGTACAGAAATTTGGTCGTCTGACCATTCCTGTATGCTGGGGTTGCGTGAATAGTAAGATTTAGTAATGACAAAACAAAGAGAGACTGTTGGTTATACAGATGAGTAACTACTAGGGAGCACGACCGTACGTCAATTGAACTTAATGCACTGCTGTAAGCTAGAGCAGAGCATGACACATTATCAGAGCGGGCTCTCATATTGTCAGATCTGATAGGGTTCTTGTGGCATTTGCTTGAGACATGATTTGAAGGGATTGTCATTCAAAGTTGATTTCTGCTAAATCAGGCATCCATAATGCTGGCTTGTACTACTTGTGTCACTTTGCTGTGGTTGCATTCTGTTGTTTGATGCTCTGCTTTGCTACTTGTAGTAATACATTTGACTCAAATTTATTCAGCACATGCCTTTTTAGATGGCCACAAAGCAGCATGGTGTTGTGGCATTAAAATTTGCGTATCTGCGCTTTAAATGTGACCGACTTGACGTTTTTTTGGATTCAGCACTGTCCTCCTTGGTTTAGCTCACAAGGCAAATTTTCTTGAGCGGACCTTTGCTCTTGCTGATTGAGTGTTTTGCTGTATCTCGAACCAAAGCAGCAACCGGTGTAACGGAAGAACAGGAACGTTGCGTCGTTATCCCTGAAAAACACCATTATTTGCATCAACACAAACCAGCGTTCCAAGCATTATAGCAAGGGGTCTAATAGACACACAGAAAATTGGCAATGGAATAATTGAAAAGCCGGGTGCCTCCCCCAGTGACTGGGTCACCGGTTGGAATGGCTGGGGTCCCTTGCTCCAAAACTTGTTTGAAGGATCCTGATCTGGATACGCAGAAAAATATTAAAGTGTTTTATCAGTACTCTGATAACCCCTTTAAGGAGATCCTAAAAATGGTATCATCTATACATGGTGGAAATTTACGACGTTACGAAATTATGATTGATAATTTTATTCAACTGCACTGTGTAGAGCAAACCGTCTTGATGCCATCTTGATGTGTCCAGCTGGAAAAAGTTTTCAAAATTTTTCAATATTTCTATATATTTATTAGTCAACTCTATTAGAAAATACATACATATTTACATACAGTTGGAGAACCCAGTAGGAAACAAAATCCCTGGGAGTAGCAGCAGTTTTGTAGCAGTAATGCCAAGCTTGGTAACCCCCTCATCCCTGCCTCACGTCACCACCAGCAATGGGGTAGAGTATCGCCTCTGGCAATGAAACTCCCCATTCATAAAAACATAAATTTGTATAGTGTTCATAAAGTTGTTGTTTGTCATGTGGAATGTCGGGTTTGGCTCACAGATGTAGCGAAAGTAATTTTCTTTGGGGTAAAAAAAAAACAAAACACAAAGTACCATATTCCCTCAAAAACCTCAGTCTAAAAAGAAAGAAAAAAGAGCATTCTGTGCTTTTTGAAAGCGCGAGAAGTTTTTATAACTGTACTTACGGCGATTGCAGAACCTTACAATCCAGAGGCCCCCGGCATGGAGCGCCCCCTGCGGCTACCACAGGCCCCCCCATACTGGGGTCATCCCCCTGTTCGGGGGGCACCGCCCCCAGTGTTTCATCCCCCCAGGCCACATCGCGAGCTAATCGGTGTCCCTACCGTCGGTGGAGCTCCAGCTGGTGAGTCAGCACGGTCCCTGCATTTTTTCAAAATTGGGAATTTTTCAAAATTGAGAAGTTGTGTACATTATTGCGTTACATTATTGTAGGACTTAATATTACTGAAAAAAAAAAAACAAGTGAGGTTCGCTCGATAATTTTCGAGGTTCGATCGGAGAAAATAAATTTCCCTCGTTTAAAAATTGTCCAAAGCCTTCCTAAATGCTGGCAAAAGTTTCCAGAATGCCTAAAGTCCCACAATCATCGGGAGAGTACGTCGCTAGTTAGAATTTTTTGTTATCACTTTAGGTGAAACACCCAGTATAGTTTATCACTTCACCTAAACACCCCGTATAGTAAAAGCATTGTGTTGCATGCACTTTGCACGGTACGCTGATGGTACACACCGTAACACTTGAACTTCGACGTTCGTTGCAGATCTAAGTCAACCTCCTCCTCCCACTCCTGGTCGTACGGTGATCGACCCCCACCACCTTCCGCCGGGTCTTCCGCCTCCCCCTCCGCCTCCTGGGGCCCCACCCATGGAAGGGGCAGTCCCCATGCACGAGGATCCGTCGATGCAGGGGAACCCTCCGCGCCCCATGGCACCTTCCAACATGATGGTCGGCAATGGAATGCACATGCGGCAGCACGGAAGGGGGTTGGTGCCTCTCAAGCTCTTGTCTTATCTAGCAAATCCCACGTAGTCTTTCTTCTTCTTTTTTATCTTACCTATCGTGCTGTCTATCTGAAATCTCTTGCGCTCCGTGTCTCATATTTTTTGCCTTATAAAGCAGCACAAGTCGTTCTTATTCCTTATTTTGTTGTATTATTTGTTTTGACATTAAATACGTCGCATCAGTGGGACCACCTAGGCCCGAGGGCTCGAAACAATTTAAAAACGGGCGAATAGATTTATATACCCGAAGCAAGCGCGAAGGAAATACCGTATTTGTACAGTTTGTACAGTGCATTTTTTGTTTTTGTTTTTTAACTCAAAATATGCACCCAAAATCACATGATATGCATTACAATTAGGGCCTGACTTTTTCGGGTTTTATTTTTGGCCAAATTCGGGGGGTAAAAATCGGGTGATATTTTTCATTTGAAAATTCGGGTGTATTCGGGTTAAATCCCGTTACGGCATATTCTGTCGTCAGGAATTCGGGTGCATTCGGGTGATTTTTATTTGTTTCATAAAAATTTTTCTTGACATGGAGCTAATGTTTAGCAATGTTATCAAACTTTATTTTAATGCACACTTATGAGTGTGCCACGCGACCCGGATGTTTTCGGGTAGATTCGGGTTAAACCCGAATTTTACAGATTTCGTTCGGGGGGTAAATATCGGGCGGATACGGGTTTAACCCTAAAAAGTCAGGCCCTAATTACAATCATGTCCAAAAAATGGAAGTCCAGACGAGAAGATTGAAAGCTCAGTGAGAGTTGGCTAAACACATCACTGTTAGACACCACTTCCTTGCACCCATCATGTGATCACTTTTTTTATTGTTGCGTTGTTGCGTTTACGAGCTTCAGTTGTTGGGCGTAATCAGGTATAACCCTAAAAAGTCAGGCCTTACATACACGTTTACGTTGCCAACATGAACAGCATGTATACGGGTGTCCAGCGTACGTACCTAATACACGTAAATGCCTACGTCCCTTTGTACGAAGCAGCGTTCACTTTGTTTCGCGCATGGTGTTTTTTGGCTTAGGAACTATTCAAATATGTTTGGTTTCAAAGAGACATCCCTTTGACTCAAAATTTTAATACAAAATTTCACATTCGACTCCGACTTCCAATCAAATAGTACACAACTATTCTTTTCTGTATTTCAAAACTCCAAATATTGAAAAATTCCCTGTCATCTTTAGCCACCGAGTCCACGATTTGTTTCGATTTCTGGCATCAAAATCTGCGCGTAATTTTTCTAGCGATTATGCCGTGCACAAAGGTGCGTTATTATTCGTATTGGAAATCCCCATTTATTTGCAGTATTTCTGCAGTCCCACTAGCAAGCCCCCACAGCAAGTGGGAATTGCTAGAGAGATTGATGTGTCCTTTCGTATTGCCTCATTTTGGTTGTTCCGTCCCGCCCCCTCTTGTTGGAGTTACAGGGGCCAGCACCACCGTGGCATGCGGGAGTATGGGCGTGGCATGGGACGTGGTGCCAACAGTGCCCACTACGAGCGCTGTGAGCTGGAAGTACGCAAGGTCCCCCGGAACCTCAACAACATTACTCAACTGAACAACCACTTTTCGCGCTTTGGAAACATCGTCAACCTCCAGGTGAGGGGACAGGATTGAGAGGCAGGATTCAAGGACTGGCTTCGGGGAAACTTCAGAAATGTGCTTTGCATACCGAATGCGATTTTTCTTCCGTTTCTTTCATCTTTTTTTCCTGTTTCGATTTGTGGTAGTGACCTTTTGCATTGCTATGCTACAGAGTTTGGACCAGTCAGCAGCAGCAGCACACAACTGCGACAGTGTTAATTTACCTGGACTTAATTATTGTTACTCTTTATCCTATCCTAGCCTTTATCGTATGATGCAGTATTTGAAATTGGACCGAATATTTGAGAGCAATTTTGCAGATATTCGTATTCAAAAATTTCGATGTTTGCACACCTCTACTTATTAGCCATTTTCAAGCGCGTCTTGGGGCATTTTTCTAAGGGTTAGCAACGCACAACTGTGACAATTCACGCCAGTTCCCTGGCCTCTATTGTTGCAGGTTAATGCTATTATGTGTCTTTATCCTATGAAGTGATGCGCGACTCAATATTTGAAGGGCAGTTTTGCGGTGCTTTGTATTCGATTTGTCTTAGAAATATTAAATTAATTTAATTAAATATTTGCACGCCTCTAAAAAAACTGGAGTTTGAATTTAGGCAGGAGTACTGTGTGTTCTGATCTGTCAGAAGATAGTGACATGTGACACAAAGCTGCTTCAGTATAGAGCCAGATATAATTTTTTTTGTTTAGCTTTCAACAAACACGCTGTTTCTTCAGCATTCTACTTTGTTAACTTGATACCAACCGTCAACTTCACACGTAACGGTACTCCGATATAATACTCACATTTTGCGTTGCCATCAATATCGTTATTAACCTGCTCTGCTGTACTACCCTTTGGTGCGCGATAGATAAAACGGCGCAGCATGTCGCAAGACTCGCTGCGTAAAACTTGTCAGACAGGACTTGTCTGGTTCTTGCAGAATTTGCAGAAAACTAAGCCAACGAGTGCGGAAGATTTACGATTCCTTTCCGCCCCAGGTGTGCTACGAAGGAGACCCCGAGGCTGCACTGATTCGTTTTGCCAACCACGCTCAAGCGAACGCGGCGTACCGCTGCACCGAAGCCGTCCTCAACAACCGCTTCATCAAGGTTTTCTGGCACAACAAGGACCGTCAGAACGAACAGGCCACGACGGCACCCGGCACTCCCCCCACCGGCGGCGCCACCGTCGCCAACGGCAACAGCGCCCCCCAGGCGGAGTCCGCCGCGGCTGCGGCTGCTGCTCCTGCCGCGACGGGTGCAGATGGGGAAGCGACTAGTACGTCGCCGGGCAAGTCCGTGAAGGAGAGGCTCGGCACTCCAGCAACGTCTGCGCCCCCTGGAGTTGAAAAGGTACCCGCTCTTTTGTTTGCGGTCGGTCGTTTGTGGCTTCACTCAGCCGTGGATGCCACTTTGAATGTTAGGCACATTTTTTTTTTTATGACTCTTAACCGCGGACGTTTTCTTCAGTCCGTCGTCTACTCTGCGGCCGCTGGCAACCTCTCCCGCACCGTCTTCAACCCCGCTGCCTTGAAGAAAAATAATGTGATAAACACAGCTGTGCCAAGAAAGACGAAGGAAGAGCAGAAGAAGGTAAATTCTTCCTGCTGTCTGTTGAGTGTCTGTTTGGCCTCATGTGGGGGTACAGTCGAACCTCAATATAGCGAACGTCGATTTAACAAAATCCTCCGTTCAGCGCGTTATTTCTGTTGCACGTACCCTTCTGTGTGTCCTCGTTCAACATGTTCTATTTAACGAAGACGGTAACGCAAGAAGCCAGAAAGAACTGTTGCGACACCGCATGGTGAGAGGGGGGTGAAGGAGTTATTGGTTGTTGACGTCGACGTGTGGAATAAAGTACTCAGCAGATCGGAAATCCGTCTCATCACTTGTGCTATGGAAGCCACGCGTTCGCTTCATTGTCACTTTCGTCTTTGGATCTGTCTCCCGTGGTTGTTTGCGATTAGTGCAGCCTGAAAACTAAAGGTTTTGTCAGCTGACTAGAAACTTGCAATAATCAATGTCATGTCCAAGGGCGAAAGGATAAGGGACGTTGCTACTGTGAGTTACGACATAAAATCGTAACTTACGTAAAACTTTACTAATCGTAAAAGTTACGGCTAAAATAAGCTACACCGATCGGCGCTCGGACCATTTTTTCTCGACGGGTTCAACTTAACGAATTATTCTCTTTAACGAACTAAAGTGCGTTCATTTTCATTTTTGTTATATAGATGTTCAACTGTATTTTGGTACGTGTGGCTTTCTTGTGTGCATTGGGATGTTCCAAGTTCTGAAATATGATCCTGGCATTTGTGCATTGTTGGTGCTTAATGTTAAAAAAGAATGTCTTTGCAGGAAATTATTAAAAAGAAAGTGGAAGTGCAAGGCCAGAGGCAGAAGCTATTAGAGAAGCACCTCCAGCAGAATAAGGTAAATTGCGTTCTCTGGTCGATAATGATTATTTTATTAATATTACGGTAGTAAAGTGCCATCGCTATCGTTTTTGTGATCGTGTAGAGGAATCTTTGTCTCACAAATAATTTGACAGTCGGATTTCCAGATTCCAGCACTATTGTGTCACGCAGTAACACCAAGGTTAATATGAATGATGTTTAAAAAAAAAAGTACATATATGTTTTATCCCGGTGGGAGAAAAACTATGGTGAACTCGGAGAGAGGTCTGTGATAACTAGGTTAATAGGTTAACTAGGTAACTAGGATAATCTTAGGTGTACCGCATATAATACGACCCCATTTTTAGGGCTCGTTTCGAAGTTAAAAAAACCTCGCGTTATACGCGGTCAGATACGGTATTTCGTAGTATGTGGGCTAGGTGTGGAGCGTTTGGGGCTCAGTTTGGTGGCATTTACGAGGCACATTAAATATTAATTATTATATTAAATTATATAAATTATATTAAATTTTCTGATGTGCAATCTGTACTGTGCGCAGTTGTTGCTTGGGAAACTAGAGAAGTGTAAAACGGACAAGGAGAAGACTCAGATAAAGCAGGTGAGTTACTTGTTCCTCCTGGAACATCTCCAAGTGGTTATCTCCGAAGTACATTACGTTTAGGCTTATCTGTTTTCTTGGCCTCACTGACGTCTATGGGTAGGCGTTGCATCTAGGCATAACAAGTCTGTCTTGGGTAGTAATTAAGTTACAAGTACCTTGTAACTGTAACAATCTACTGCTTTTGGCTAAAGTAACTGTAAAATGTAACTAAGATACCCAGGTATGCCAGTGTTTTCAAAACGTCAGCTTTCAGTGGGATACTTTTCTAAAGTAACTTGACTTGAAAAGTAACTGTTTGGCTAAAGTGACTTGACTTGACTTGAAAAGTAACTAACTAGCTACTGCTTTTGGCTAAAGTAACTGTAAAATGTAACTACCTAATATACCCAGGTATGGCAGTGTTTTTAAAACGTCAGCTTTCAGTGGGATACTTTTCTAAAAAAGTAACTGTTTGGCTAAAGTGACTTGACTTGACTTGAAAAGTAACTGTAACTAGCTACTGCTTTTGATTAAAGTAACTGCAAATTGTAACTAGCTAAGATACCCAGCTATGACAGCATTTGCCACGTGTCGGTCTCCTTGCGATGTTTTGTCGAGGCTTCAAGTGCACTGCCAGTTTCCCCAACCAAGAGTTCCACAAGTACAAAGTCCACTAAAACAAAGTTTTTCAGAGTTGCACTTATTTGGCTCTCTTTTCGTAGAAGACTGTAAAGTAACTGAGCTACTTTAACGTGTTTAACTGTTGCTGTAACTAGTTACGCTTCAAGAAGTGTAACCGTAACTAGTTAGTTACTTTTCTGGGGTGGCTTACCCATGCCTGGTAACAGTGCCTGAAGCTCGTCCTCTCTCTCCGCAGACGTTGGAAGCCCTCCGTGTGATAATCGAGAAGCTGCGGGTGGACATCAAGAAGGCGACGAGCGAAATGATGGTGAGCCGAACCGCAGCGGGGGGCCAGGCCGCGGCCTCCCGTACGCGCCCTACCGAGGTGCGCAAGGCCTCCGTACTCACGGTTGGTCTCCCCTTTCTCCCGTGTTGTGCACGTTTGAGGGAGGGGTGGGGGAGGAGAAAACCTGAGAGGGGAGAAAGGATGTGACGGTTGTCGAGGGGATGAGCACTTATGCCTCTTTTTTTTTATTATTATTATTTTCGCACACACAGGCGGAACGCGAGCTGCTGGACGCAGAGATGGACCTGTACAACAAGATCCACCGTGGGGACGACACCACCGACCTCAAGAAGAAGGTGTACGAGTTGAAGCAGCAGGTGCGTAGGCAAGCTGTGACGTAGGCAGTAGGAGTGAAGTGTGTCACGCGCGATGGTGTAAGGGGTTGCTGTAACTTCAGGCGTATAATCTGGGGCTTACCCTGTTGTGTGTTGTTGCCCAACTGTTGCTTTTGTTGAAGCCTTTTTTTGCTCCTTAAAGTATCTCTGGGAGTAGCTCGTGGATTAGAAAACGAGCTACCCTGTTGATTACATGCATGATGTTGAGTGGCCAGTAGTTAACTACATGTAGTTAAAGTACTAGTTAAACTACCTGATTGCAGTTAAAAAGTAGTTATCAACTACTTGCAGAAATGTAGTGTGCAATTACTAGTTAAACTACTATTTCGAGTAGTTAACTACAGTAGTTAGGTTACTACAGTCGCCAACCACTTCCGATTTTGCCGCAAGCTTTACGGCACGATTGTGCTTCCGACTTTTACCGTGAGCTACTTGTTTGATGAGAACGGAGGTGCAGAGCAACTGTGTCGTGCGTGTGTACTAAATCTTCACTTTTATCGCTGCTTGCGATTCATATTTAGGTGTCTAAGAACCCTATAGAATGGGATTGGTGTTGATGGACAACGTTAAGTAGTTATAGACGTCGTTAAACTACATTGCAGTAGTTAAAGAAGTAGTTTTAACTACCTCCCCAGAAAAGTAGTTAAACTACTCCATTGCAAAGTAGTTAGTAGTTATAGTTAAACTACTGTAGAAGTAGTTAGTGGCCATCACTGGTACCTACTATAATAGTATCTTTTTACTTCGGATGACATTGTGTCAGAAGGACAGTTGCAGGTATCTTGCTCCAAGGAGAATTTTTATCTTTCGGCTCCTCAGAAACACTTTGTTGTCACAAAGTCTGGATATAAAAAAGTTGTGTGACGTGTCACAAAAACATGTAAAACCGGGCTCTGTAGCTATATTTCAAGTATAATTCAGGTCCAGTAGAGTCTTGGTTGTGTGCTTTCCTGGAGAAAAATCTGTGTAATGTATCAACCAGAAAAATCATTACCCAAATCACACCACCTCAATGAGATGCGGAAAAGAAATGCATGTCATTGTGCTACCACAAATATGGTATGTGTGTAGAGCCTGAAGGTTTAGGGTTTTACCCGATTCTTCCCCGAATTTGCACCCCGAATCGAAAGGTTGCCTCTTTAGGGTGAAACCCGATTTTTACCCGGCAAATTGCCCTCACTGGGATGTCTGTAGGAATGCACTAACTTACTTGTTTGGCAGAAAAATGCAGTTAGATCACCATTTTTACCAAACTGCTTCAGTTAGTTCTAATAACTGAGCCTGATTTCTCCCCGAATTTAGCGTACTGGAAGTTTCACCCGAATTTGCGTGAATTTAGTGCACACGTTTATTTACCCATTTTTTTTTATCCCCCCGAATGTAGAAAGAAAATATTTCCCGAAAAATTCAGGCTCTATATGTGTGCAATGTCAAACAAAAATGTAAAGTGTACATTGCACTTTGAAGGCCCGTGCACTGGGACTGCTCGGCCAGTGGCGGGGGCGAGGAGGCGCGGCTCGTCGCGGAGGTGCTGTCCTCAGGGGGCGCGGGTTGATGTCCGCCAGAAGCCGCCTCAACGTCATCGACCACCGACCGCGGAAGGTCTTTGTCAAGGGCATGGACGGCGGAGACAAGGAGAACTTGCAAGCGCACTTCGCTGTGAGTACCGCATTTTCTTTGGAAGGTTGGCATGGTATGATGAGATAAGATAGCTCTTCTCAAATGAGTTAAGATGAGAAGTGTTCTTGCGGCAGACATTAGATATGCATTTGCGAGACACTCTCTGCTCTAATGCAAGAAATCTTGGATGATCTGTGATGTGCCCCGATTTTGTCCAGTCCTTCACTTGTTCCATTAAGCGGCAGATTATCATTAGACCCTGATGTTTTAGGGTTAAACCCGATTTTTCCCCGAATTTGCACCCCGAATTGAGGTTCACCTATCTAGGGTTCAACCCGATTTCTGCCTGCAAAACTGCACCTAGGCTAGGCACCTCGAGGCATCGACATACTAGTTTCTCACAAAATATGCGACTGCCCCCTTACTTTTGGCACTCTGGATAAACTGTACGATAAAGTGAACGTTTATTCTACAATAATGCCCCGACTTCTCCCCAAACTCAGTCTGATGGTAATTTTTCTGCCCGAATTTGCGCAAATTTTTTACATCAATTTATTGACCCGATTTCTACCCCCCCCCTCCCCCCCCGAATTTGGAAAAATATAAAACCCGAAAACTTCAGGGTCTAATTATCGTCATCGTTGCTCACTTCCACACGATTTCCTCGACAGCAATACGGTGAAGTTGAAGGAGTGGAACCTGCGTCCTCGGGGCTAGTGATTACGTTCAAGACGCGCAAAGATGCGGAACTGGTAAGGTTGCACGCTGGCGATTGGTGCAGCGCGTCGCAGTGGATGAGGTGAACTAAGTATGGCTTGGTCCGGTGCACCTTGCAGGGTGTCTCCCAAGGTTCAGAGTTCAAGAATCGGCCTCTGCAATGGGCGTGGTTCAAAGAGCCTGCAAGAATGCCCTCAACGGGTGATGTGTCCGAAACGGCAAATGTCAACGATGATGACTTGGCTGTGGACGATGAGGTAGGTATTGCTCTCTGTGCATTTAATGAACAACCAGTGGGTAACATTTGAGAAATGTGCCGTTCATATTGTGTTGAGTGAGTACCCTTGCCACTTCGGGAAGATAAACTGGTTTCCCAAATAATGAACGATATACTAATATAATAGTAATGAACATTAATATATATATATATATATATATATATATATATATACTAATAATCATAGATTGAGAAGTTACCCGTCTTACTCCCTGTGGGCACACACTGGTTCAGCTTCATTTCAATGGCAGCGGTTCTACTTCCTGAATAAAGTACTGTCACTGATTGAATATCACGTTTCAGGTAAACAGGCCAGGCCGTAATCAGGTATATAAGGCGTGCATTTCTCTGCGTTATATTATTGCAATTGAGGCAGTGAAAGCTCCTAGCAATTACTAGTGCTCAAAACCGTAAGGCGCTTGCGTATGGATGAAATATTCACCGCACTCGTTCGAGAACGTACTGACAAAGGCTAAAGCAAACATTACACATCGTCATTGCTTCCACGTTCATGTGAACATTCGTCGCAGAGAAGCAGCTGTGAAGAGTTACACCTGGGTCACCGCTGTAGATTTTTGGGTATTAATGGCAATGACTCTTAACGGCTTCTTTTTCGGGTAAAAAGCACCAGGTACAAAGTTTTTTTTTTTTAAATAAAATTCCCCGCAGAGATAAACGTACTGTATTTCACCAGAAAGGAGAATTACCCACATTTTTCCAGTGTGCATTTTTTTTTAACAACTTTTACGAAACACACAGTGTCTACCTTTGCGCAGCACTCCAACCTGCTGCTGGAGGAAGATCTCCTGCTGGTAGACGACGAGGACGAAGAGGACAGCGAAGCAAGGTCTTGGAGACGATGACTCTGACGTCGCCCGGAAGTCACTAGCTTGTACATACGTGTGCCTGCCTCCGTGTTTTTATACTTGGCCGCTACCATTTTTGTACACATCACACATGTATACACACACACACTCTATGCACAAGTTCCACCGCACACCCCTGCACAACCCCTGCTCTTGTGTGAAAAGGTGCCTTCCTTGTCACTCGGTTGGCATGTGGGGAATAGACCCCTGGCAACTCGGTTAACGTTGTTAAGTTAACGTTGGGCAGAGCAGAGTGGGCGTAAAAAAACTCGCGCAACATCAGTGACGTGAAAAGGAAGTATGTATAGCCATGTATTTGTGGTTGATTGTCTGCTTTTTTTATTTGTTTTACCCCCTTTTTTTTTCTTTCTTTCTTTCTTTCTTGAAAGCCAGAAAGGGTGCAGGGGTGTGTGGTGCGCTTGCAAAAAAGAAAAGTGGGAAGGTGCACCGATAAACATTTTCTTCTCTTTGCTTGCAAGTCTTAAGAAGTCATACTTTGTTGCAGTGAGTTCACTTTCTTTCGGTTTTGTAAATAGTAGAACACGGGCACAAAAGAAACACACATTTCAGACACATCCATGTGTTTAAGCGAGTGGTCTTTTTTTGCGGAGAGAAGAGACGAGAGAGAGAGAGAGAAAAGAAAAAAAGAAAAGACTGGAGAATATATGAAAAAAAGAAATACCATGTATAAAATACATAATCTTTTTGCCACATATTTTTTTGGGGACAATGAAAAAGAAGATTGCCTCTCACATTTTGTGAGGAAAAAGAACAAAAAAAAAGAGAGAGAGAAAAAAAAAAAACAAAGCTGCTGTCACAAAGACTAGCGTCTGCGAAAACAGAAAACCCTGGCCAATGTGCCGAAGAAAGAAGAGAAGAAAGAAGCGTGCAGATCAGGAGATGTGCCGAGGTGTGCAACGCTGAAATCTTCTCGGATGTGGTGATTGGTAAGTGTAAGCTCTTTTTTTTTTCTGCACTCAAGTTGCGCTTTTCAAAGAGGTATTTCTGGTTTTAGGGGTCCATGTAGGTGTATCGAGCACAAGGTGGGTAAGTTTCAACAAATTTATTTTCCTTCTAAGGACTTTACAAAAATAGCTCGGTAAAAAAAAGAGTGATTGTACATTGTACAGGGGAATGTATAGGGAGCAGTAAGTAGAGTATGTACAAGCTACGATGTCAGAATGAAGTCAAATAATTTACTTTGCGCTGGTGGGTCTGTTCTGTGGTAGCTTAGGGTAGTTGTAGCACGAATAAGAGACCTAGCTAAGCACACACCTCAATTGTAATCATTGACACGCTTAAACCAGCGCTGTCAGCTCTCAGGTTGCTATAGTTAACTCAAATACTCTCTTAACAGGCTCTTACGATGCTGGAATGATTGATGACGGTATGTACCCTGAAACGATTTCCGTTTAAGTAGTGCCGAAGCTTAACGCTTTAAAACAACCGATAAAACCTTGGTTAACGTTTGCGGGCCCTTTTTCCTGTGGCCCCTTTCAGCAAGAAAAATTTGGAATAGCTCTTCCTAGGTGATAAAACTAGCTGTGGGGGTGTTGAAGAGCAGGAAGAACGCAATGGTTACACGTGGGATTAAGGATGTGAGCTGCAATTCCCCGAACATACTTCGAGAGTCGTATGCAAAGTTATTTGCACGAGGCACACTCTGAAGAAACAGTCCATCTACCACTCCAGTTCCACGGGATAGTCTCCCGTGAGACAGGCTGTACAGTGGCCCACTTCCTTCTTTCCATTCTGACGGTCTATTCCCCTCTGAACTGCCGCAGTAAGGCCTTCTACGGACAGGTAGACCAGACTGGCTGCCCCTAGGGCGTCCGCCAGTTCCTTGGCATTGAGCTTGTTTGCTATGAGTTCTTCTTTCGTAGGAATGTTGATGCCCATGTAGCAGGGGAAGCGTAGAGGTGGGGAGGCAATGCGAATGTGGACCTGCGGAGATGGTGGTGTCAATAGAAACTGCGCTATTTGGAAAGAGAATCTGAATGGGGGTACGTATGCATCTGTTATACCGTCCACGTGAAGGGTTTGTTATCACAACAGATGTCAGGATCTGCAGGGAATGTTCCGCAGTTATATAAGGAATGTTCTTGCTACAAATTTGGGATTCCGACGTAACAGATGCTAGGATCTACAGTGAACCCTCATTATTATGACCATGGTTTGTTCCCGAAAATTTTGGTCATAATGCGGAATTGTCATTAATGGGGGGAATTTGCGGAGGTTTCACTGCATTGTTCCCCAGGAGTATGGTCGTAAAACGCGTATGTCAGGTTATCGGGGGGTCATATTAACGAGGGTTCACTGTGTAGGGAATGTTCCGCAGTTATATAAGGAATGTTCCTGCTACAAATTTGGGATTCCGACGTAAAAGATGCTAGGATCTGCAGTGAACCCTCATTATTATGACCATGGTTTGTTCCCGAAAATTTTGGTCATAATGCGGAATTGTCATTAATGGGGGGAATTTGCGGAGGTTTCACTGCATTGTTCCCCAGGAGTATGGTCGTAAAACGCGTATGTCAGGTTATCGGGGGGTCATATTAACGAGGGTTCACTGTGTAGGGAATGTTCCGCAGTTATATAAGGAATGTTCTTGCTGGAAATTTGGATTCCGACGTGCACGTAAAAGGCAAAAACACAAATGACAATTTGCGAGGCACATCACGTGAAATTGAAATGGCCGTCACCCTTTTAGCGCAAAATGTCGTTGACGCAACGCACGTGATGCTCACCTCCTTGGCACCTGCATCCTTGAGCAGCTTGATGATGCTGCCAACTGTGGTGCCCCTCACAA
The DNA here is from genome assembly GCF_037126465.1 of Ornithodoros turicata. Classification (NCBI taxonomy): domain Eukaryota; kingdom Metazoa; phylum Arthropoda; class Arachnida; order Ixodida; family Argasidae; genus Ornithodoros; species Ornithodoros turicata. The sequence continues at coordinate 81,840,310 of NC_088205.1, forward strand.
TGGAATCGTCAATGAGGATTATCCTCTTCCCCACGAAGTTGTCCGACAGGGGCCCAAACTTTTTGGCAACACCCAGCTGTCGAAGCCTGGTGCTCGGCTGAATGAACGTCCGTCCCACGTAGCGGTTCTTGCAGAGCACTTCCGCGTATGGGATTCCCGTCTGCGGAGTAACACGGGCAGATTATTAACCTTTTTGTCCTAGGTACCGAGTACCGAGGTGGGTGCCTACCACTTCGGAGAAGCCCAGGGCAGCGGGTGTTGCAGACTCCGGTACTGTGCTGACAATGTCGGCTTCCACTGGTGCTTCCTTTGCCAGCTGTTTTCCACATTCCCTTCGGACAGTGTAGACCATTTGGCCTGGGAGGTTAATGGTCTTAATGAAGCCAGCAATTTAGTACATTCGCGTACGAAAGCTTTACTGGGCACCTGATAAGCCAAGGTGCCCATTTTATGCAGCTTTGAAGCTACTGCAAGTTTGACCCTATGTAACACTCTTTCCAGGCACTAGAGAAGGTGTTTCCCTTATTGTTTGTTTGTTTTCGTTGACAAAGTCTGAATGGCACTCACCTTCGAAGATGCTGTCCGGTCTTGCAAAATAGACGTACTCAAATATGCAGAAGGCCGGGACGGACGCAAACGGCCTGGGAACTATGCAGACTGACTTTGGCCCGTGCTTGGTGATCTCGACAATCTCTCCTGGCAGCACTTCTCGATAGAGGACGCCACTCACAGACTTGAATGCGCAGGACTCTGAAGACACGACCCAGCCCTCGTACTCGGACAGCGGGTTGGCCTTATCTGAAACAAAGAACATCTAGTGAAAGCTCGTCTAATCCTATCACGCAGGTGTGTTTCCACGCTGAATAGCGTTTATAATGTGGTAGAAAGGTGGTGATATAAGGTAGAGGAGCAAGTGGATGCTAATACTACAGGTTTTCCGGGCGATTTTAATCCAAGTTCCAGCTAAATTAATCCATGCCCCATAAAGTTTGCGTGGCACGTGGATTAATTTCGATGGCGCTTGGATTAAAATCACCGGGAAAACCCGTAGTTAAATGTAGTGGCACATAAAGCATCAACCCGAACCTATTGGTGTGCAGGCATTGCTAAAAGCTCTAAAAATCTCACAAAATTTGCAGAAGACCTCACTCACTCACTCGCTCTATGAAACCATTTGAGACTACAACACTAGTGGAACCATTTCTGATACAGTATACCTCTCATCAGCTGGTTGACTTAACGTTGCTGCAGAGTATTATCGTGATCAGTTAGTTACCATGAACGCCACCAGGCGGCACCAGTACCCCTATGCTGAGCGGCCGGTTGCCAAAGGGATCTCTGACTGCATAGATGGTATCGTCGTACATCATGATGAGGGAGAAGGCTGTGGGAGTCAGGGACATGAGGTGGCGGATGCGAGCGGGCCAGTTTGGACCGTCTTTTTCTTCACCCGTTGGTGGAGGCTGGCTGAGGATCTGCATGATGAGCTCGCTGTCCGACCCTGTCGTTAGACCCACTCCGTGGTTGAGGATCTGAGGTTAAAACAAGTTTTAATATTTAAAAAAAAAAACTCTCTTGACCTAGTTTGCTTGTTTCAATATTAGCACACCCAGTACTCTGTTTCAAGTAAGCCTGTGCGATTATTCAACATTTCGATGCAGAATGGAATATTTTCAGTGTTTCTATTCGATTCGATGATTTTATATTCGTGGCTCTCGAATGTTCGAGCTTTCTGTACTCGCGATGTCAGCGTCACGCAGGGACGGATCGAGGATTTTCCCGAGTGGGGGGTCTGCTGTGGACAAGTGCCACGTGCATGCTGGGATTGGTCCACTGAAACCTACGTTCAAGTCTGGAACCCCCCTCCCCCTTAGATCCGCGGCTGGCGTCACGCCAAATCATCGAGCGGGTCCGCGAACGATTTCTCGGCGGCTACTCGCCAGTCCCGCAGGATGCGCCGTGTTCAGATCCGCTCTTGGGAACGAGCCTCCACTAGCGAAACGCACGCGATAGATGACTGAAAATTTACGTGAGAAATCCATATAGAAGGCACGAATAAAGCTTCTACGACACAGAACTACGCAACAGCGTGTGGCGCGCACGGGTTGCATGCACGTGTGCAATCGCTATCGGTTGTTGGTTTCGTTCCGCCGTTCTTGTGCGTGTTGTGCTCGCATCTTACGCAGTGTGTAAACATCCAGACTGCCAGTTGGCGAAGGCGACGCAAGGGAGGGCTCATTTGACGCGCAAATCGCCGGTGACCTTTGAGATGCTTGCCATCAAATTCTCCAAACGCCAGCGAAGTTACCGCATCTGGGGTGCACGACCATATATTGAACTACGGTATCGGGTGTACAGAGAGTTTCTTTAGCCATAGTTGTGAACACGACGGGAGATCAGTGGCGGATCCAAGGGAGGAGGGGGGGCGATCGCCCCCCAAAAAGTCAGTTTATACATTACATTTTCCTCTCCCCTCCCCCGCTACCCGCTCAGACAAAAGACCCCCCCCCCAAGGGGTCTGGATCCGCCCCTGCGGCAGGTTTCCTAGCCTAGAGTCACTAAATAACTGAGATTTGGGCAAGTTGGTACATAACTACGTAGAAAACAGCGCAGAGACGGGACACGAAGAAGAAACAAGTGCACACACACACAGCGCTGAAGAAGAGCGCTGATGAAGAAGAAACAAGTGCACAGCGCTCTGTGTGTGCACGTGTTTCTGCTTCGTGTCCTGTCTCTGTGCTGTTTTCTACGTAGTCACTAAATAAGCTTATTTAATGAATCTGTCCTAGCCATCACATTTGCCCTAAAGCGAAAGGAACCACTGTCACGTGAGAGAGGAGTAGCTTTGCTCAATGTACGTCCATTTAGCATCGTGGAAGGTGGAGGTTCAAGGCTCCAATGAGAGCTGTAGCTCTGGTTACAATAAGCCAACAAGGACGTGAGGGACATCGGGCCGCGTCTCTGCACCAGCCACGGCAGGTTTGAGCCGACGTGATTAGCGCGCATCGCCAGACGCTACAACATGGATAAGTCACAGAGTGCTCGCGCGGGAAGTCGCTAAGTGAGGGGTACCTTTAACTATTTTATAACGAGTCTTTGTACATCTGCAATGCAGTCAGCCAACAGAGCTTGCCTTTTTCCTGAGGTTGAGAGCGTTGACAAGCTCCCCGTTGTGTGCAATGGCCAAGAGACCGTGGTTTGTGTGGACAACAAATGGTTGCGCCAGCTCGTGTTCCGAACCTCCGGTGGTCGAGTAACGGGTGTGGCCGACACCCAAGTTGCCCTTGAGCTTTGTCATGATATCCTCGTTGAAGACATTGCTTACTAGACCCATGCCACGATGGACAGCAAACTTCTTGAGGCTCTCTCCTTTGCTGGTGACGATACCTGCACTTTCTTGCCCTCTGTAACGGACAGAGCAGAGGTTTTGTTGCATGTGAAGAAAAAAAAGATCAATCTTTATTTACTGCAGGCTAAGTGCGCCAAATCGATACGCAAAATTCAAGAACAATATAAACACCTGACAAGTCTAGTAAACCACGCCGCGTGTAAAACGTAACAAACTTGTGCACGTGTTTGAGTTTGATTATAGAAAACGTGTAAAATTGTATAAAATGTCTGCTGCTGTCTTTTAAGTGAGAAATGCTGAAATTTGTTTGAAAGGGACACATACTCGGAGAGGCTAACATTGAAGATATAAAGAACTATAGTCAGTGTCAACTTAAGTCCTACAATTGTGACCGCCCACTCATCCGTCGAAGGCTCCTGCGATTGGCTACCAGCCTTTGCACGACGCCCCCGCTTCGCGATGTAGTGCCGGCTCTGTCTTTCCCCAGCCCCCACTTGGCCGCGCCACACTATGGGGAGTGCATAATGTAAAAACCCCGAGACTAGGGAACACGAAGGGACAGACACAACACGAAGTCTTCCTAGCTCCTGCGCCATGAATTTCGGAGAAAGCAAAGCAGCTACAGCCAACCAGCACGATCCTAGTTCCTTTTTTTCTCAGCTCACACACTCTTGAGCTGCGTTGGTCTATGTCACGAGTCGCGTGATCTGCCCTGCCAGGGGAGAGCTGACATCACGGTCTTTCCAGTGCTATTAAATCTACAAAAACGCACGTGACGTAGCGTCAGTGTAGAGAGCGGTCGCGGAGCTTCTTGTAGGGGACTCAGCACGTCACGTAATGACGTCAACACCACTTATTTACTTACGGTTCCCTCGAAGGAAGGGAGCGATTTCCAAAGGGTATACAGGCCAAGCAGATATCAAGGAACTCTATCAAGAAAAGCCTTAGGTGTCAACTACGATCGTCGTTTTTATTCAAAGGCGCACGTTCTTTGTTTTGCGCGTGCGCAGGACTGCCAACGCTATCCCTTACGTACGCAAAGGTGACAGAGTACGATGCACTTGTACATTTTTCGAATGTTCGCTTCGTTCTTTTTTTGTATGTGTGTGTGTGTGTGTGTTTTCTTCCTGAGCGTACATGCGCATAGTTGCAGCCACGTGTCAGTGACACGAAGGGAAAAATGTTTCACCCCATTTTTCCTATCTTGATACGAGATCTAAAGATAGCAGCCCTGAACGGCACGCTGTCTCATTTCCATGCGGTTCTCCTATTCTTGAGGTAAAGAAGGTCACAGACGAGGGGGAATATGAGGTCTCGTCCGACAATGAATGATAAGCCACTGCACGTGGTAGTCATTCTCCTATCAAGGTTTAGCGACACACTATCAACTATGACACGGCTGTCAAGTACCGATAACTCCTATCTCGTTTTACGACACAGTCTCTGTCTGTCTTCTTTCTCTTGTGGAGGATAACGAGGCGAGAGTTACGGCGGCCGATAAGCGATGAAGCAGAGAGTCACGATCGATAATTGATTGGCAACTTGGAGTTTGAAGGATGTGACACAACCATAATCATTGATTGGTTCATTGCAGGGAACCGGCAGACGAAGAGTATGATTATGTATCTCCTCACAGCACAATTCTTTCATCTCACGTTAGCCACCGCGAAGCAGCTGTGGACTATGAAAGGCGTGCGTAGTGAGGACAGCAGAAGGGAGACGAAAAGGCCCGTACGCCGCCTGGGCCGACTTGAGTGGGAACAGTGCACACATCAATCGGGAAAGTCTGCCAAAAAAACGCGCCGGCTTCGAGCGACGGGCAACCTGTGTCACTCACTGGCAACTTTCTGTCTCACGTTTTAGTTAAGTGTACACCTTATCGAGAAATGTGGGAGCTACGAGTTGCAATACGCATACACTTAAAAGAGTGCACTGTGAGATAAGTTATTGAGCAAACAGAGCGTAGACCTTGCGAGGTGAGAATTTCTTATCTGCGTATTTGCCACTTCAGCGGAACGTATCGTCTGACCGTGGTGGTGCCATCCTCGAACAAAGATAACTTTTTCGTGGTAGGAGAAAAATGAAATCTGCATGCAATGAACTAGTACAATTAGAAATTCGCTATTTTTATTATTTGTGGACTTGCGTAATCCTAGGTTTGGCGGTGACGTCACGGTTAACCTTTTTTTTTTATTATCCTCCTTAGGCCGGTTTCATACTACCGTTTTTCACGGAGGCAAATCTGACCCATTGGAATGTACAGGGCTCGACTGCCTCTCGGTAGTATTTCTGAAGCATACGAAAAAAAAAACTAAAATAACGGTAGTGTGAAATGGGCGACTACAGATCTTGAACAGGTCACCTGACGCCACACCTTCGAGAACCTGAGCGCTCGCATACCCTCAGATTTGGGGGAATCACAATTTTGTCGCGGTCATCTACAGGTTTAGTCTAACAAACGTTACACATTTCGATCACACATCGTAAAAATAGACGAATGGGTTCAGCCCACCCCAAACTTTGCAGACTGGTAGCCATTTGTCCGAATTTTTGTTGGAATTTTTTTGCAAGCGTTATGATCACGTAGAGAGAAAATTATAAACTCAACCAATATCTTCTCACAGCATGCATGTTCAATTGCCTACGTATACTGTAAACGTATTTTTATTCGCGGTGTATTAATTTTCGCGAATCACGCGTCCAGTCATTTGCGAAATTATTCGCGAGTATTTAATTTCGCGATTCCAGGGCTGTTTCCTTTAGCGGGATAAAACGTCAAGCTGTGTCCGCGAGTACAATTTTTCGCGATTTTTTAGCGGTCGCGAAACTCGCGAATAAAAATACGTTTACAGTATCACAAACACAGTCATTTTTTTTTCCTGTGTCTGCTCACCCTTTTGAATCAGGGCGGTCACTTCTTTAGTGCCTCAGGAGTTCACATGTGGCCATTGGCCCTTACATTACACAGTGCATCACCACAAACAGGCCGCACTGCGCCCAACAATGTGACATGCTGACGGTGCGCACTAATCCTATCCTAATCCTCTTGTTCTGTGTGATGGCACCACCGTTGAACAAGAGAGAAACTGATGTTCTGAGGCTGGAACAAACATGGAAGGGACACAAGGGAAACACCGTGGTGCGGTGATATGAAAATGAAGTCTACAGAGGAAAAAAAATGGCGGCTTTTGAGTGAGATAGGCCATAGAAAATGCATGGGGTGAGATTTTGTATGAATTTTAGTTTTTTCTACTGGACCATAACGGGAAGAGGGAAGTGTGATCTTCGCCAAGGAAATACGGTAATGGAGGGAGATTTCCTCCTCCGTACTAACCATATAGCCTGCTACTAAACGCAGCGCTAGTAATTAAAAATTGCGAAAATAAGAAAGTAGTCTAGCAATCGATACACATTTCGACAGCATCGCAAAAACAGGAAGACTACGTTTATCCCGCCCCAAGCTTTGCAGAGTGATTGCTATTTGTCCGAAGTTTTATTGGAATTTTAGTTTTCTTTTTCTACCGGACCATAACGTTTACAAAAAATTCCAATAAAACTTCGGACAAATAGCAATCACTCTGCAAAGCTTGGGGCGGGATAAACGCAGTCTTCCTATTTTTTCGATGCTATCGAAATGTGTATCGATTGCTAGACTACTTTCTTATTTTCGCAATTTGTAATTACCAACGCTGCGTTTAGTGGCACGATATATGGTTAGTACGGAGGAGCAAATCCCCCACCATTACCGTATTTCCTTGTCGGAGATCAAACTTCCCTCTCTGTGTAATAATAATTATCAGTGGAGCAACATTGTGGACGGCGAAAGCGTTGTTTGCGCAAACTGTCTTCTACCGTGCGTGACGCATTAGAAGGAACACCCGCTCTTATCGTGATCCGACTCCAAGGCTGGGGTTGCCCAAGGCATTGTCGCCCGATATTTGCTAAGCGCATACTCTATAAGGTCACTTTGTTTACGCGTTCACCGAATTCATTTTCTGCGTCTGGCAACCAGTCACTGCAAATTACATCGTAACGGCGCCTGTACAATGTACTCAGGCCCTCAGGTAGTCTAGAACGCCCCCTTATAGGTGCTGAGCTGAAGATTTTTTCCCTAACGTGCACAAGCAGCACGATGTATTGGAAGTGCATAGGGTACTTCAGCGGTATTTTCTATGAAGCTCTGCCAAATGATGCGTCGCGCTGAAAAATAAAAATAAAAAATAACTGCAGTACATTTGGTGTGTGTTGCGCAGCTTTCGGGGCTTCCTGTATTGGAAATAGTACATTTTCTCTTTTTGTCTTTCTCCCCACCCCACTATATCATTGGAATCACTAATAGCTGATAACTGATAGCACTGGAATCACTCGCCAAGTCCTAACTCCGTCATGTTCGAAGTGCACGTTCGCGGGTGAAAAAATAAATAAAAGAGTACAAAGACATTTTCAATAAGTCGGTACCCGTAGGTGGGCACCAGTGTACTTTGTACCCGAGTTGTTGGCGCTATTTGAAGCGATAAGTGAAGTGGACAAGAACGCTTCCTGCAGGTTATCACGTTGCCTGTATCTGGGTGCAGTGAAGGACCTTCATGCGGAGGTAATGATGTAATCATCGTCTCGCGCTAAAGTCGTTTACTTTATGACGAGGACTGTGGGAAGACATTCTAACGCTCGCATTACAGATGGCGTCCAAGAAACGGCACGGTTATTTTTATTTCGTACTTTTCGCGTAACTTGACACCAGTGGTTTGCCTGGCTTTAAGATTCCGCGCATCAATGCACGAGGCAGTTGAGCTGATGTCAACTCAAATGATCATCTCAAAGTTCAAGGACACTGGTCTCGCATAGTGTTCTCGAATTCTGTAACTTCCACGGAAACCCCAGCGGCCAGCTTAATGACCGGTGATCAGTAGCTTTAGACTTCGTAGGCGTGTCCCACATACAGGCACCGCCCCGATCGACCCATTTGGCCGCAACCTTGGCGCCAAATGCGAATGTCAACAAAAACACGTGCGACACCCTATCAGAGTTTGAAAGACGGGGCAAGTTGGTATGGTCCATATTCCAAAAGGGGGAGCGCAAAAAGGGAAAGAAAACCCGACACGGAGACTGTCCGTGTCTTCTGCTGTTATTCAACCCAGACTTTACCTGTAACAAGAAACGCTTCTCGATATTATTCTCCCGCCATACATTGAGTTATTTTGATCGCTAGCGACAGCCCACCGCGCGACACAACGGTGCCCTCTTACAGTATAGGTGTCGGGAAAACGCACGTTACATCCCAAGCAGCACAATGTACTGAGAGTCGAGTGCAATAGGGGTGGACGGGTAGGTAGAAGGCCTTGAACACACTTATGAAACTAAAGAACATTGATAAGACGCATACCGGCCACCCCTATTGCACTAGACTTTCAGTACATTGTGCTGCTTGGGATATGGTACGCTCTCTGCTACTCTGCCTGCGGTAACAGGAAATCAGGCTATCCTTCCATATCAGCCACAGAATGGCACAAGATCCCTATCTTGGAATGTGGAGCGACGACCACGCCGAACTGCTACGGTTGCGCGACAATAACACGATCTGTGTTGACAAGCGCAGTGCTCTCACCTGTGCTGCAAGGCCACCAGTCCCAAACAGATGATGTGACTCACATCCAAGTTCGTGGGCCATTCTCCACTGGCGATGCACCCGAATACACCGCACGCTTCACGAAGTTCGTGTTCCTCCTCGAGTTTGACGTCTGTCATACTGTTCGGCTAGATTAACTTATATCACAAGGAAATGTCCGCTAGTACGCAAAGGGCGAACCTCGTCGGAGTTGTCGCGCTCGCGACTGAACCTGAGCAACATATCCATACCACGTGGTGCCATTTCCCCCCCTCTTCCTGTGTACTCTCTCTCCTTATTCCTACTCGTATTTTCACGCGTACATTCCTCCTCTCTTGATCGCGATAAAACTTGGGTACAAGGTCAAGCTGTCGCCTGACATCCAGCTACGTACAAACCGTTGAGAAGGCAATCGTTTATCACTTACCAATCGCTATCCTCTCCCAGCAATTATAAACCGAAGGAATTCGGCGCACTATTTTATGTCGTGCTTCCTACCATCACGCGGAAGATACACGTGATAACTTTTGTGCTACTGCGCGCGTCTTTGGGCGGCATCGGCATTATAGGTGTGCGCACTGATCCCGACCAAGTGTCGATTTTTGGCTTTGATCAAACTTCTTGCAGTGAAAGACGGTATGGCAGGTGAGCACATTAACTTGACGATTGGATTGTGCTTCGGTTGGAGTTCGAAATAGCGTTGCGCAGCCTGTTGCGTCGGTTTCCACCGCGCCCTTCACGGCTAGCCGTCCGTTATGTGAGCGCTGGCATTGAACTTTGTGTCGTCTGCTAGAATCCTACGCGTGTGTCGTCTGCGAGCGATGGTGCGGCCAAATGCTCGCCTGCGATCAAACGCATATCTGTTTGAAAGCTTTCTAGTAGAGATAGGCGTCAGTTGATGTCAAGCTGAGAGTGTTTTGAACGAAATCGAAAACAGGTTTGGTCTTGGGATGTGTCTTTGGTGGTTTGGAGTTTCGGGGGAAACCGGCCTTGACCTGTCTCGATTGCACGGTTGCGGTTGCAGCCTGCACAAAAACCGCGGTGTCAGCTGAACCTGAATGGCAGTGCATATGTCTTTTCCCCTGCTTGATCCAGATCAAATTTTATATATGGATGATTTTCCTGATGATGGAAAAAGTATGCGGTTGCATGTTACTCGCCGGCCTCTTGTCACCTCACATAGCCATTTAATGCATATTCTGGAACTCTGCCCTGTCCGTTCCGTCTGCCACGTTCAGTGCTCGTGAAAAAACGTTATGAAATGATGGAAATATTTTCACGCAGTGAGGTACAAAAAGCGCGAATGTCTGTCCACTGGCTCGGGGGTCATGTATGACAACCGTGCAAATACACCAAACATCTACGACGTAACAGAGCACCAATGTAATGTAATCTAGTGCGTAAGGTGTAATACTGGGGTACCTAATGAGAGTAAACGGCATCTAACAAGCTAGAACAAGCATTATACTTCACAAGCGCAAAAAGGCGGGAAGTTAGTATCTTTTCGTAGACATCAGTCGTCGTGTGTTTATTCTCCATTATATGCGTTTATTTTCCTTTGCGTTGTTGTTTGTCCGTCATGTTAAACTTAATACATGTGTGTGTATGTCAAACGAAATATTGGCTGCGTCTTCTGGCATTATGCCAAACGAGTTTAGATGTGGCAGCTTTATAGCATAAAGTTTCGGCGAAACCCTTCTTGAAATGATATTAAATTTGTATTGAAAGCCCGTTAATGTGTCGTGGACTCGTTTTTCTTCTCGTTGTTACTGTGGTGGTTCCACAATTTCAGCGTTAAAACAGAGCCTAGCGATCACGTGACCCCATAAAGTTCAGACGGACAAACACGCGTTTCACGATACCCTTTCACTCTCACTCTCAATCCGAATTGTGCCACATTGCTAGCTGCGAGGTTGAGGCAAGTTTTCATACGAGACAGGCAATAAATAACTTCGCGGATTTCGTTGAAATTTGTCAACAGGATGCCTGCATGTCGGCGAATTGGCAGAGAAATGTGGTCTGATGTAATTAGTTGACGTGTTTAATCGAATTATTAGCGAAAATTGCCTGCAGGAGAAAAACTTTCAACAGGCCAATATGGCCGTCGTGCACTGCACAGGCGACGCCAACCGAAAGCTTTTTTCGCTGTCCACCCTGTGGCTTGCGGTGACTGTCCGGCTGTAATGGGTGCGACACTGTTCATGTAAAAAAAAACAAAAAAAACGACACAATGAATAATTGCTACAAACTATCAACCAATAATCTGTAGCACGACTGCTCGAATAGGGTCTCGTAAAACGAGATTCCTTATCGCGGCAGTCTATAGTGTAGTCTCCAGTTTTATCTCATGTTTGCGACAAGGCTACGAGATTACTGGTAGACTGTTGGATGACTCTCGTCTCACTTTGGAGTTCGTTAGAGCAGATAAGAGGCTGGAGACATTCCGCATGCTTTTCTTGGGCACACCCAGCACAGAGTAGGACGGGGGCATTTTGGTACCGTCAGAAAATAAAAAAAAAAAAAAACTGCAACGAAGGATGGATGTTCGAGATAAACTTTACGCCATCAACCAATAACAATTTTTTTTAAAGAAAGCTAACGAGCACAACGTACCACACTGTTCCACAATTTTGCCACATCCAGACTGTCCTTTGTTGGGTGTTGTTCCATCCGGCCATAGTTAACTGAGGGCGCCCGCAGTTTGTAGCAGTCACCTCCTTTTGAGGAGAATCAACGTTGCCGATCGCTGCGCCAGTTTCGTCACGGGCGCTGGAGCTGGCGAGGGTTGCTTTGAGAAAGCGATATCACTCGCAAACCAGGGTATAGAACGGAACAATTTACCGTTTCGGTTCCAGCTCAGTTCCGGAGCGCAGAAATGAACCGATTTATTCGAATTCAGAACGGTTCAGCGCATTGCGGGAAAATATTTGCTAACATGCTCCGGTAATACGCTGGAGTGTACAAATATGAGTGTACGAGTTGATGAGAACTTACGCGGGTTGTTGAACGCAAGCAGAAGTAAGAAAATGTTAGTAAACTAATGTTTATTAGTATAGTACCTACTTTTTGTGGTTCTAGATCGCCACAGGCTTACAGTTGGCGATCCAACGTCACAAAGAAACGAAAATAAGTTTTGTACAACAAAGTTAGAAACACGACTCAGAGCTGGGGCTTGACCTAAACACAAAGACGCAAAGTGCACGACCAATAGGACCACGACCAAGTTGAACAACATTTGCAGCATATGAGCTGTATAAGCCCTCGACTAGGCTGTCCCTCGCACCTCTCATATCCCTGTCCAAGCTACTACAAAAAAAAAGAAAAAAAAAAGCGATGCCGCTGAAAGAGTTGTTCTTTTCGGACCAGTTGAGTCCCGGTTAAGTTCGGTTCCAAGATTAAAAAAAAAAAAAAAAAAAAAAATTGTGGTTCGGTGTCGGTTCGACACCCTGCCGCAAGCCATTCTCGAGCCAGAACCTTTAGGGTACGTATAGTCAATGAAGAATCGGATGTGTGCAGGAAACTTGAAACTGGGCGAGCTGGTCATCGAGGGGAAGACGAAGAAAGTGCACAAGATCGCCGGGGAGCCAGGTCATGTGGTTCTCATCTCCAAGGATCGCATCACTGCTGGAGATGGAGCTCGGGCTCACGACATGGCGGGCAAGGCTGCCATCTCCAACACCACGGCCTCCTCCCTTTTCCAGTACCTCAACGACGTCGGTATGTACATAAGATCGTGTAATAACACGATCCATCGTCACGCTCGCTCAGACGCATTAGAAAGGTAAGGAATATTGGATTAGCTGCAGCGGCGAGTGGGGTGTAATCAGTGACGAACAGCCGAAGAGTACGTACAGTGTCAGCAACACACCATAATTTCTACTGTTACTGACGAAATCAAAATATCGAGAAAAAAAACACGAGTAGTGGGCTGTTTGTGGCATTCAGATATTGATATAAAACTGATATAAATGTGTGCCCTCGTGAGTTCGTTAGCAAATAGAACGTTAGCGTTCGATGTTCAAATGCCTCATCTATACCACTATACGTTACATGAGGCAGCAGTAACAATCGTGGTTTCTGAACCTGTGCTCGTGACTATGTTGTCTCTTGAATGGCGTACTCTTTCTTTGTTGGCTGAAAGCTGCTTTGCGTGGCCCCCTACTTGCTACGCCACCTGACGGGAACTTTAGTCCCATGTTCACATTATCTCACGTTTTGTTTCTTATAACCACGTATCGACACGCAAACTTAATTCTGTATTGCGATGTCACAGCGTAACTGCAAACGTTGTTTTTCTGAGGTGACAAATGAAATTGGGGGGGGGGGGGGGTTGAATATACATGAGCTTGTCCTGGGAAGGCCCCTTCTGGCTCAATTGCAACGCGACATTGACGGCGAATATTTTACGGCACCGAGGCAGAAAGTGAGTTTATCGCCTGCTGGTCCAAGTAGGGTTGTTTTTCACTTCCTTATCTCATTCGTTTATGCCTCAGCTTACTTACGCTTCCAGGGGTTGTTGACTCTTGGGAGATGAGTACGCGCATCTCGCAACTTTCTACAGGGTATGCACGGACCCTGTAAAACTGAACGTCTTCAAAATTCAGGCTAAAAGTTTGTAATGGCTATAAAGGACCGTTGGCAGCGTACCCTTAAATTCTGAGGTGCGGATTTTGTGTTAGCACCGCGAAGCAATAGTGGCTGTGAGCACTGTACAAATGTGGACAGAAAACAACAGGAAAGAGTGGGAGACTCTTGGACAAAGTTCTGGATGAACTCTGCCGACATCTGCCTGGAAAGCGTGTCGGAAAACTCGGAGAAAACTTGAAACAGCACTGCTGATTGTAGGATTTGAACCCGCTGCCTCTTCAGACCTCAGCGTGACATACGAGCTGCCACCGACGAGCAGAGGCTGTTGGTTTTTGGACCACGCCGCTTGTAATTTGAAGAGTACTCATAGGGACAGTAAGGGCAATGAAACGGATAAGACTAAGGGGCTATGCCCAGCTGTTGAATTCCATGCAGTGGCGTAGCCAGACCTCCAAGGTAGGGGGGGCTGGATACGAAAACTCGCCCGCTCTCCACTGATCCTGTGTGCGACAACACACATACTTGTGCACACTGCCAGCTGCGGATGAAAAAAAAAAGTTGATTTGGACGTTCACAATACGATTACATGTATAGGCTGTCATGACCAACGAGGTGGTGTCACGAGATTGGAAGTATTTTGGAAAGCTCATACTTTGAAAACCATTAAAGAGTGCCGCTTAGATAGACGCCATGAACTGCAAGAACCTTCGCGATCGTCACACTGATCCCCCCATATGTTCTCCTCGGATTTGCACGATTTGTGTGGGTCGGTCCGTTGCAAGTAGGGGGGGCTCGAGCCCCCCCTAGCCCCCCCCGTGGCTACGCCACTGATTCCATGACGCTGATCCTTCCGTGAAAGGAGGGCATTTCCAATTTTTAAACGTTCAGATATTTTACACGCGGGCGACCATTTCGCTATTCCATGACCAGTACAAATCCTGACTCTTTCTCAAGAGAAGTTTTTTTCCTGCTCAAACACCCCACAGTGCGAATTGCTTCGTCTTTTTTTTTGTCCCGGAGACTGTTTACAGCTTTCTCTCCGGGGAGGACCACGCGAGCGACCTCTGGACCTCGTCTTATCGAAGTCGTAAGAAATTGCAGACTTTGTGGCTCCGCGGTTATCGGTTCGGTCGCCACTTGAGACGAGCCACTTCTTCCTCCTAGGAGAATCATATAATACTTATTCCACTGCCGCGTGGAAACGACCCTGAAAAGACCTTGAAAGGTTGACGAAATATCGGTAGCGTAATGCCACCATGTACATTACGCGTCGTCATCTATTTACGTCTCTTTGATGGAGCTTGTCGTTTGACGTCACTGCGGCTAGGTTGAAGGACGGAATATCTGTTGTCGCGCCTTCCGTTGGCTGTCCTAGGACATGAATGGCTGGTCGAAAGCCTATTTCTAGTGCCAAGCAGAAAGGGAAACCGTGACGTGTGGGGATGTACCCTGTGTTCCACGCTTGCTGGGGAATCCGCCGAAGTTTCTCCCGGATTATTGGCAGGCTTTCCAGACAGGTCTCGAGGGTCTAGCCAGGATACATACCAACCCACTGTGTCCTATCATGCCGACGTCCCCGCATCCGTCTTCGTCTGTGCGCGGCTCATAGCCACAGTCCCTTCGCGGTGAAGCTAAAATATGTATCCACTTATTCCTGTCGCTCCACGAATCTCGTGCTCGTTCTTGAGCTCCGAATCTGATGAACAACGCATTTACTCGAAGCTTCCGTAACTTGACGCTCGTTACGTCATAGGCGCGCAATGCCACACGAAACGTGATCGTGGTTAAGTGCTTTGTCCTTCGTTGTCGTCATTCCCGAGCTTCCAAATGGAGTTCATTGGCCAACACCTGTGACCTGTTCTGCAATCTCTTGCAGGAACTTTTCCGAATGAGGGAGCTACGATAACGTTGTACGTAGTAGAACAGACGAGAGAGAACAGAAAGGATGAGTATTTGCCTGGCGACTGTGGCGTTACGTGAAGGGTGTTGGCGTAAGAGATATCTGCACGCAATTCACAATACGCCCTGCAAGTAGTTCAGCTATCTGCGCAGCTCCCCAGTTTCCCTCTTTCCCCTATTGCACGTGGAGCGACGTCATTCTGCGAATACCCCGATCCTTATTGCTGCCTTGTGAGTGGACACAGACACTCGGTCACGTGATATCTCCGCACTTTACCCTTTTCCCTTTCACACAACAACTTTCACTGCAGAAGAGAGGAATTAGAATTTTTCTGAGCATTAATGCTAGAAAACAGTCTTGATATGTGTGTGTAGCTGAATATGAAGAGCATTTACGTAAATTAATCGCCGAAAACATTTGCCTGGCTATTGTGAGTGCAGTCGTTTTTAGACAGCGCCTCTGGAGAGGAAAAGCAAGTACTTCCTGGTTTATGCTGTCCCAGGAGGAAGCTCGCCTCGGGACGGTTCTGCTCATGACCACAGCTGTCTCACGCCATAAAGCCTCGATCGATGGGGTGGGAGATGTGCGAGGGTGTACCTCGAAATAAAGTGGTCGAAACTACTGGAACGATATTAGACTATAAAATGCACAGTCGCGCGGTGGAAACTGCCAACAGCGAACTTAGACTAATCTGGACATCGAAATGAAAGCACCGAATTTGGACTGACCTAATAATAAACTAACCAACGTGGTGGTGTTCCGTAGTGTATGTCCGGTAAGCCTAACTGCCGCTAAAATTTGACTTTCGTTTGCGAAACCGGCTTGGACAGACATCGAAAACGCGTGGATTTGCGTGGTTAAATATTGATACCGTGTTTTTAAACACGACAGCACCTCTTACGAAGCAATCGAGCATTCTCCTTGATTTTCCTTGTTTCGAGAACGTGAATTTCAAGATCGGGGATTTCGCAACTGGAAATATCGAGGTCTACTCGATGCGCGATGTTCATGCACCTCATTGCGAATACTTCTTGCACGGGGATCATCCTGATCGGGTGTGGTGGGGGGGGGGGGGGGGGGGGGGATTCGGGCAGGGGCGGATCCAGACCCTCACTTAGGGTGAGAGGGGGTGTCTGGAAGCGCCTGGCACGGCTAAAGACATAACATAGGAATTTCGGCACTTGTAGCGGGATCGCCCAACCGAACGTACCCCCTCCTGGATCCACCACTGACTTCGGGATGTCGGTCGGTCGGTGCGCATCTGATCGCACCCCTGAGCAATCAAGACCGAGAATGTTGCAAGGGTGCCTCTTGAGAGCTTCGACAGGTTCCTCGAAAACCTGACGCAGTCTCATCCAGACTAGCGATCGGAGTGTCGCCGTAGAAGATATCCGTACAAGCTGATGTACCATTTTGAACGCGATTTTAGATGGGGATATTGTTCTGATGCGTGCAGATGGCGAGTGCTCAAGCCAAAAATTTCATAACCAGTAGAACAGATGTCGAAGTTTATCGGCTGCGTGTTTATAAGTACATCAAGAAATTGTGCTCTGAGGGTATCTTCACAGCGTCTCGGAAGGTTGTGTCAGACTCATTCTTATGGCGATACTCTGATCGGTTCATTGCCGCTGGGCCACGCAGCGACCGACTCTATACTAGTATACACCGCACTGGTTCCCGAAATCTATTGTTCTATTGTTCGCTTGACGATCGAGCAGGTGTACCGCAAATGGAACATGTTTCCCCAGTGCGACGACGTTTTCTCGGCGTCCCATGCCCTCAGGGGAGCGACTTGGGCCTGGCAACGTTGGCAGGACGCAACAGGCGGACGATGTCTGCTTGCGCTCCGTTGTCGTCCGATCCCGTTTGCGCAATGGCCGAGCGACTTGACGACGTAGGATGGAGAGGCCAACAAGGTCGTCTGGGCACTCTTACCTGCTCTCCGTGTCTTCGCCCGGTCGACGTTGATAAGAGAGGCAGATATGAATGAGAAAAATGATCGTAAGGTTGATTCCTCGAACTAAGGACGCCTCGGCGGTAGGACAAGTTGTTGGTGAAACTGCCACGTGTCTGCAGCATTCCATGCATAGCACACCTCTTCGCAGTTCCCAGTGGCAGCGTTAAAAACAATAACGCGCGCAGTGGTAATTTCGCGTGTGAGCATTAAAGGAACGATGGGGCTCGAAAGCCTGTCTCATTCGCCAAGCTGTCCATCAGGGTCAGCATGCAAAACATTTTCGCTGTGCGGTGTATTGTCACTGCGCAATCAAAATTGACGAAAACATCAGGAGAAAGTAGCCTGCCGGACCTGATCCTCGTGCCTTCTTTTTTCTTTTGGCACATTCCATTGGCAGAGTTTGGTCAAAGATTTTGCACCGGGAAGTAGTAAAAAGTGTTCCACTGGCAGAGCGGGGCACGCGTTGGATATTCCGTCGGTAGAGCAGGAGCGAAAAGCTTCGAGCGTTCTTTTTCTTTCTGCTCTTGTGTCTAGCAGGTAGTCATGCGTCTCTCGAACAGTGGGAATAACTGTGCGTACCGCTGTGTGTAATTATATTGTGCGATTTCGAAGCAGTTTACTGAACCCCACGTGACCAAAGCAAAACCGGGAAGGCACGCGGGTCACGCGCTAACAGAGCGCGCATCGTACCTTGAATGCCATTGACGAAGCAAACCCGTGCGACCATGGCAGCATGCACGACACCCCACAAAAAAATAAAAATAAAATAAAATAAAATAAAATAAAAACTGCCGGGCAAAAAAGTGCTCTCCCAATGGAATTCGCCATTTGTTTCTTTCGTCTCCACTCACGCGCCGCTCAACCGCGCGAGTCACGTGCCCGGGGACCACGTTACGTCACGACGTTCTCTCGTTCTCCAATCAGCGCTCTTTTCACCAGTAAACAATTTGGTAAAGGTGTGCGGAACAGAGGCCTCGCGCGGTCTGTAGGTCACTGCACTCGTCGTTCTTTTGCAGGAGCTCATTTTATTGGTTATGAGTCATGAGTCATAATATATCATATGAGTCATATGAGTCATAATAAGTCGGGTTATTTGGTGCTGTTGTTGCGCCAGATAACCCGAAATCATCATCATAATAATTTTTTCAAGCAGCTTTATCGAAGCTGATGTTCCCCGCCCTCTCCCACCAAAGTTTATGCCTTGAACTAAGCGACCTAACAGCTCGTATTATTGGTGGCAGGCGTGAGGACTCACTTTGTCCGCAAGAACGATGACCGCTCCTTCGTGGCCAGACACTGTGCGATGGTGCCCATAGAGTGGGTGAGCCGCAGGGTGGCCACAGGTTCTTTCCTCAAGAGGAACCCCGGAGTCAATGAAGGGTACCGCTTCTGCCCACCAAAGCTGGAGACCTTCTACAAGGTAGCAACATGGTGTACCTGTCGTGACATCATGAAGCTCCCACGATGTTCTGGCTCTTGTAGGATGATGCCAACCACGACCCTCAGTGGTCCTACGAGCAACTGGTCGAAGCCAAGCTCAAGTGTGGCAGTGTTGTCATTGGACAAGAGGAAGTAGAGATCATGTACAGGACTACGAGGACTGTCTTTGAGGTGTTGGAGAGGGCCTGGGCGTCCCTCAACTGCAGCCTCATTGACATGAAGGTGGAATATGGCGTTGACATGGAGACTGGTATGTCGGGCAAAATTGCTGTCAAAATTAACGTTGCTTGTAGCGGGGAATTATTTAATCGATTTGGTGCAGGTGAACTGCTGTTGGCCGATATTATTGATAGTGACTCGTGGCGTTTGTGGCCCGCTGGTGACAAGAGGCTCATGGTGGACAAGCAGGTGTACAGGAACCTGAAGGAAGTTACAGAGAAGGACCTGGAAACAGTGAAGCGTAACTTTGCCTGGGTGGCTGAACAGATTCAGGTATGGGTTCCTGTAATAATGTCACTTGAATGATTGTATATTGCCGTTATTATATTGCCAGGTTATTACGTACACACCTAGGGATTGATTTCTTTATTTTTTTTGTAGAATTAGATTGCACCTCTTGTCTACCCCCAACCTCATTTTTGTATGGTTCAGGTAAAACAATGTATTCAGCAGTCTTGAGTTACTGTAGACAGTTAGCACCTTTCACAAAAGTAGCTGGGAAATGTAACTAAGGCACTTAGGTAATGCTGTATTTTCAAAAGCTGACTGAAATCCAAATTAATTCACGGGAAAAGACTGATGACGCCTTATTGATGATGATTCATACAGATGGACTCACAAAGAAACGCCTAATCGAGGCTGGATATTCTGCATGGACTCGCGATAAATTTTCAACCAGTGCTAATTCCTGATAAGAGGTAGTTTACTTATAACGGTACTGACGGATAATGGGCGAAATGCTCCAAGGTCCATGTGGATTGATGTCCAACAGTTGATAGGGACTGACCAGCTTCTGGTTACTGATAAGGATTGATAATTAGCTATAAAGGAAACCAATAAGGTCATTCAGACTTCGTTGACCGATAACAACTAACAAGGCTGTTGGTGTTATGATGAGAAAATGGGGGCGCGTCGACTTTTGCGGCATAGTGATGTAGCTGCTGTGGCCTGCTCAACTGGACATAATGGTTCGCTGAGTGATCACAAGCGATAAAGTCTGCCAGACTGATAACTTTACTTATTGATAAGGAAATTATGAACAAGGTGTCATGCTCTTATTGTCGACAAGCACGAAAACCTGCCACCTTATGAAATGCAGAGGTGACTGATAGGACTCATTAATAAAGGTAATTGCAGTTATTTGAAAATGAGCTGCTGATAAGATAGTGATAACAGCTTGTTTTGTCGGCACGCTTCAAAACTTGACCCGGATCAGAGTGTGGGGCATTGTTTGTCATTTCCTTGCCAGTTAGTAACCTTATCAGTCCACGAAGTCTTATCAGTCGCTATTGCTCATCAACCCTCATGCCCATTCCAAACAGAGCGCAGTAGCTGACATACAGCTAGTATAAAACTGTGTGAGTCTTATCAGCAACTCCTTATCAGTGGACGCGTTAAATCTCATTTATGACACCTATGATCTTGTCAGTTGTTATCTGCCGACAGTGTCGGAATTGCCTTATTACTTCCCCATATCCCGAATTATCAATCCTTATCAGTTTATAGCTTCTTATCAGCAACCGAAATCAACTGGTCAGTAGGTATCAGTCAGCCACAGTACTCATGGGTCTGAGCATTTAACCCGTTATCAGACATTATTGCTATCACTATCAGTAAATCTTCAGTACTCTCTATCAGTACTCTTATCATGGATTATCACTGATAGATCCCTGCAAAGTATCCAATCTCGACAAGGCACGCCACTCCCTCGACTGTCACTTCCTAACGGGAGGAGAGAGGGAATTCAGGCATACTCTCAGCATTCGGCGTCTGCTCTTGTCATGTATTCCAACGAATAACAGTCAAACTACACCACTATTTCGCGTGGGATTTTCGACACCGTGGTCAGTGGTCCACGAAGAATAACATGACACTATAGTTTTCAAATTGACAGGAACGGATGTGACCAAACCTTTAAGTTAGCTTACCCACGACTGGTTTTGACCATACTGCTAATATGTTTCTCGCTTTTCACAGAAACTGAGCCCCAAGCCCAAATCTCAGGTTGCAGTGGTAATGGGGTCCCTCAGTGACCGAGAACACTGCGAAAAGATCCAAAAGGCTTGCCAGAGGCTCGGTGTGCCTTGTGAAGTCAGAGTTGCTTCGGCTCACAAGAACACTGACCAGACACTCAACTTGATTGCCGAATACGAAGGTTTGCCTATTTTTATGTATTTATTTTGGTAAATACATTTACAATCGCGTTAGGTATCGGGACTGTGAGGTTGCCCCATGTCCCCAGTCTAAGGTTTGTCACGACTCATCATTCAATGGGACAATAACTATTTCAGGTGAAGGCATTCCCACTGTGTTTGTAAGCGTGGCTGGGCGCAGCAACGGCTTGGGACCTGTTACTTCTGGAAACTGCTCATTCCCCGTAATTAACTGCCCACCCGTTTCTGGCGAATGGGGGCCTCATGACATCTGGTCATCCCTCCGTGTTCCATCCGGTAAGTCTTTGTCGACTCACTAGCACAGCGCGTGAGGCTTGCCCCTTATCATTCCCCCTTATCATTCCCCCTTATCATTCCCCCTTATCATTCCCCCTTATCATTCCCCCTTATCATTCCCCCTTATCATTCCCCCTTATCATTCCCATTTATCATGCTGCTATCAAGGTACACATAGAGGCTTGTGTTTTAGGGTCAGACCCAGTAAGACCCTTTTTTACCCCTTATTTACATAATGTCACTCAGGTAAAGTCCTGAAAACCAAGCTCTCCAAAGTGCAAACCCTGGGAATCTTCCAGGCACAGGTGATACTAAATAGTTTGCGCTTGGTGCTGCCGCTTGATATCTTGTGTTCATCCAATATGTGACAAATACCGTTTCCTTTTTTGGTCCCCAAAATCTCTTTCGCACGATACTATCGCCTGATTTTACCTTGCTTAACAGCTCCTGACATGAAACGTGGTTTTGTCCCCAGAAAAAAGAAAAAATGGTCTGGGTATTCATGCATTCGGTGTGTCCCAACTAACATGCACCAAGATTTGCAACGAGACTTAGTAGCTGTACAAAAGCTGTACGCGAACGAAACAAACTGAATGTCATTAGTTGTCAGGTATTGTAGTCGGTAGTATTTTTTCATTGTGCCTTGTTAACTTATTAGATGAGACTAATTAGCTAGCTTTTAAAATACTATTGGTTTAAGGGCCTGGAACACCTGACCAAGGAGTTTCACACAGGGTGTACTTTGTATGGGTTTTTCTTTTCAGCCTAAAAAGAAAGTATTCGAAAAAGAATACCATGTGACAAAACATGCTACAACTGCAATGCATGGACATTTTGTCACATTTTTATTTTTTTCCCTTTTCAATTTTTTCATTTGAACCTCTGGTTGCTTTTTGTATTGTTCGGATATTCTGAACAGAAAATTGGACATCGAGAGATGTGTGTGTAGGACTTGGGATTAAAATTTTGTGTGAGGTATCAAACCATGTGCTCACACGAGCAAAGAATGCTCCAGCGGAAGATGGGAAGAATATCACATCTTTCTGCTGTCACGTGAGCGTGAGTTCTCAATGTCATGTTTCTTCGTGCACTTCTAACCTCGGGGAATATGGTGCAGCCCAGGCCCGAGATATTCTGTAGCAGTTAATTCGGGCAGACAACACGCGGGCAGTTCTGTAGCAGACGACATTCTGTAGCCTGGCCAATGGTGTCGTCTGCTTCGTGCGAAGTGCACCACCCCGATATTCGTGTGCCTTGCGAATGCTCAAGATAAGATTCGGTGGAACTTCCGCCTAGGGAGCAGTTTTTTTTTTGTGCTTTTCTTTTCAATACAATATTCAATGGGAAGTTCGCTTGTGTGAATGCACAGGCCTGAATGTAGAATGCAGAAGGCGGAATGCACAGGTGTGAATGTTCTGTCGATCTTTCAGTGGAGTCGCTGAACAGTCAGAGAGTGATCAGTATTGTGATTTCTCCCTAGGACTGGGCTGCACGACTGTGCTGTTCCCCGAAGCAGCCGCTCTTGCGGCAGCTCAGATTCTGGCACTGAGCGACCACGTCATCTGGGGCAGGCTCAGGGCCAACCAGCACAACAACTGGGTGGCTCTCAAGCTGGCTGACAAAAAGGTCAAGGCTGAACAAGCCATCTGAATGGTGTCTGCCAATACTCTTGCCAAAGGTGCCCTTCTTTAGCTACATGCTTTAACGCATGACGTTTTTCTAAACATAGTCAATTTATGGGAGGCTAGCAAATTTGCGTATAAAATGGAAATAAATGCAGCTACTCTGTACAATGCTCCTGTATTACGCACGCAGAATTTGTTCTGTACTGGTCTCTGCGGATCGGCCGGTTCCGCGTCATCCCGACGATCTCGAGGTTGCTCGCTCGAATCAGGCCGAGGACACCCACAACTTGAAAGTGCAAGTTGCTTTTATCCCTGCCACGTGGGTAGTCTTCAATGATAATTGAAACCAATGGCCGTTGAACAGTAGCGCCACCAAGCGTGTCAACCTGACACTGAGCATTGTATCCAATGCTCTTTGCAAAGTTGACACGTTATGCGCTTGGTGGCGCTACTGTGCCAATGGTCATTGGTTCCAATGATCACTGAAGACTGCCCATGTGGCATGATTGTAAGACACGTAAATTGCAGACGCTGACCCAATAATCGAGACAACGCAACATTCAAGCAACCCCAACGCCCAAGAAATGATATAAAAGACTGCATTCGCTGACTTTTCTTCAACTCAGGGTGTCTATACCAACCTGGAAAACCGCTATACCACTAATCACAGTTGTAAGATGATACAAATATTGCATCCCAACTTGTTCCCGTTCGTGCTTGAACCGATTCATATGAACCGGTAACCGAAATCACATTTTTCGGTTCAGGTTACCGTTTCGGTTAATTGACGATGGTGAATTGCAGTTACTTTCTGGTTACGGCTCTTGAAAAAAGTTGGGTTCTAAGCAGTTTTCGGTTTACAGTTCCGTTCCTGTTTCAGTCCCTGCGCAGAACCTGCCCCATTCCTCTGCATTATGTTTTTCGTGGAATATTCAATATATTGCAGAATTAAGGTTTTCAATCGATCTGGGACATTGTCGCGGGTTAAACCCGATGAGTCGCGACTCATCCTGGTGGCACTCACGTGTCTGAACGTGCCGCGACGAAAGAAAATTTAACAACAGGAATGCGTGGAGAGCAGTTGTCAGGGTTGAGTCCAATTTTCTTTGCTCAGTGAAAAGTTACGAGAGGCTGGAAATGCATGCGGGACGAGTCGGTAAGCAATCTTGGGAGAATGCTGCAACATTTTTTTGCTTGTTTTCTTTTGCCCGTGCATTTGTAAATCTCAATTTGTGGAAATGTTAATTTTGTCGCAATAAGTCGCATCCATTGTGGATGAAGTTTCAGCGGCAAATGAGATGGCTGCTTGCTATGCCACACCAGGAGGGTCGGGTCTTCAAGGTCATGTCACACCGCTCATGGCTTGGTCTTGTAGGACATCTTTGTAAATTAAATTGCGCAGTGACGAAGCGACACCTTTCGGTGAAGATATTTTGGGTGGTGGCTCCTTGGTGAACGAAGCAGGGTCTCGACCAATGGGGAATGCCACTTGATTGGTCCTTTAATTTTGCGCAGTTCATGTACAGTAAAGATACACAGTTGGTTATTACTACAGTTGAAAAATACCTTTATTTGCTCACATACCCATGAGCACATACACGAGTCAATGGCATTCTAACAACTTGGTTTATTTGATAGGTCTTCTTTTTCTTTTTTTATCATTGCTGCGCAGAATATCTAAAAATGAGTTGGCTAATTGTTTGGATGAGATTCTCTTCTCCACAGATAATGCAGAAGATGTAAAATAATGTACAGTGATAATACTGGTATGAATGTGATTCTACCACAATTAAAATGACTAGAGGTAAATAAAAATAAAGTAGCGATATAAAAATAAAAATGTCTAACACCGGTTGAATGCAGATTTCTTTTAAGAAAAAGTGTGGTTTGTGTGTTTCTACTCCAAACTTCATAATTATGATCTGCTGTTTTATTGTGCAGTTTCGACATCCAGATCACATAGCCTGGATAATGAAATATGGATCACCCTGCATCCTTTCATGCTGCATATATAGTAATGTGGTTATGGCATATTGTAGGTTTCACTTTCCAAGCTGAACACTTATCACCAAGCATTAGTTCTGCGGAGCTGGAAAGGGTTTGTGTCCAGAAAAAAAAGAAAGATATATATATATATATATATATCTCCAACACTAACACATTTATCTTTATGAATCTGTTTGCAGATTTGTTACACATTGCTTCCAACACATCCAACAAAGCTCAACACTTGACATCATTTTCGAGACTACGTTGAGACGACCATGTCACAGCGGATGTGTGAAGGCTGCAGTGCACAAATAATACACAGCAACGAGCACATGCACGTGTAACAAAGATTGAGCAAAAAGGTGCATGCTGTGTGAAAGCATATAACTGGCTGCCAGTAATGCACTAGACTAGATGAGCGTATAAATAGCTTAAAATGACTCATAAAAAAGATCCCTGGCTTTTCATGTAACAGTTGAGAGTGACCATTACGGTGTCTCAACACTACGCTTCCTACTGCACTTGGTGCGACAAACTACAGTAACATTTCTCAAAAACTTTCAAAAGCATCCTTCAGTGATAGTAGCGAGAGACAACAGATATGGTGATGGCAAATGGGGGTCAGCACCAGAGGACAACAGTTTCACGTTACTATGGCAGTGTGTTCTACAGAAACGAGGAAATCGTATATCCCGTAAATGCCTTCACACATTTGATCCCAACTAGTTGAAAAGCTTTTTACTTTTTACCCCTTATTTTATAAATTTACGAACATAATTTTTGTCTGCCCCCAAATTTATGAAGAGCATATAAAGAGGACGAAAATAGACCCAAGAGCTCACTCCTGACGCCGAAACATTTGTCCGAAATACGTCCGCAAGGAGCATATCACCGAAGTCTAACGCCGTCAATAAAACATGCGGTATACTACTTTTAGTAGAGATGTCTTCTGCCTACACAGTATCATCACATATATGATCACGTTAACCAGTCGTACATTGTGAATATTTAAGCCAGCACCATCAGGTAGAGAGAACGGTACCAGAAGTTGCGGATGTTGAACAAACAATTAAGACGCACAATGAAAAACCACCTGATGGGCGATCTGAGGGACGTGGGGTTCAAGTCCCACCACCGGCACTCACTGATTTTCAAATGGGAGAGGTGGGTGACATTTCCAAAGGTTTCCTTGACAACACTACAAACTCGTGTCAAGTCCAAAGCACCAAAATCATCGACTTCTCTGCAATTACAACACAGTTTGCAGAGATCCTTGACATTATCCACAGAACATGTCACATTTAACCTTGAAAGCAGTTGATTGCTGCACATATTCAGCATGGCTGTACAGAGTGATGGAGTGCAATATTTAACATACACGTGAGTACAACAGACGTAATGGCACGGATGAGAAAACTTGTCGTCTGATTACAAAATGCTCGTGTCACTTGATGAGGAGGTGCTTGAGCTTGCATTCCTCCACACCGTTCCGCAGCTCCGCCAATCTCTTCATCCACTCTTCGTGGCTGGTGTCAGGTTGCTGCCTTGGGGACATTCCCGAGCACCAGCTGGAACGCTTCCCTAGATCTGCAAAAGTGAGATACAATGTCCCTAGTTTCCGCAGTGAAGGTCACATGACACAAGATAACCATATTCAAAGACCTATGCTCACATGGCAATGTGTCCCCAAGTCCAGGATCGAAAGTGCTGGACTGCTCCGTTGTTCGAGCTGGTTTTCTTGATAAGCTGGCAGTGGCAGACTATACAACATGAATCCGGGTCAGGGCAGGACATCATAAATTTAGTAAAACCATTTTTTTTCTTTATTTTGTTCATTACGCATCTTCGGAGACGCGTCTTTCCTTCACCCCCAATGTGAGAGGGTGAAAGAGCACACTATCGCTCCTTGCGTCCTGGAAAAAGGTTAAAAGAAAACAGAAAATGCAACCCAAGGTAAGGGCAGTTCGGATAACGTCACCCGATACATTTCTTTTTGTTTTGTTTCCGCAAGTTGGAGCTCATCTTCGACGCATGAGGTGGCACTGTGCTCCTTCACCCTCTCACATTGGGGTGAAGGAAAGATGCATCTCCCAAGATGCGCAACGAACAAAATACAGAAAGAAATGGTGTTCTTTCACGAATTTTTTGCGGGTGATCTATCAAATGGGTTTTTGTTCCGAAAACGGTAACGGTATCAGGTGACCGAAGGGACCAGATGTTCTCTTGGGACGACCTTGTAGCTTTTATAATTAAAACTCAACGATTTTTGGGCAATTAGTCATTCGACGGTTGAGCAACAGATGGCAAAAAAAGTCCGCCGGCCCAGAGATGATAGAAGTGAAAACAGGATGTCTATAGCCCTTAGTTTTTTTATGAAAAATCTGTATCGAAAAAAAAAAGAAAAGACACAGGATATGACAGACCCTGTTTCTTAATGTCAACACGCGTGCCATTTTCCACTTTCTTTTGACATATTCTACAGGTTTTCCTCATTTTCTCTCCTCTCTTCTCATTTTAATCCATTGGTCACTTAATTTAATCCAAGCACTACCCAATTTAATCCAGTGGTGAACCAAATTAATCCAGACACCAACCAATTTAATCCAAGAGCTACCCAATTTAATCCAATTGTTTACTGTGTATCCAGTCATGACACGACTGAATACGTACGGAATGCATTTGCATGTGTTGCTTGGATTAAGTTCGGTAGCGCTTGGATTAAATTGGGTAGCGCTTGGATCAAATTGAGTGACCAATGGATTAAAATGAAAACCTGTAGTAATTGCTTTCATGAAATTTGGCAGCTTTGGTCACTGCACGGTATTCTTGTTGTATTTCAGTATATTGTCTCGCTGTAAAATTGGATTGTGTAAGGTGCACGCTGTACCTTATAGTTAGCGTGGAGTTCTTGCACACTTAGTAAAGGCTACGAAACCGCATTGGCAGTTGTGATTTATGTAGCCCTATCAACAGAACACAACCCTTGTCTTCGTACTTACTTTCAGCAACGGCGCAAACTCTTTGTTCAGCGACGAATGGTACGCGGCTTGTGCTACTATGGACCTACATGATGATTCAGCACGTATTAGCGTTTCACAAAATTGGAATGTCACCTGCCAAACGTAAGAGTTGTATCAAAACACTGACCCGGCCAAAGCTTCGTCCGACACCTGCTCAGCGGCGCGCATGGTGAGCTGCATGTGGCGCTGACGTAGTTGACGCAGTCGATCGCTGATTCTTGTCAGGTCTGCATGACTCACGTGCCGTTTGTGTCTTGAAGGCAGGGTCGAAAAATGTGTCTTTTCACGTTCGCACAAGTTGGCAACCCTGCAATCATGTCAAAGGAAGGCTAGGACGCGCTATTTAGCGTTAGCCCGCTACAAAGGGTACAGCCACCATCGACATCGACATCGACATCTGACATCCCCCATTGTGTTACACTTACTGTGACTTTGGCACTCCATCCTGAACTTTTGGAACAGTGTCCTCTGGGAATCCATTGCCAGTGCGCTTTGGAGACTTGGCGTTTTTCTCCGATGATGTCCTCGAAGACTTCTGGGACATCTCCTGTTTCATGGAAGCCCTCATCTGTTCTCTAAGAAAACGATACTTCTCGACCGCTTTCTTTAGTAGCTCCAGTTCGTACAAGAGCGTCTCTTTTTGGCTCTGCAGTTCTTTCACGGACGGAGCTTTCTTCACGGGTTTCAGCGTCTGGGATTCCACTTTCGGGACCACAACCTGGAAGTTTGATTTTGTGATGAATGTGTGGTGTTTTTGTCACTGCTACTGTACTTACATCACTTCTATGTGTCCCAATAACATGCAGATCTGCTGGACACGACCTTGAGGTAAATATGTTCTGCTTATCTGGCTTGCACAATGATGGGTTGAACACTGATGGGTTGGACTCCTGCAAAGGCAGATTTGCCAATGTCACGCAACAACACTCAGTCGGGACATCTGCTGCGCTTTCCAATGCTAGCTAATGACTGCTCGTGCGAAAACAATGGCCCGGCAACGCAAGTGTCACCGACTGCTTAGGAGAAGCCCTCCGTACAGGACTTCGAAGCCATGTTTGCAAACTGGTGCCAAGACCCAATTTTGCGAATATGCAACTCACCAAAGGTTTTACAAAGGTAGATAAAGGAGGTACATCATCCAGGGATGACATCTAAAACATAAAAGTTGCGGTATGCAGTCACGCGTGCCTTCATAAAAATGATCTTACCAAGGAAGTACCGCTGTCGACCAAAGCTTTTTCTAACGCCGATCCCTCTTTCGCGGCTGCTAGTTTCCGCCGTTCTTTCTTGACCATATCTTTGTAGTAAGAATCCAAGGGATGTTCCCAGATTGTCTCTTTTGTAACCGAATTGAAATAGTAAATCCTCCCTTGAGCATCCTCCCTGCGGGTTGAAAACGATTCACTTGGACCAGAAGGCAACGTTAAACTGAGAGTGACTTACACAGGGCACCATGGTGGTGGGAGTGATACTTCAAGCCCAGCTTGAGCAATCCAAAGAAGATCTTGTTCATCAGGCAGCACTATTCCAAGTTGGTCAGCATACAGTTCTATGTCTGCGGTTAGAGGAATAAAAAGGTGGCGCTCTCAACGATGTAAGACACGAATTACCTTCTTTCGTTATGTCACCCGCATGTGGTACTTCTTTCAGAATCCTTTGACTAGTTGATGCATTCCCTGGCATATCGTTTTGGAGTTACATTGCAAGCACAGAGTGCCGAGTAAGGATGCTGGGAATCCAAACCCATGCAAGTGTTAAAATCAACGTATGTAATAAATCGAGCAGATTTTGTATGTCGGAAAAAGCGATGCGCTGCGGTAAAATAGCACCATGATTAAGAGTGAGCAGTGAAAACAGTACAAATATCTCGACGACTATGCAACGGTCATAATAACGCATGAGCAGACGGTGTTTACTAATAAAAGCATCAGCCATAGTATCGTATCAGAGCTTGGTAACGGATATTTTGCATATTGTGTGCAATATTTTCACCGAACTGAATATAAATGTGTAAAGTGATGTAATTAGGAATCATCAAGCGCTAAAAAATTTTATCTGCAAATGTTCGCGTGCGAAACTTTTGCTCGTCTGCTTCAGTTACGGTTTACTAATTAAACATGGCGTTATGCGCGTTGTCGGCTGCTGTCGAAAAGTGCACCCAGAACTATAGTTCTTTTGCGATTGAGAAAGCAAGAAAAACGGAAACGATGATATCGCAGATAGACGTAGTAGAGACGACAGAGAAGTATGAGGAATTCTTCAAACGATACCTGTTAGCAAATAGGCCGTGCAAGATATCATCTATTGCAACAAGAGATTGGAAGAGTTCCCGTTGGGTAGACAGCCACGGAAAGCCGGACCTACAGTATATTCGGGAAACGTTCGGTGTGTAAGTGCTTTTTCGTTGTAGACAACGCATTTGTAAAATATACATTTCAGAAATTAATGTGTTATTTTCTTCTAAAAGGGCTCGCCGTAGCACCTGTCGCCGATTGTAGCATCAAGTCGTACAATTCCCAACTGAAGTCTGACATGACAGTGGCTGACTTTGTTAGTTACTGGGAGAAGGTCATGAAGAATGGCCACGACTACTCAGAGACTCCTTGTCTTTATCTGAAGGATTGGCACTTAGTGAAGTAAGTTGATTGGCAAGCTTTAAATGATTGCATAATTATTATTGAAGAATGACAGGCGATTATGCTGGATTAAACAGAAGACGTTTTATTTCATGTGAAGGTACACTAATACAGTTATGCACGATTTTCATCTTAGGGACTTCCCTGTCTACCACGCATACAACACACCAACCTTCTTCACATCAGACTGGCTTAATGAATTCTGGATGCAAAGAACGGACCTTAATGACGACTACCGTTTTGTCTACATGGGGCCAAAGGGGAGCTGGTAGGTGGACAGTAATTTTTCAAGCTACAGGTCATATTTCTGGAGGAGGTATGCTTCTTACCCTCCCTTGAGGGTAGCATTTGCAACATCAAGGTCACCTCCTTTTTCTTGGCCCCACAACAAAAATATTTTATACCAAAAGAACAAAATATAAGAAGGCAAGCGAGATGGTGTGTAGATGAAGTGAACAACATTTTCACTTCAGTCTGAGGACGAGACAAGGGACAGCGGACAAATTCGAGTGTCAAGTTCTTGTCCCATCCTCAGACTCAAGGCAATGTTGTTCACTTCATTTTACTCCAGTCTTGAGTACGGAACCTGCACATATGCAACAAAAAGTAAGTATGTAAAGTGTGCATGGTACGGCTCTAATATAGTAGAACCTTCTCGAAATATCCATCTCTTCTCTGTCTGACTAAGGTTTTCAGAATACTGCACTTAAACACACTATCCAGTCAATCCAGTCTCTTGTGGTGCAATCCTGGCTAAAGGAAGATCTGCTGCTTCATGTGAACATGCGCCTGTGAAGAAACTTCATGTGGCATGCTCATGGGGGCCAGAATGCTGACATTGACGGAACACCCACGAAATATCAAAAATAATGTTAAACTTCTGTCTCTGGGCCCGCTGCAGCTTTTCGAGACCTCCATGTGAATATGTTAGGGCTTGTGTTATAGTGTTACTGTTTCCATCTAATGGTGTGTTGGCAGTATGCAGGGGCTTGGAGGCTCGAGCCTTTGCGATAGGAAATGGGACCCCCTCTCCTCTAGATTGAAAACTCTCCGCCTAAGGGTGCCAGTGTATTGTGCGGCAGCTCTCATAGTGCTGGCAGTTGATGAGGAAGTGGAACATTGTTGCACTGTGGAGCACCGCAAGCGGAACATACCCACTGAATAGTGGCAGTTGAAGAAGTATAACCCCTTCTACATTACAGTTGGGGCAGATTGCTGTATTATCCAGTTGGCCCACTTTAAACACAAGCTGCAGAGTTTGAGCAACATTCAAACGCGGTTGATGGAGTACCGATTATGGAGTTGATGGAGTCCCTCCGTGGCAGATGTCCACGGAGAATACGGACCATCGAGGGGTCAGTGGACTGCAAGAAGGCATGAGCTCTGACAGCATCCTGCACAAAGGGCTGAGTGCCACTGGTACAGACACGGTGGATGTTCAGTTGGCAGGCAGAGGACGTAAGAGGGATGCCATTAACTGTCTCAGTATCGTGGGCTCCTCTTGCCGGCCTCTCTCAGTGGGGTCATTTTCATATAGACCTCAAAGGGCACACAGAGCGCATTAAAGTACTTGTCAAGTACGTTATATATAGGGCCCCGACTTTTTAGGGTTACACCCGTATCCGTCCGATATTTACCCCCCGAAAGAAATCTGTAAAATTTGGGTTTAACCCGAATCTACCCGAAAACATCCGGGTCGCGTGGCACACTCGTAAGCGCGCATTAAAATAAAGTTTGATAACATCGCTGAACATTAGTTCCATGTTAAGACAAATTTTTATTAAACAAAAAAAAAATCACCCGAATACACCCGAATTCCTGACGACAGAATATACCGTAACGGGATTTAACCCGAATACACCCGAAGTTTCGAACGAAAAATATCACCCGATATTTACCCCCCCGAATCTGGCCAAAAATAAAACCCGAAAAAGTCAGGCCCTGGTTATATATATATTTAGCTTTTATCGATCCACATTGCATCGTACTTGATGAGATGGGATGGAAGAAACATACAAAATACAGAATTTGAAATGTACCTCATGTAGTATACTTGAGTAGTCCATACTTAACTTAGTCCCTTCACTGTCCAGGACCCCATTTCATGCAGATGTCTACGGCTCGTTCAGCTGGTCAGCCAATGTCTGCGGACGAAAGTTGTGGTACATCTTTTGTCCCGGTGATGAGAAATATCTAGAGGATAAGCTGGGAAACTTGGCTTATGACATCACTTCCCCAGACCTGCACAATTCTGCAGAGTTCCCAAACGCGTACAAGCTTAGGAACAGCGACGGAAGCCTTGGCATTACCACCGTGCAGGAACCTGGCGAAGCTATTTTTGTTCCCAGTGGATGGCATCACCAGGTCTATAACTTGGTAAGCTTTTGGAGTTTCTCAGCCGAGACAGCATTTTTGAAAATTTGGGATGTAATCGTTTGTGGTATACCTTTGATACGTCTGCTTTTGTGATGTGCAGGCCAAGAGAGTAATGTTCCAGTGATGGTGTGTCCCACTTTTATGTGTTCATATGTACGTTTGGCAACCGCTGTGTAAATCGGAGTTCCGACCTCTCACAACATGCATTACGTCTGAACCGTTTCGTATTTCGGTTCAGTTCCGGTTCAGCGAAAAACACGGATCTTTAGCGGTTCTTGGTTCAGGTTCAGTTTCTGTTCCGATCCCTGGTTTTAAATCTCCGCTACTTTTATTGTTTAGCAGGGTAACTCTGAATCCTTCTATTTGTCTAAATTCTGACGAGCATCATTCATTGATTAACAATTTACTCTGTTTAGCCATCTCGTACACGAAAGTTGCGTAATTTTATGTTCAGAATCGCTATACTCTACCTAGTAGGTACTCAGACTTTATAAGAAATGTTGGTGGGGGACATCATTCCTTTCTGCAACATCTTTGTTTGACATTCGCCATATTTTATCTTCTTTCAATGCATTCCTTTTAGGAAGACACGATATCCATCAACCACAACTGGTTCAACGGGTGCAACATCGACTTGGTATGGCGCAAACTGTGGCATGCCCACCACGATGTTGAAGAAGAGATCTCTGAGCTACGCGGTTCTGAAAACTGGCACGAACAGTGTGAGGTCAGTTCAGGGGATTGTGTCGTAGATACAGAGAGGGCGGGAAAAGATGTGATGAGTAGATCCCAGATGTTTTGGCACAAAAAGGAAAAAAAAAAGACATTTTTAGGGGACTAACGTAAGAACTGAAAATGTTGAAATAAACTCCCGAATTTTTAATACCCGTGTCACACAGCAGAGTGAATGTCATTCCCTGCAAATGACAGCCACACTGAATGTCATTTGCTCGAGCAAGATAGAGCTACGCAGCAAAGAAAAAATGTCGTTTGCTAATGGTGACGATGATGACGATCTGTGAAATAGTTTGACCTTGTTATGTGTGAATATTGGTGGGCATTTCTTATTAATAAAAATTAAATTAAAAACCATATGTATGAACATCATTGGCACAACTATTCTGTTTGCTTCGCTTTGACGAGCGTGAAATTGGCATAAGCCGTAACAGAATCCCAATCGACAGGCAAGATGGCAGTTATAGTACTGTGGTACGGTGTATGGGAATGGCACGAATCAGCTTGGCACTCAACGAGTTGACTGGGAAGAAGAGTAGTTTTTGAAAATGGTGCAAAGACTTCCTTCTGTAATTTCAGAAACAAAGAAACGCGGGAAAACTTAACTTTCCATGATGAGAGGATTTGCACTTCTGTTTGCTGCCTCTCTGCCATTGGAGGTACACAGTTGGTACGAGGGGGAAAAGCCAATAAGCTCCCCAAACTCATTTGCTGAGCGAATGCCAGTTCCATAAAACGGTGCTTGGTGTCACCGTGTGACACTGAATGAATGTCATTCACCGGGAATGACATTCAATTTGCCGTGTTACAGGGGGGGTGTAACATAGCCAGCAAAATAGGTGTCAGAAGCGATTAACTCGTTCAAGCGCGCAGTTTTTAGACAAATAGGAGTGCCACACCTTTTGACGTGCAACAAATGGGGAAAGATTGATTAGCATCACAGAGAGATTCCTTGCCTTGCAGATCATTCTCCGAGCACATCACGGCCTCAACGTGTCAGAATTCTGTTGGCTCTTGGAAGTGATTGCCAAAACAAGGTTGCGACTGCTGGAGTCTGAAGACTTCGAATCTGGCAATGATCCGACATGTTCGAAGTGGCATGTATTGTTTGATCTGGTGCAGGTTCTTGCAACATGGAGGAAGATGCTAACAGATGCTGAGGAAATTTTAAGTGTGGTGGACTTTAATAGAGACATTGTTGGGGAGATTGTTTCTACGCTGAACAGTCACTCTTCTACTGAATTTTCCTGTCTGTTTGATAGTTAACGTAGGAATGCTGTTATAAATAAGAGATTTTGTAACTGTTGTGTGACTCATCACTGTATACTATTTGTGGCTCATTATATGTGTGATGTATGCACTGCCCTGCACTCCACAGTATTGAGGAAAAGCTAATTATTTTGCTGTGTCGTAGCTTGCATTGCAAGACACAAACGCTTGAACACACTTCAGCTCTTATGTGAGCGGAGTGAGAGCATTGGCCACTCTTCTTGTGCCTCATAAACACGTGACCTCTCCCCCAGCCACCTCAGTTAAGCCCAAAAAAGCCAGCAGACTGTATAACGCACGCCCTACGAAATTCCAATCCCCATCCAAAAGCCCCTGCTGGTGGTAAGAAACTTGTCATACAAGAGCCCGTAAAAAGCTTGCTTTACGAGTGTGAATGTGAAGTCCCGCAGTGAGGTAAGTGACAGCACTGCCTGATTTCCCAGTCTGGGTGTGGGTTAGGGTCAGGGGTGCGAAAGGGGTTTCAGGGGGCTTTGTGAAATTTTGACACTGATTCGTGATGTTGAGCGTTCTGTAAACTCTGAAATGTAGCTGAGTGAATGATTAGAAAGGCGCAGAAATTAGTACAAGTGGGGTAGCAACGCAAATAAATGCTGGCATAGGTATGAGTATGTCTGTACTGCAATTTGACGATTTAAGTTGAAGTACTAAATAAGAGAAGCTTATATAGTAACCATGTAGTTGCGGATCCAAGGGGGGTTGGGCGGTTGGCCGACCGCCCCCCCCCTCCCCCAAATCATCACGTTAAACATTAAGATTCCTCCCACCCCCCAAAAAAAACAACAAAAAAAGAAACAAAAACATTGGTCTGGCTCCGCCCCTGATAGCAACAAAACATGGAATACGAGTAGGCAGAGCTGAAGACTACTACACGTCGTTATGCGAGGACCGCTTCATCGCCGTACCGCACCGTCGCTGCCGTCACATAGGGAATATTCTGGAGATGGAATTTCTAGAATGTGTTGTGAAATAAAATAAAAATACTTATTTTATTTATGATTTGAATCGACAAAGAATATTAATTAACTTATTTTGTAGCAAGAGTTTTACAAAAGTAAGCAGACGCAGCTCCGAGTTTCCCGCGCAGGGAAACAGACGACAGATTCCCGCAAGCGTTACCGAGTGTGAGGAAGGCGATACGCTGAACCAGGTAGCACGAATATCATCGATAAGCGCTTTGGTAAGTACGCTCCTTCAGCTTTTTGTGTATATGATCTCAATTATTTTGACTTTGAGGCAATAAGCGTATCACAGAAGCTGATCCTGGTCGTCTACGTACCTCGGTACACACGTCCAGAAAATGACCCGGGATGCTCATATCATGCCATGAAACACATCCCTCGACGTATGGCAGTGCAACCTAGACACTACTTTCTTCGTGAACCTCTGGATAGCCGTTAATGTTTGGATAGCAGACACAATACTGAACTCGCTGACGTAGGCTCGTGGCAACATCGCAGTTAGGCCTAGCGCGTACGCGCTGCTGACAGGCGGCGTAAAAGTATCGAAGCGTTTTACGTGCGGCTAGATAGTCGGTGAAGGTGCAGGTGGTGAATGCGAACAATCCTGGACATTTGTTGCAGAAGACCATTTTTCAGATATCAACGCGAAAGTCGTC
This sequence comes from Ornithodoros turicata, assembly GCF_037126465.1. NCBI lineage: Eukaryota > Metazoa > Arthropoda > Arachnida > Ixodida > Argasidae > Ornithodoros > Ornithodoros turicata. The sequence goes on from NC_088205.1 coordinate 81,877,103, forward strand.
TGTTTTCGTTCGGAATGAGCCTCACATACGAAGCCTCGTGCTACAGCCCGGCCATAGCTCGGCCATAGCTGCAACTCCGCTAATTTTGGAAAACAATAAGGACGCGCGGATCAGACTCTCATAGGCTATACGGGCTGGTTCGTGATGTTTGGTATGGCTTGGACCAGGTACAGGGGCGGATCCAGACCCTCGGTTTGGGGGGGGGGGGGGTTCTTTGTCGGAGCGCGTAGTGGGGGAGGAAGAAATCCAATGTATAAACTGACGTGTTTTTTTTGGGGGGGGGGCGATCCCCCCCTCTTGGATCCGCCACTGACCAAGTATCATAGTAAGAGCCAGAGCAGTGATTCGACGCTAGCACTAAACGCAACAGTAGGTCTGGTCGATTTCCCCCCTTTGACCAGCCATGCACCAGGCCACATTTACACTAAGATGCCTGAAGGGAAAAAGGGAAAGAAAGCACAAAAGTCACGATTATCTACGTATACACGCGCTTAACAGATAATTCTTTCGATAAGCCGCGGACTAGACTCCCCTGCTGCGAAACTAGCGCGAACAGCAACAATCGACCTGTGCTCTTTGCTGCATGTTTGCATTGTGACAAGACAGCAGTATTGACTGGGAGGCAGGCTGGGTTCACTTCAAGGGGAACTGAGTATGGGCAACATTTTCCTGGAAATCCCTACGACAGCTGATGGTGAGATTTGGTTCTTCCAGCATGACCTTGGTGTCCTCACCAATGATCAAAGCGGGAAACAACGGAGCAACCGTCGACTTTCGTGTTGTTCAGCGTGGACGAAACGTTGCCTTACTCGCACTCATGCAACCCCTGGCGCTCCCAACGGTTAAAAGTGTTCGTTCCTGATCTGCAACGTCGACACGAAAGCTACCGCGCAATGTTCAAGTGACCCTGTGCAATAGCAACCCTGAACTATCGTTCTTGGTCTCCTTTTCTAGCTCTCATGTACGGGTGAATTTCGGTTTCGAGTCTGAGTTGTGACAGCTTAATATTTGTGGTTCGTCACAAACACATCGTGCTGTGCGCGAGAGTATGCAGGAAAAAATAATTGAAGAACCATTGAGCACAATTTCGCGTCGAGCGCTGAGGAGCGAGAGCAGTTTCAATAGACCTCTACCCGAGAAACGTCATCATGACGTTGGTTAGACAGGCTGGAACCGAAACAAATCTGAAGGGGAGGGCTGGGTTCCACGAATGGACATGTCCCTTTCAGGGGCCATCGTAATCCCCTCAAAACCGCGGCTTTCGGGCGCGACCTTGTTCGTCCCTAACTTCGAGCGTAGTTCAAGTCTACCAAATTGGTGGCGCTGTCGAACACTGTGACGTCACTCGTTTACAAACAGGGAGAGGTCTATTGTTTTGGGGCTGGAAGACACGTGACCTCTGAGCTGCGATGCCGGAACCCGATGCGTTACGACATTTCGCGTCGCCGATTTTCTACGCTATTATGCGCTTTGGAAATCTTGGAGCGTGGATTCATATCGATGCAAGCAACGGTCTCTTACAACTGTCACGCATAACTTGGGGAGAAATATCACAACTCCTTTAAATGATCGGAATAGAAAAAGAAAAATAAATAGAGAGAGAGAGAGAGAAAAAAAAAAAACTCCGAATATACTTCGAAGCCTCTACTTTCTCATTTACGTCAACGTACCCTGTTTCATTACGAAACTGAAAAAAAACAATGTGATTATAGAACGACGGAATATTTTATAACAACCTTTACGTGTATCGCTTTCCTGACTCTCGCAGCTAGAATATTTATCGAGTTCCCAATTTAAAATCGTCCTGCCGCGCCTGCAGACGTAAAAAGAAGAAACGGGACAGTGACCCTTTAACCAGATTCACTTTTATTCCAAATCCGAACTTGACGATAAAAAAAAAATATCGAAGGAATAAAGGAAAATGAAGTAAGATAAGCAGCCATCAGAGAACCATGGAACATGGATGGTACGGGAGCACAGATTATATTGTGCAGATCACTCGGAAATTGGCTTCGTTTTAGAAGTTGGCGACGCTGCCTTATCTCTTGTTCTTCTTCTTTTTTTTTCTCTCTCTCCCTTTCTATCTGTCCTTGCGCTTTGTCCGAATATGTTCCTTTCTCCCCCCGCGAACTTTGGCGAGACATGCATCGTGGTCTGTACTGCGGTTTTTCTCTTTCGTTCTAGGGAAAGATTGAAATTAAACTGGAGTGGGAGCCCAGTTTGGAAATCTCGCATTCGGTAATGAGTTGTACGTACTTATGTTGCTCATCTCGTGCGAAAATAATAACGGGTTTAAATGTATTTCTTGTCGACTTTTCGATAGACCTCGACGTTGTTTGACGGAGGGAATTGTTCGTGCTTTAATCTCGGAGAACCGATTAATAAAAAGCTTTCAACCTTTACGATGTTCCTAAAGAGGCTTACCTGCACACATTGTTCTACATGCCAGAGTAGGCTATGCAGTTCGATCATGGGATCACGCATCCCTCTAGCTTGATTCCTGTTTTTTTCGTTTTTTTCTGGCCGTTCCCTCACTGGTTGGGCTTATAGCGTGTTGGCGAGAGAACAACCAGGCAAGTCCATAAACTCTGGCGTCGAGCTGTGACGTCGGAGGAGCGAGGGCCCCGCCCATTCCTATTGGTTCTCGTAAGCACGTGACTCTCCTGCGGCCGCCTCACTGTTGACATCACATGCTTTGTATAAGCTCGGGTACTCTACAGTGAAAACGAGGGTTTTACGACGACCTTAGATTTCCCATTCGCACCCAGAGACATAACGTGAGACAGAAAAAAAAAAAGGAAAAAAAAAGAAAGAAACAAGGAAAGCTGTTTTCTTTTTTTTTTCTTTTTCTTCCCGTTCTCTGATTGTGTTTGCTTTTTCTGCTTAATACTATCCGCGAAGCGTTGGATCTGTGAGGTATAGGCTTCGCGTTTTCTCTTTTGGCATTCTGCAGTTCTAAATTGAAAAGAATGACGCGGCTGTTTCTTCGCTCCGGCTTTCTTTTCGTTTGCTGTCGTCCGGTTGAACGTTCACGACGTTACGGGCGCGCATTGTGGTCGTGTCCTATATGATTGGCGCTGAGATCGGAGACCAGTCACTGTGGATAAGATGATAGCTTATCAGCAATCTCATTCCAAGTTTGCGAGTAGCACAACGGAGCTCCTCCGGGTCTCGCCTGGGGCTTTGTCCACGTGACCGCCTAATTTGAAGATTACTAATAAAAAGGTTCCACCCGTAATCCTCAGACGCTGTGAAGGGAATGTGGGCAGTCCCCTATACGAAGTACGCCCACGCACGGTTCTACGATACGCACGCTCCTCTCTGGCAATATTCCGCCATATCGGCAGGCAGACCGCTCGGCAAAGAAAAGCTGTAGGTTAAAAAGCGATAAAAACCGGGCTGTTTGGTGGTACATTTAAAAGCGATAAAACCCCAGTGCAGGGGACACAAAGCGAAATTTCGCTTTGTGTCCCCTATGTATGTGTATTCGCTTTGTGTCCCCTGCACTGGGGTTTTATCGCTTTTAAAAGAAAAGCCACCGACCCAGCCGCCCATATATAGTAGCATCAGGAGCGTATACTAATTGGCGGTCGGATGGATCATATAGACGCCTACTAACGACTCTGGTGAGCGAGGGCTTATCCTAATCGTGGCTTGATATGTTTTTACATGGTATGCTGTTATGCGCGACTAATTAGGATGATGCGACAGGGGCTGGTTACTTGCGGCTTCGCAGTTGCGTCTAACAAGTGCTCACTGGACGAAATAAACGTGGAAGTGGCCGAAAAAGGTCCCACACTCGTTAATTACTGCTCTTGTGCGCTAACCGCATGGCTAGGCCTCAACGACACGCAGGAAGTTCGCAAAGGACTTCAGTCAGACGAACCCGACACCTCTGCGCTAACCTCGTCTCGCTTTATTACCATCCATCATGTATCATGAGATGCCACCTACTTCACCATTTGTATCTGAGTGCAGTTGAGGGCGTGAAGAGGATGAGAGCCCGTTCAGTCCGTTCGAATTCGAGGTTCTTGGCAAGACGTCCCGAAGACCCGGCAGCGTGGTTATCGCATTTAACCAGTGTAATCGAGGAGTAGTGTGTGTTCGAGCCCCGCCGATTTATGGCTTCTTCGGCTAATTATTTATTTCGTTGTTGTTGTCGTTAGACTGATGTCTTGTTAGTCCGCTTGTGCGCACTTTCTGGTCGATAATTTTTTACCACGAACGCTTCCACGTAAATTCGGAGCTTATTTTCCATTTCAAATGAAACTAAATGAAGGGGCACTCGGCAAAGCTCGAGACCCTTTTACGTAGCATAATTACGTAGCATAATTACGTAGCATAAAGTAATGGTGTTTCTTCTGCGCCCTACGTAACCTTAAAGAAAAGCAAAGAACCTTCAACTGCAAGAAGAAGAAGAAGAAAAAATGCGCTACTATTGCACGAGAAAGAATTTCCTTAAGCTGCTTTTTTGTTATCTTTTCTACTTTGATGCTGCGTGGTGGTGTAAAGTATTCGGTGATGAGGAGGCGTACTTACACTGTGTGCACCTTGAAGGATAAATGAAATTAGACGTCAAGCGGAAGTCGGACGGCGTCTTGTCACGGCGCTGGCCCGGTCTCTTGGTGTGATACACTATATAGTGTGTTCGCTGTATCTTCTACGTTTTTACGCTCATGGCTGTGTATTGTCATCTAGTAGGGGGAATCTACCTATGAAGGCAGTTCCCAACTGTACCCCACATGCACATGCGTGTATTGACATCAAGTAGGTGAAACTACTTGTGGATGGAGTCAGTCACAGAGTTACAAGAATATGACACACCACACGCATTTGTTTAGAATTCTTGACTGAGCAAAAAACTGGAACCGGATGCTGACGGTCGTCACGTCACGCGGGAACGAGCGCTGGCAATCTTATTTAATTACAAATATTGTCCAGGAATTGTATCGAAAAATATTTTTTCACGTTTAGGCGCGACATTGGCCCAGTCTGTCGCTTTAATGATCCCGCGCATAAGCCGCTGTAATATTCTGATATAATAGTCGTTTAATGACCCCTCATACCTTTTTCAGCGTACGCCTATAGTTTGGCTGCTTCGTGCGAAACAGTTCGTGCTGAAATCAGGGATCGGAACCGGAACTGAACCCGAACCGAAAACCGGAAAAAACCGTTATTTTCTGACGAACCCGAACCGAACCGAACCGAACCCGAACAGTTTTTTTGCTTGTCCTGAACCGAACCGGAACTGAACCGAAAAAAATTGATACGGTTACCGGTTCGGGAGTCGGTTCAGAGGTGAATTAATTGTACTACTGACCGACCTTTTTTTTTGCTCACCTGAAACGGTTATCTCACACCTTTCTCTTACAATCGTGTACGGTGAGCGTAAGCTTGCTTGCGTGCAGCAAAATTACTGCCCGTGGACCGGTTAAACCGAGGCCGACAAAAGTAACTGTTCCAATCCATGTAAATGCCCCGACCGCTGACAGATTTTTTTTTGTCTGTGTATGTGCGGGGGGGGGGGGGGGGGTTCTCCCTGAGCCGAACCCGAACCGAACCGATATACCTGAACCGGTTCAAGCTGGTAATTTCGGTTCAGCGGAGCTAAACCCGAACCGAACCAATATGCATGAACCCGAACCCGAACCGGACCGAAAAAAATACCGGTTCCGATCCCTGGCTGAAATAAGCCGCAAAAGGGTGTACTATATGACTCTTCCTTCGTGAGTGTTGTCTATCATCCCCATGCTGGTTGGTTAAGTTGAAAACCTCGAGTGCGAGTATGTGTCTATCGAATAATCCCGTTTAATGGAGACTCCCGCCCTGCGTCTACATTGGCCTCGTCTCTTTTCCCGAAATAGCGTATACCGTACAGTTCAATAGAACTCATTAGCTTGTCCAGTTGAATCGCCGTGACACGCCTTTGATGTATACAAAGAGGGCTTGGGCGCATAATTAAGGGGCATTTTGACGAGGTCACAGAGGACTTGAGTAAACGAAAGAATGATTGCTGCAGTTGCTATACGTTCGAGCAACAACTTCGGGAGCTGTTCAGGCGTTGACGAGCGACTTCGCGTCTTCGTGTCTGTTAGCGCGCCGGCGGCATGGCTGAGTGGATGCAAAAGGCTACTCGTCGTTGATTGGGATAATTCCAAGGTCATGCGAAAGACTGGAAGCTCGCGGGATCGAATCCCGATACCGGCTGTCTTATTTTCTCGTCGTGTTTTCCCGACTTTCCGAAGGGCACCAAGGTAGAAATTTGGGGTAGTTGGTACATAGCCATGAGTAAAATCTTGCAGCCAAAGAGAGGACGAAGACACACTCCGTTGTGTCTTCGTCCTCTCTTTGGCTGCAAGATTTTACTCATTACTCATGGTTCCCGAAGGGATTTGCTGAAGTCTGCCCAGGACCCAAACCCCCGTTTGTATTCTCTTTTTCTTATTTTTTTTCTGCCAATAAATTCCCCCCCCCCCCCCCCGTTTGTAGACCGCCAAGTCACGTTTTTCTTCGCGGTGCTAACACTAAATAATAATAATAATAATAATAATAATAATAATAACAAAAATAAAAACGTGTTAGCGAGTGTTTGGTTCTCAGCACCGGCTCCACCATTTAGAAACGTGCCCGCTTTCTCCAGCCACGCTCGCAGAGGGATTATGTATCCACCCTGTTACCATGTGATTAACATTGTACCTATAGCTTACAACCCAAGTCTTCGAGACTCTTGTCGGCTAATCATATGCTAATAAAAATATCGTGTAAGAGGCTCAACGTAGACGAAATATTGTCGGATACATTGATTTTGGACATATTTTTCTAGCGCTTAATGCGATTAGAATTCTCGTTTGAGGTGTCTTTACTTTGTGACTGATGAAAAAAGTGAATGAAGCGGGCTCTTTTTGTAATCCTCTCAGAGCTCTCAAAGAAGCTTCCGAGGCCGAAACCGAAAATGTGGCCTCATTAAGCACCATAGAAATCACTAAAACCTGCCAGCTTAGACCACGCGAGCTGAGCAATTGCTTGCGGCGCTACACGATTTTAAAAGCGGATAATTTATTTTTCATATAACTTTTCGTTAATATAATCACGGTAGGACAGATTTGATTTGCGGCATGGCATCGCCTCCCTCCACGCGCATCAAAGACGTAAAAAAAGAACGGAAGGTATAGCGATCGAGTGGAGAGGCAAAACGTGATGGGGGAGGAAGATGTCTTTTAGCCTAAAGACGGGGATTTGGCCGCCGTAATGATCTTTGGTGTCCAGGATCGAAGTGTGTGTGTGTGTCCCCAGAGGGTCGCGACCAGTTTTGCGACGAAGCTTTTAGTGTGGCAACAGCTGGGAACCATCTTCCTTCTGTCGCGGCTCACTGCCTTCCATTGATACTGGCTGCAATCGTAAAGAAAGCCGCTGCTGTTGCCCGGATAATGGGCGTCCGGGAACAAGCTCTTTCTCTTACCTTCCAACAACGCGATTCCCAGCGGAATCTACGGCGTAGACAGGAACGAGCAAAAAAAAAAGAAAAAGAAAAAAGAAAACGTTTCAAGGTATAAACATCTCGTGGAAACCTCGGCGTTGTTGACGGAAAGCTTTGATCCGCTGAAATGCTGAAGCTGCAAAGAACTTCGCCGGCCTAACGTGGTATACAAGTTAGGGAGTGACTTTTTCGGGTTAAATGCCTTTTTCAGATTCGGGGGGTAAAAAATCGGGCGCTATTTTTAAACTTGTAATTCGGAGACAAATCGGGCGATAATTGTGCCTTCGAGTGTTATCGTTTTTTTTTTGTTTCTCCTCTTGTCTATTAAGTCGTTTTCTAATCTCTCTTTTTTTTTTTTTTTTTTTTTTGCGATATCGTGACCTTCCAGCGGTAATCCCCGAAGGCATAGACAGTGTTGACACACATGGGTGTATTGCTGACGCACGTGACGACCTTTGTTCGTCATCACTGGAAACGTCACTTGAGGATTTCATAGTGACTGGAATTCCGGGGGAAATCGGGTTTAACCCGAATTAGTCGGAGGTCAGTTCGGGGGGAATAACCGGGCGGAATCGGGTTTAACCCCAAAAAGTCACTCCCTATATAATATAGTCTATATAATTTGGCGGCTTCCCGTGTTCCAGATGGCTTCCAGAGTAAAGAAAAGGCCTTGTCGTTACTTTACGAGATGTACCATCAGTAGTCGTGACGACGCGGCCGTAGCCACAATAACCCGCCGTAACGGGCAATCGTAGTCGTAGCCACACGATTACTGTGCTTGGAACCGCCTGCGATTAGCCAAAAAAGGCCTAGGCTTTCCTACTGTAGGCGGTTGTAATCGACGGCTGTAATCAGGTTGACCGTATTGAGCGGGAGTGCCTACGATGCCAATCCTATACACCGTACGGGAGCTCTGTGGAAGCTGGAATCTCTTTGGGGCGTCATTGGCACTGCGCATGCCCAGAGCCCAGATTTCGCTTTGGATTTTGGGTATGCGTAGTATTTTTTGAAAATAGCGTGGGGCGAAAAAGCTGGCTTGCCTCGCTATCTCGGCGATGAAACATGCGATGAAATATCTTGCGATGAAACTCCCCACTCTCCAAGGCCGAAAATAAAGTTGTTGTTGTTGTTCGGCAGGCGAGAATCCGCGTGAGCGTGTCGCCTGCAAACGACCGAAAACATTGACGACGACAACAAAAGGTTTTGTCTTACGACACCAACTGTGTTTGCTACTAACGATGCAATGCGTTAATAAATGGCTTGTTCTGAATTTCTTTTTGTAACTCTCGGTTGTTAGGCGTAGCAGCAGTGCAAGCGAAGAACAGAAGAGGTTCAGTCTTCGTTCATATCATAGCACATAGCGCACATAAATCATAACACATGCGTTTTTGGTCCTCTATTCTCACGCACTCTATTCTAAAAATAAATTTTAGATTTTTACCAGATTTGTTTACAAGGCAGTTACACTTGGCAGAAGTTATACAGGAGGAGATCCCGTAGTTAACAAACTAGGGTTGACACCTCAATTATTGACAAAATGGAGCATTACTGAGCAACTCGTTTACGAAAATGACAATATATCACGAGCAGTCCAAAATTAAAAAAAAAAACATTTGCAAACACATTTGAAGGAGAAATAGAAATTTTGTAGTGGTCAACATGAGCTGTCCATTCCTCCTTCTGCTGTCCTCATTCAGGCAGTCCTTCTGTCCATTTGTCTTTCCCGAAACTCTGGGATATGTTGCCAACGTCAAATGTACACCAGCTCGCTTGTATATTACTTATATGTTCGATGTTTTCAAGGGTCCCACACGCAAGGTCCATCCTACATGTCCTACACGATTGAGGCTTATAGATTCTGTTTAGTCGAGGTTCTGCTGTTGGCACTAATCCCTCAAACAAGGTGATTCTAGACCGCGCGTTTGTGTGCGACACCACCCGCATATCAAAACCATTTCAAGCTCGCTTTCCAAAGCTGTCTCGTGGCGTGCAAAGTTGTACGGTTATGCACTGCGTAATATCATTGCGACACAAAGTTTCCCGCTGCAGAAGATGGAAGGGGAGGTATAATAGGATTAGACCAAAGTGGTGTACTTCTAGCATTCGCCTCGAGAGGGAGTCTGCGTACTTTATTCGTTTTTCAAAACGCCAATTTGGCGCGGACGGCCACGCTTGTTAATATTCATTTACTCTTCCACTTAGGCCTCCGAAGAAAACGCGCGCAAATAAGCAAAACGTTCTTCCCTTTGAACTCCTCGCGGACATTGGAAGATTTTTCCGGAACAAATAATTGCCTTTATGTATTGAAGCGCGAAAGGGAAAGGAAAAAATCCAAAATGGCTGCTTGGAGCGCCAGTGGAAGGTCGGCTTTCTCCAGAGGCTCATAAATTATCGGCACCACTACGTTTTTTTCCCCTCCGATCAATGCCGTGAGATGATGTGTATTTTTGTAGACACGCGCCGATTTTTTTTTTGTCTCGCTTTTTCTGGGCTTTTCTTTGTTTTTTTCCTTTCCCGCCTAAGGATGTTCGGAGTGTGTTTTGACATCCTGAGGTGCGTTTTCTCGTTCGTATATATCTATAGAGTGGTATGTCCGTAGTGGTATGTCCGTCCCCCTCAAATATTGCTTTGTGGAAGAAATATTTTGATGGCTGGCGGTCGACTTGGGAGTACTAAGCCTCGACAAGGAGTAATGAATCCTCAGGAAATAATTAGCCGGCCCCTACTTTTTTTTTGTTCCCCGTCTTTTTCACGAATACGGTAATTATTTTGAATAATGTACCGTTCGTTAGCGAGGAGGTCCTTTCATTAGTTTGCGTTTTTGGGAACGAAGTGATTACGTGGCATATATTTTCTCGTCTTTCTGCGCGCGAAGCGTTGTGCAAGATGCGCCGCAGACGTTGCGACGTTGTCTAATAATTGTTTAAGTTTAATCGTTTTTTTTTATTTGTATCTCCCATCTGACCTCGTAATGAATTTGAGAAAACCCTCTGAGAAACATGGCAGTATGACGACGAATAGCGGTAGGATACATATGTCTTCCAGTCAGTGCCAGTCTGATTTCTTTCTTTTTCTTTTTTCTCAGGGCCGTGTTCTGATTAGTTGTGTAGGCAATGACGCTTTCGCCTTTTTCCAGAAAGGGAAATCCGGCATACTCTCAACATCCGCCGTCTGCTCTTGTCACGTATTCCGTCGAATAACAGTCAAGCGACGCCACTATTTGGCGTGGGATTTTCTATACCGTGGTCATTGGCGGACGAGTTAATAAAATGATACCATAGTTTCGAAATCGACTGGAACGGACCGTCCCTTTAAGGGGACAGTCTGGAGGCGTTGACAGATTTTAAGAGTAGAGTTGCGTTCCATCTGAATCCAGCGTAGCGTCGTAGTTTTTGAGGTGAGATCGCGTCCGATTTCACGCTGACGTAAGCACTGGCTCCCCAGATTCGATTATTATATTAGATTATTATTATTTGGAGATGTGGTGAAACAGGAAATCAGTAGGTTTCCTCTAACAGGACCCGGAAGATACTGACAGTGCGACGTCGAGAGCACTGGCTATAAAATTCAGTTACAAATAATTGGTTGCCAATGTAATTTAAATATTTTGCACGGTGACGTCACAAGAAAGCATTCGTTCGTTTGGGGTCCCAATTGTCTCTTGAAAGTACTTAACCTCAAATCATCAAAATGAATCCAAAGACAAACATGGCGTCGGTCATGATCGTGATTGTTTCGTCGTAAAATCATGAATTACCATTATCATTCCCGTGTTCCGTTCCGTTCCATTCCGTTATGTAACACATGCTGTTTTTGCGCCACTAAACACCAAATAATCATCATAATCATCATCATCATCGGCATTCTCGTGTTCCGTCTTCTGTTCATAGCGCCAAGGAAATGCTACAATCGTTGTTACTTATTCGTTTCATGTACCACGCATGCTGCCGAAGTTTACTTTGTGACCTTTGACTTGCGAGAAAGACTGACTGTTCCATGTGGTGCCTTTCCGGATTAACTTCCAGAATAGCCGTTGGAATATACGATGAAGGCTACGGATCCACTTTCGTTGCGCAAAATTTCGTATTTCATTATTAAAATTAGATCCACGAACGTTGAATTAATGCTTAAACAACACCCTGGAATTAACATATTTCACGTGGATCTACAACTTTGGAATACGGTTTCGGCTTATTAAAATTCGACTCAAGTTGAGCTCATGCATTACATTACAAACAGGAGAATGATATAGCGTTTCCCGTTGCTTTGTCCGTGGAGGAGAGGTTACTTTGCAAAGTGACTGAGATTAAGCAATAATTATTGTGCTAACGCGTGGAGCAGTTCCCATACGCTATTTTACGATATCAGTTTAGCGAAGAACCCTATACGGTCAACCCTCGTTAATACGTATGACCAAGGCCGTTCCCGCAGATTTTGGTCATAAAGCGAATTGGCATATTAACGGGCAACATGGGTAATGCTCCAGGGAAGCCCTTCATAAGGGAAGTCTGTCTGGCTCTGTCTCATTTATTGAAGATGCAGATACTGCGGGTACAATATTTAAATTCAATAATTTATTACTTACAACCTTACAATTTATTTACAGTTTATCGACCAAAGAAATCCGTTAGACGCGTCTTGGTTAGAAAAACTGTCAATATGCAGCTTTTCCGCTGACTCAATTGGTTGTGGATGTGGTCTCAATGGAGATGTCCACTGTAATACCACAGATGTTTGCTATTTAATGTCACGCACCAAATTGCACGGGCGATGGCGAATACATACCGCGCGTACGTCATCCCTGGACCACTGGACTTGTGGGTCAGGAGGATGACTTGGTAGAAGCGGAGTGGTGACTTTGTCATTCACTGCGTGTACGTCTTCCCAGTGCTACTGGACTTTTGGGTTAGGATGATGACTCCGTCTGTGGCGCACGGTTACAATAACGGGGGAAGAATACGCGTATCTTTTCCCAGTTCGTCCCTCGAAATGTTGGTCATAGTCGGATTATCCAGTTGTCATAATAACGAGGGGACTTTACCCAGCACCGCCATTGGGAAGAAACGGTGCGCCACAAAAGTGGTCATAAAGTGAGGATGTCATACTAAGGAGTGTCATACTAAGGAGTGTCATACTATAGCGCGTGTCGACTGTATGTAGATACGTTAGCCTGTTTCAGTTGGCACGACAATACGGCCGAATTCTAACGATACGCGTATAGCGATTGGCCCTCCACACGGGAGCTGGTGGCGAATCACCGGACAAGTGACGAATTTATCATTCACTACGGAATATAGACACGTTGAAGAGATGGGACCCCTTAAAGACACGTCTTCCTAAGGAGTTCTTCGGCGACGTTCATTGCGGCCAAAAGCAGCCATTTCCTTCTCGATACATTGTCTCTGACAGCGAGAGAGCAAACAGGGAATCGACTGTTCTTTCGACGATTGTCGGGCGTAAACCAAACGTGTGGGGCATAAACCAACCTGGCCTTTTTTTTTTTTTATTGCATCCTCTACTTTCTCCTTTTCTCATCGAGGAGATAGGGGCGTCCGTTTGACTTCAGGAACCCGTATTCTTGACGAAATAAAAGAAAGCCTTTACCTGTCGTCTTGCGATAGATTATTTAGCGAGTCCGTTGTTACAGTGATGTCCACTGTAATAGCACAAATGTTTGCTATTTAATGTCACACACCAAATGCGATGTCCAGTACGTCGGAGAAATATCAAACCCTATACGAGAAAGATTCCACGGACATAAATTCGACATCCATTCGACAAGAAGTGTTCATCGTTGGTTCTTTTTTTTGTATTGGCTTCACCTGCATGCTGATTGGTTCTCCTCATCTACATTCTGCGTCCCCTTTTCCAGTATGGTCATCCGTACTAAAATCGGATCTGAGCGCTGGTTACGGAGGGAAAGCTTCAAATATACAGAATGCATGTGGGGAGAGGGAGCTGGTATGCCCTCTTAACGCACCTTTTGTTAAGAAGGCGGTACCACCTGCTACTACCCTCGCTTCCACATAGACTCAGCCTACGCTTGAGTCTAATTCACGGGTGCTATAACAACGTTAATTCTCGCGGAGCGCTCCGTGGCGGTGGCAGCTACAGAGTGTCACAGATATTGCGTAAGTGGATTTACTTCAAACTTCAAACCGTGTTTCACCGCACAGCATTGTCAGGGCCAGCCGGTCACGGCAGAAGAGAGAACGGTTCTCCTTCTGGAACTCTTGATGGCGGGGAGTACTCCACATGATACGTATTCAGGGTTTCAGAGAATAGCATATGTCCAACGAGTGGACATAATACAGTGAACCCTCGTTACTATGACCCCCGATAATCTGACATACGACCCTACTCTTGGGGAACAATGCAGTGAAACCTCTGCAAATCCCCCCGTTAATATGACAATTCCGCATTATGACCAAAATTTTCGGGAACGACCATGGTCATAACGATGATTCGCAGTAATTGACAGTTGTTTTACACTTAAGGTTATATTATTATTATTATTATATTATTATTATTATTATTATTATTATTATTATTATTAAGGCATTATGTGTGGCGACATGCTGCACGTGCTGTAGGCGGACGCATCTTGCGCTTCGTCTTTTCTTTTTATCTAACGACGCGGGTAATACGGGTGTCTGTACTGAAACATCATCTTATGCAGCTGCAAGTTGTAGTGACACATCCCAAGCAGCACAATGTACTGAAAGCCGAGTGCAATAGGGGTGGACGGGTAGGTGGAAGGCCTTGAACAGACTCTTGAAACTAAGGAACATTGATAAGACACATACCGTCCACCCCTATTGCACTCGACTTTCGGTACATTGTGCTGCTTTGGATAGCTTATGCTAGCAACACCCCCTGTTGACGATATACAAGGACTTTTATATGAAAGTACTGATGTTCTGAGGCTGGAATAACATAGAAGGGACAAATACATACAAAGCCTCAATTTGCCTAAGAAATTAACGATGAATCCGCAATGAATGACGGCACGAATAACGGCAATCCAGAAGATGTGGGTTCGAGTCCTACAGCTGGCTAACCTTTTCAGTGACTTTCATCCTTCATCAAACACTTTTATGTTGCGCGGAAGCGTCTATATGTTCGTATAGACGTTAGTTCATTGAAGCTTGCATGGAGGAGGCGTACGCCCCTTCCTAGTATACGAGCATAACTGTTGTTCCAAAGCCGGCCACAAGTCCAAAATTTTGACCCAAAGGGGGCGCATGCCCCTTTTTTTTCCCTTCTCAGATTGAAAGCGATAGAAACGTTACCGCGCGCGACAGTTCGGCGACAGTCCTGTCCGACGTGCACTTTCTTTTTCAGATTGCGTGGCAGCAGGATTGCTTCGGAAATAGGGATCGGGTTCGTGTTTGACTTTCGCCGCGCTCCAGGACGCGTATAAAGTTGTCAAATATTCGCACCACCGAAAACTATATATCTCGCTACTCGACGGCCAATCTTCCTCCGGCGATCTCATATTGACCGTTGCCTCTCAAAGGTTGGAATAACCCCGCGGGGCATTGGCATGCCTTTGCTTGTCAACACGAACTGTCAACTCGTTGCCGGCGAGCGACTTCCGGTAGCGGAGTGGTTCTGTGCGGAAATGACGCCACCGTGATGAACGGTTCAAGATGAAGACGTATGGCGTGAGGGCGTGCAGGCTGCATTTAACATGGAACCGCTTTTAGCGGGGACTTTCCTGTAATCGGCGTCGAGACGCTGCTTGCATAGCTACCGTCCCGGGGGAGATGGGCTCGTTAAGGGGATCGGAACGGTAGTCCCTCGGTGACAGCCGCATAATTGGGGATCATGGTTAAGGCAAACGTGGAGCTGTTGGACTTCGAGGATCTAAGGGTTGGAGAGTTTTTAACGGGCGCTGCGATAGACATATCAGAAACAAACAACAACTATTTGGTAAAGAAAACTTATGTTTCGTGTTTCGAAATGATGCTCGAGATCATTATAACAAAACATTCCTAAAAAAAAGTGGCAAAGGGGAATAATTAATGACTGACTTTCATCGCTAGCGGTCTCTCTTCTGTGACGTGATTGTTGCGAGGAAGGCAGGGCGTACGCTCTTTTTTTTGCGCGGGGTCTGCACATTTTGTCGAAAGCGCGGTCACCCCACTTTTGTTACGAATCAGATTGTTTTTCTTTTCCTTTTTTTTCTTTTTAAGAAATATTTAAAATCCTAACAAAAACACGCAGGAATTTAATTTATTACACGCAGAGATATTTTTAGGGAGGCGCGGAGAGGGCAAAATTGAAAGGAAAAGTAAAGATAGTGATCTTTCCAGAAACGTCGTTATTCGAGTCGTAGCGCTGTGTTTGCTTTACTGCAGTGCACTTTTGTCTGACTGGCAAAGCACGCTTTACAGGCGCGTAAGTCTGTCATTACAGATCTGACACAACGCGATAAGAGCCTCAGTAACCACCCCTGTAAGACATTACTCACATAAAAGCTGGTCACGGTCTTTTTTTTCTTTTTTCGTGGAGATAGGTAGGAGTTTATTGCCCCGGAAAGGTAAAAAGACCGTGATATATTGGGTTCTTAGTCGCTGTCCGCCATACACTTTTGCTAGTATCATGAATAAACCGAACGCTTTTCGCGGAACCGCGTGAAGAACGGACGAAAGAAAGAACAGCTTGGAATTGCAACCCGTCCGTTTATAGCCTTACACGAGATATCGTTTTCTAGTGGAGCATTTGCTGACTACTCTCCTCGTTTTATCCTAAATTATTTTTCGAGGGCCGAAAGGCAACGAAATGAGAACACGAGCCTCCAGAGCTTTTAAGTAATTAGCTACGGTCTCTGCTCCTTGAATGGAAGCACCTGCTACGCACAACAGAAAGAAAATGAACTTGCCTAGGAATGCTGGCCCAATTAAAGGCAGTCAAGCAAAAAGCCCAAATGCCTTCCTCAATTTGTACCCGTACAAAATGCCGCAAAGAAAAGAGCTTCGCCCCTCTCCGCTAGTGAAACCTGCATGCATGCAAGTGGAAATATCGCTCTTTAAAGAAGCAGCGAAAGCCCTCTCCATAAATGCCATAGTGCCATGGGATACACAATAGGACACACGCCAGTAATTCATATCAATATCGTCATTTGGTCCAGTTCCTTGTCGGTAGTACATACATCGTTTAAGTTGAAAAAAAAAAAAGCTACTTGCGGCGCACTTACTCTCTAAGTGACGTGAACATCACTCGTTCGCTTACGAGCGTTCTGAATGAGGTGAGGGGTTTCTAGAGGGTGAAAGACCCTCCTCCCCTCTCTCTTTCTCGCTAGAGGTCAGCCACGATAATCGTTCTTTCGCGAGAGCTCACGTTATTTGTTGCATAACCCGCCGCAGTCAAAACCGAATGATATATGAAGATCGCGGGTTCGATACCGGCCGAGGACAGTAACAATGGGGGGGGGGAGGTAAATATTGTTTTTCAGCACCGTGTGTCGGAGATTTCCGGAGCACGTCGAAAGAACCTTAGGTGGTCTAAATTATTCGCAGTCCTACAACCTGCGGCACGTGCAGCGTGTCTCCACACAAATGTAGGCTAACACACCTTACGTGTAAATCTGCTCCAAACATTTGTGGAGAGACAGAAAACCGCGTAGATACAGGCAAGCTGCTGGAGGAACTCGGTAGTAAAAAAAAAAAAAAAAAAAAGCCTGGGCATGAGCAAAAACAACGAACACGAACGAACGAAAGACACGAGACAACACGAACACAATAGTTCAAAACATTGGGCTGTTGACAAATGACAATTTCGCTATGATTTTTTTTGTGGCGTGTCCTAGTGTGTAACAACAACTTTATTGTGATATGATGAATTTCTACTGTGTATCCTTCAACGTATATTACGGAGAATCTATTTATCTTTATCTTTGTTTCACTTCAAACACCGTACGTTATTTCGCGAAGTTTTCCATAACGCGCGATACGTTTTGCGACGTGTAGCTATACATATACACAGCACAAAATAGGAAACTCAGATTTGTTACTCGTGTATACTTTATCTCCATTTGCGTGTAGTCCTGTTTGAGATGCTTCCTTTGCCGGAACTTCAGTGAACGTGAACCGCGTTTTCTTTTCTTTTTTTTCTTCAACAGCGTGACTAAGCTGAACATTGTATTAATTCTTTTCTACCCACATATATTTCTTTTGATTGATATCTCGAGTCTGTATATCGATAAATGGAGCGAACGAACAATATCCTGCCAAGCTTTTCGAACAATTTCGGAGTCCGCGAAGAGAATTTCGAACGATTTTTCATTCCGAGCATTGTAAAAATATTTATCGTAAAAGGACGCATATTTTTCTTCCCCCGATGGTGGGGAGCTGTCAAAAGTGTGTCGTGACTGGCCGTAATCCCCGCAGTTCCTCCGGTATGCGTGTAAGGATCCACTTAATCTTTTACAGCTCGTGGCCAGCCTGAATTTTACTTTTCATCCTTTTTGATGGCGACGTGCCATAATTATTTAACTTACCCTTTATATAGCGGGAATGGCGGTAAAACGCTCGCCGTAATTACCGGGCGCAACGAAGCCTCGCCGCTGCTGCGATCAAGTGACCAGTTGTTTGAAGCGGTTAAGCAGATGAGCGTCATGGTGCTGAAACGGTCTGAAAAATATATGCCATCGACACACCAATATACAGGTAACAATACCCTTGACTCTGAAGAATAGATATTTAAAAGGAAAACGACGCATCTTTTAAGTTATCTTCAATGCCGCGAAGCAATTCTCGAGTCGAACTATATGGCAGTCGTCGAAAGAGTCAGACAGCACCTGGAGGCTTGCGTGTTGTGTTCGTATGTTGTGTATTTCAGCCTCAGGACCGCTACTTCCCATCAGATTTCTCCAGTGTTTTCGGCTGACATAGTGTCCACGTGACAAGTACGCGCAGGGTCGACGAAGTTCAAAGATGAACCGAGCCCCGGTCGCTTAAAAGCTAAAAACCTTCAGCGGAACTCCGGGAACCCACATCCCGTCATTTCCCAAGCAGCGCCAAGTAGCGAAGGTTCATGTGCATGGGGGCGGCTGGCAGGTGGCCTTATCAGCGCGGTGCTTTAATTCACTGTCTCTTACACACACACAGAGAGAAAAAAGACACGAACACCTTAAACTACCCAACTGGCCCTATGCACCCACTTTGTGCTACATGGGTATAGGTGCACAAACCCCGTAAGAGTCCACATTTCTCGTGTTAAACGATTAAAAGAACGAAAAACCGAGAGACACGGGACACTAAACAAACACGAAAAAGTTCTCAAGCTCTTGGAGTACTTTTGAGAACTTCATCGTGTTTTTCTACGTGTCCCGTGCCTCTCGGTTTTTCGTTCTTTTAATCATCACGCGCCAGTTAGTCTGCGCCCTCTCCCTCTTGCAGCGTTAAAGGCAAGCGTGGCTTTGTCTGTACAATCAGGCGCATATCGCTTCTTTAGCATCTATCTGACGTCGTACTTTACGTAACCCTGGAACAGGACTCTCCGCTCGAGAGAGACTGTCCTTCCGTTTTTTCTTTCGCGCTCCTCAGTTGAGCGAATGTACTACGCGGTGGCTCTCCTAAGAGGAAGGCTTCTTAGTGTAGCCTCTTTGTGTTTGCCGTCCATTTGGCTGCTCCTAATGAAAGGCGTGAACCAATCGCCCCCGGTGCTTTTAGGCCTCTCTCGGGGATCCCTGTTGGACGGGGGCCGCGCAACTCTTCGCTGCACACACATATACACTCTGCGACCTTATTGCTAAACTTTTAATTTGGAACCACTTCGTACACGTGGGAGTTGACCGTGTACGTGTCCGCTTCGTTCCCTCGTCTATACAATAAACGGCGGTGATTGGTTGAATGAATGAAATTGCGAAATTTGAAAGGAACCAAAGTGGAGCTTGGATTAGCATTGAACGCGAAGACTGGGTGTTATTATTGGTATTCACCGAGAGTGTTACAGTACAAAGCGTTGGAGAAGCTACTAAATGTCGAACTGCCGTCGACTAACTATTAAAGTGGTCACGGCAGAATATGTTAGATACGAGGATATTGAGGAAAAAAAAAATGTTTTTCTACGTTTCTACGTGTTGTAATTGCCAAGATACAAACTCTGGAGCTAAGTTCCGCCGCGTCGGACCCTTAGCCATCCTCATTGGTTGTCGCACGCACGTGACCTCTCCGACCACACTTCCGGTACTCACTCTCCAACCGCATGTTTCGGTATTGGCTGCGCCGATTTTCTGCGCTATGTCTATAACGTGCTCCCATTGCTGTAAAACTAACCAACCTCATCTAACCCTGTACCTGAGCTGAGCCTTTTTGTGTGTTGTGCTCTGCGTCCCCCTACGGACGTCTCGAGATCATCATCGCGGAGTAAACTAATGCCCGGAACCTCATCCAACCTCATCCTCATCTAATAATCTACCTCATCCTACCTGCGTTAGTCTTGACATTGCTCACTACAAGTGTGGCCGCGACCACCACCACCACCACCACCGCTGTAAAACTTCGGATGCAGGTTCACATAAGTCCGTCTCTCCCACAGCCCAGTATCTGTCCACGTGTGGACAGATGTTGTGCTATCATGGAGTAATAATAATAATAATAATAATAAATGAAATAGTTTCTCTGTGGCATTATTGAAAAATAGTTGACTGAAATGACCGAGGCGTAGCTGGTTGGAGCACCGTTGCGGGCACTTGCGCTTTTTAAAAACCCAAAAGTTCAAAGCCTATACTTCAGAAATGCCGCTAACAACGTAAGAGCAGGGAATTTGAGGAAACGGCGTGAGAGATCTGACTGGAGCCCAGCCTTTGTGGGATCTGATTGGAGGCGCCTAGGAAGGATGCTCGTTAAAATGACACGCTGCTCTTAATCTGCATGAAGGACGACAAAGGATTTCCGGACCCCTTTTGTCGGGAGCACGTCTAACTCTATGCAAGAGTTCAAATGTCATCTCTCTCTCTCTCTCTCTCTCTCTCTCTGGGCCAACGCGGTATTGTGGAAGCTCAAAAAAGAACGTGGACCAGCTGATACCTGCTTCTGAGTCTAGCGGAGGGTGCAGAACTAGGGTTGCCACCTTTCATAGTGAAAAATACCGGCTGAGGGAGAGGAGGTGGAATAGAGGGAAAGGGGGAAAGGCTCGCGGGAAAGGGAAGTGAGTGAGGGGTGGAAGAGTACACACAGAACCCAAGAGAGATAGAGCTCAAGACAATACGAGGAGACGTGTTCCTGTGTGTAATAATAATAATAATAATAATAATAATAATAATAATAATAATAATAATAACGAGTAACTAAGGAAACACATGGTGACTGCACGGAGTTGGGTCTGTGCTCCAGATTTATTCAAGCTGTAGTGGAATGTTGAAGGGAAGAGCTCACAAAAGCCCATATGAAAGGTCTTGAGCCACAAATACCGGCAAAAGGCTGCCGGTATCACCTTCCTACCGGCAACCGGCAGAGCGAGCAAATAACCGGCCGTGCCGGTATAATACCGGCCTGGTGGCAACCCTATGCAGAACAGAAGTACACGCGTTTATGGCGAACTTGCTCCAAATGGGTCGCAGTTGAAGCTCTTCACTTTTTTGTTGCTAATCCTCGCTAGCATCGCGATGCAACTCTGGCTATGTGTGCCGTTCAGACGCGTGGGCAGATGGAGAGACAATAAGATACGATAAGATAATAAGATAATACGAGGAATGAGCGTGACACGGGGTGGGGTGTTCACTTAACCCTCATAATTGTTTCTTTCGAAGAACATTAGTGAACATCGGAACATATCTAGGTGTAGAATCTTTGTAATTGTGCTCAACTTAACTGGCTGCCTACTTTACAACCTTAATTAAAATTGATCACCGTGTAGACTCCCAAGACGAGAAAAGCCTGGGCCGAGCCTGGCGACGAAAGACGGACGGAAGAGTTATTTTCCTTCCAAGCTCAGGCGTTTGTCACCAAATTGCGTGTGCTTGTGCCAGATTACCTTGAGACAGAAGTGCTTCTGTCGTAACTTGTCGATTTGCCCTCGCTAGAAATGGTAGTATTTCTATTAATCCGAGCAACGATTTATGACCTCCCTGTTGATTACAAGCCGGGCCACTTTGTTTATTGGCCTTTATCACTAATAAGGGTTGTATTTTCGCGAAATTTGCGGAATATGCGCGTCCTTTTATAAAAAAAACTCGCCCTTATAGAAACCATTTCCGCTTCGAGAGCCTTCGGACTACTCGAAACGAATAAAGCTAACGCGCGGGGTCGCATTAGCGTGGAACCCACATCGATACGAAGTAACATATCTTGATATAATGCGTAGGCGTTAGGACCTCGAATGGACGTTTCGAATCCTCGCCGGATCGATAACGGGGACGCCGTGTAATGCGATGCCGGGGACATACAACATTCATGAAGCTTATTTATCGTCCAGGCGCTTTGATAGATGGTCAACCGGGCTTCTCTTATCGCCGTCACTCGCTCTTTCTTTAGTGGGTGCTGTTACACAGCCCAAGGCTCTGAGTAAGAGGGACCGTTTGACATCCGCAGGCTCTCGTGTTGCGCACTCTCGCACGCCGTCGCTCTCCATGCAGATTAGCCTCGCTGGCAGATCACGGAGGACAATGCCTGTCCGACGTAATGGCGAGGCAACGGTCGGACAGAAAAAAAAAGAAAGAAGTGGAAAGGGCTTATCGAGGATGGCGGAGTCTAGTTGCGATGGCTCGGATACACCGACGCTATGCTGTTAACGCAGTAAACTATGTTAATAATAATCGTGCTCGAGAAGTATGTGACGTACTGTCAACTAGACCAATCTGGGATACGCAGTGAGGTAAACATTTCTTTTTCCTTTTTCCGCAGGTCACGTCGATAGGCCAGTGTCACGTAACTGCTCCCGTTGAACTACTCGTAGTTTCTCGAGGTAAGTACTGAGAGGCACATGCTTGAACGTAATCCACAAAGTGAAGGCACGGAAATCCTCCCAATAACGCTCCCGTGGCTTAGTGGCTGGGAGGTGACGCGGGATCGAATTTCGGCGCCGTCTCCGGGTTTACCTCAGACGTTGCAGGGCCAGTGTTGTACGTAGCGACGTTACTAGTAGCGGCGCTACCGTATCCGTTACTTTTTTCGGTAGCGGAGTAGAGATCGCGCTACTTTTTTAAACTGGTAACGAAAGAAGTACTTCCGCTACAAATTTGCGGTAGCGCAATCTTTGAGCGCTCATTCTGGGAAGACCGGGCAAATAGCCAAAAGGAGGGCACAGGAGGCCGTTATCTTGCAAAGATGTGTCCTCCACGTGTTCCCTATTTGGGATGAACGTTCTTGAAGATTTGGTGCATTGTGGGAGTTGTCTGCAAACTGACGTCACTCCATTCTGGAGCCGTCCTAGCTAGCTATGAGTCATGACATTCCACATGACATTGCACCACGTACGCTTAGGTGCTTGACAGTTGCCATTTCTTGTCCGCTGCAATGGAGGGACCATGGCCTGCTACAGTACAAAACAGTAGCGTGGTGTTCAGATGTCTACTATGCGCCTCGGTGGGAAAGCTTTATATGTGCGTCAAGGAAGTCAACGTCCAATTTGAAAAAGCACACCATGGTATGTTTACTAAAATCTCATTCCGGGCAATGCGAGTTCTTTTTGTGACAAAGCTGTTGAGCCTTTTATCGGTAGACTTGCTTTGTGCTTTATTTGCTTTAGAGGAAGAGAAAAAGATATGCAGGATACCGGGTAGGCTTTAGTGAATCTGTAAAAAAACGGTTTTCAAAATTTTAGCCTTCAGGCAAACTACGTGTAACCTCCATTGAACGTCGATTTATTATTTTGAGATATTGTTTTATTTTATTTATTATTTTAAGACGTTTGAAGTACGTCATCAACGATACTTTTTGTTTCGTTCCTAAAAAGTATCGCATGAAGTATCGCGTTACTTTTTACGGGTAACGGTAGCGGTATTCCGCTACTTTTAGGTACGTGTAACGATATCGGGATTTCGTTACTTTTTGCTCAGGTAGCGCGTATCGGTATTGCGCTACCTTTTTAGGGTAGCGGGTACAACACTGTGCAGGGCAAATGACCAGGACGCCCCTGGTGGTGGCGGTGAAAAGGCTTGCCGTTGTTGGCCTCGCAGAGGTGGGCAACGTCACGACTGACGCCTATACTGCGGGAATGTGCGTCCTGGGCCGACTTCTAAGGGAACTGTGCCCATATATGTCTGAAGGCGTCTGAGGAAAACACAGGAAAAACCTCAGTCAGGACACCGGGATTCTAACCGGGGTGACATGGCGTGACATGGCCAGCACGCTAACCACTGAGCCACCCGAATAGGATGCCATCACACCGGCAGGCCGACGAACCAACCACTACGCAAGTTGTGTGACGTCCATTGAATGATGCGCTATTTGACGCACAATATACAAAATAGGGCTTGCACGTGAAAGCGATAGCCAATCACCCCTTGGCGCTGCAAGTATGCAAGACTCTTGATGGAGCATCTTATAGACGACGTCTTTCTTCCGTGTACCTCACGCAGAGGAGTGCGTTTCCATGGCGACCTAACGTATAAGAGAATGGATGGTTTCGTGGGGGAGACATTATTTGTTGTCCCACCCAAGCAAGAGTGAAAGATTGTCTTGAGATGGGAGTCGGTCCCGGGTCCTGTAAACCAGCTGTATAAGAACAGCATAGTATTCGAGGAACGCTGTTCACTTTGGCCATTCGAAGAGAGGGACTAAATGCTGACACCGAAGGTAGTTGGCCTAAAATTGGAGGATATCTTTCTCGATAAGTGGTTTTCGATCATCATCTTGCCAGACGCCGCTATACTGTTTCGTGCGTCTAGGGTCAACTTCTTACGGAACTGTACGCTTGTCTGAAAGCGTCCAAGGAGACCCGGGCCAAATAGATAGTCGGATTCTATCCCGGGTGCTCGTCCTGACGAGGAATGAGCCACGGGTGTATAACCCCGGAACAGCGACCGTTGTAGACATCGCTGACGAAATGGTACAGCTCCGGTCAACCTTAATAATAACGCTGGAAAAAAAATTCCGTCTCATCTCCCGGAGCGATAACGGCCACCCTTGGGACACTGGGGGAATGTTAAGTGAACAAAAACCTCGCGTTAAACTAACGGAATAATTTTGTTCAATTAAGATTTCCTCATGGCCCTAAGGGTTGCTGTAATCGCGCTCCGCAACGTTGTTAACTTTGACAGGAGCTGTACCTTCGTTCATGATGCTGTACTGACCGCAGGGCGTATTTACGCATTAGTATCGTTGTTTCTGGGTGGGAGGACCTCGATATTCCCGGCTGCGAATTGAAATTCCCGGTTTCGTAACATGGATAATGAAGGAGAGTGCTCGATTGCTTCGTATGATAATATATGCCGCGTTTAAAAATCCGATATATCACTATTTAACCGGTCAAATTCGCGGGTTTTCGATGTCTGTGCAAATCGTTTTAGCGAACGAAAGCCACATTTTAGCGGCCGTTAGGTTTAGGAGTGCGGCCACGACGAAACAGCACGTTGGTTAGTTTATTATTAGTTTAGTCGTATTTATAAGTTCAGTATTTGCATTTCTATGTCCAGGTTAGTCTAAGTTCCCTGTTGGCATTTTCCCGCGCTCGACTGTGCATTGAATAGTCAGATAACATTTACTTCCACCAGTTTATTTTGCATCGGGGGTTTCGATCAGTTTATTTCGTGATACACCCTTCTGGGTTATCTTTACTGCTTACAAGTTTTTCGGGTGCCCATCGAGGTTGTACAGCTTCGCAAATCTGGAGCGGCTTCGTTGTTACCTCTGTGGTGCCCGATCTGCATCGATAACGACGATAATCATCTTCACGCTCCTCATGGTCAGTGCTCGAACATTAAATCATCCCTTGTTTCTCGGCCTTCTTCCTGTGAATTTACTTCCACAGTTGGTGACCAGACTCTGAACATCCATCTGTAGCCATTCCTATTGACGGTCTCCAAAATGTCGCACTCCCTCTCGCATCCAGGAACCCGTGCGGCGCAACGCCTCGTCTGTGCTCGGTACATCTGCGACTACGTTCTACCGTCAAAACAGACTTACGTTCCGTAGTCTTCGGCCCACCCCGACTCGTACGTCATCGGCACCCACGCCGTTTACGTTCGAGGACATCCATGCAGCTACTCATGTTTTCCTACGAAACGACGCCCCCCTCCCCTCCCCTTACAGCGACCATACTACGAACCCTGTAAGACACCGTGGTAATTGAACGCTTGAAGCTGATCCCCACGATGTTCCCTTACCTATCGTTACCTTTCTTACAGTCCTTCGATACCACAAACTACACCTGCACCGCTCCCGCGCGAAGACCACTGGAAGTCTACTGTATATGTTCAGGTAGGGGGGGCTCCTGTGGTGCCTCATCTGCATCGATATAACAACGATTATCCTCCACACGCTCCTCATGCGCGAAGCACAATCATCAAAACTCACTTGTCGAATCATCACTTGTTTCTCGGCCTTCTTCCTGTGTGGAGCCTCCGAGTTTAGTTCTCTCGCCTGGAGCTCTTGCAAATGACCCGGCAATGACGCGTGGCAAGTTGCGCCGTCCTGTTGAATGCAGCCTCGATGCCGCTCAGTGCCATTTAGTTGATCAACGAATTTCATGAAATCGCGTCGGTGTTCACAGTTCCGTCGAACAAGAAAGCTCCTCACTGCGCGCATCAGCGCTTCGTGACACTTGAAGCTTCCGGGGCTCTTGCGAAAGTATAATAATTGGGAGTAAGATTCACACGTAAGGGTACGGTCCTCCCACAATTGTGTGGGCGAAAACAAAACGCCTGCGAAAGCAAAACTGATAATACGATGCATTCCCACGCAAAGGATAACTTGCCATCCTGGCTTTTTAGTAAGCGCTCGTCCCTTCGCTCTTGATGTGATCCAGGCTGGTGATTCAGCTAGAAAGTAGTCTATGAAGCTAAGATGGGCGTCCTTTGTCGAGCATGGGTTTTCCAAAATTGATCGAAGCGGTCTGTCCACTGTCAGGCGTAAGCGGGAAGACTATGTACGTCGCCCCGCTGATGGGCGGTGGTCCAGATGACGTACACGTTTAGCTAGACGAGATGTTGGGATGAAGGAACCAGTCAGCAGGGCGAGTTTAAGAAAGGCAAAGCAGAGGTTTATTAGGGCTTTTGAGTGGTAAAGGACAGAATTAAAGAGTTCATGGAAGGTGGTTACTCGTCGAAGATGCCCGATGAACTCCCGGGGCTTGCGCGGTGCTTCTTGCCTTGACGTGTTGCTGCCACGATGGTGCTGGTGATGGGATGGGTGTGCTTAGGTGATGGTGATAGCGCTGTTGCTCACACCACGTAGCCCACGGGACACCAGACATTGAGGTTTGTGCGGTTGCACATCGAAGGTACTATATGACCGTTCTACACGCTAAGAACAGATATAAAGACAAGCGCGGCACTTCAACTGTTTACTGAACAAAATTTTGCGAGACATTTATACGCACGAAAGCGAGTGTAATTTTCCTATCAGTGCTGATCGCGCCCATCCAGTGAATATACTTTCTTTGTTGTTCCTGGATAAAGCACTGATAGATAAGAAATTGTTAGTGTCCTCATGTACTTACGTGGGTAATAGATCTTGTATTTTTTTTTTTTTCAAAATTTAGTAGAAGTGGCGCGCTTCTGTGTTACTGTTACTTTTCTCTAGCACTGTTAAATGTATCGTGTTTAAGTTCTTAGTTCGAATTCCACTTTCCTGGTGCATTACAAACTAGCCAAAGCGACCAAAGGGTGCGTACAGCAAAATGATGTAAAGCACATTCCCAGACGCGTTTGCCTCTCCTGCGTTAGGTAGTTTCACACGAACTGAAATTTTATTTCTACAGCGGCGCATGCCACGCTAGTGCACGATAATTTATTACACGGATCCACAGTTGTGGGTGTCCACATTTTTCTTCACATATCAATTCTATTCCAACGTATTAGCCGTCTTACAGAACAATGCAAGAAGATATTTTCGCCAGAGCTCGTGCGATGATGAAATTATAAACGAGGTTATTGTTCCTTTCTTCAAATCGACTTCGCTATTATCCATTTATATTGAGTAGCTCAGAACTCGGGGGACTTCGTACAGTTTCTCTGACGTTATTGCGCCAAAAAACATCAAACATCAAACTTCGTGCAGTTTATATAATAATCTATTGCCTACGTTCCTGAAAGAGAACAGAGAAAATGCAGCATGCCGACCATATTCTATTTTACGATTGCAGCAACGAAGACGGACGGATGATTATGCAAGTCGGAATTCATTAGCAGTCCGCTATATCTCTACGTTGATCCCTATTTATACCTTTCGTAATATCTTTCGTATAACCAGTATTGCGTAAGACTTAGCTATGTTATGCAAGTGAAAAGCCGAATATTTAGCGTTATCGTTGCTCTGTACCGGTCATCACAATTCTAGACGCGAACGCTTGTGTACATAGTAATTTTTCGAGTCCAATACTGCAATAAACCCTGGACTGGTCTTTGTATCATAGCCAGCCTTGTACCATAGCCACCCATATAGGAGGCTATGTTTGTACCCTCTCCGCTTGCGAAGTAAGATTAAACGGTGAATAACCCGTACACCCTACTCCTTCATGCATGCATGCATCTTGCCTTAAATAACGCAACGAACCTCCTATACAAATTCATTCTGACATGGCCACGACCGCTTTCGAAGAAGCAGCATGGTTTATGATAGGGTTCCGTCATGTTAAAACCACCACACGTTCAGGCGGTTCAACTCTGTTCTCTATTCTAGCGAATGAGAAACGGCCCGATAAATAAATACCTGTGCATCTCAAAAGATCCTCACAGGCCATAAAGCTGGAAAAGAAAAGAAAAAAAAAAGGGGTGGGGGGAGGGAGACATGTATTCGTGCAGTTCCGTACATCCATCAGGTCTGCTGTCTTTTCACCTAAAATGCTGTCCGTGTTACAGACCCACTTTGTTTTTCCTTTTTCAGCCTGAATTCCCTGGAGCGGGAAAGGCTCCGGCACATACGTTGTTGCTCTTCCACAGGTTCACTTTCGCCCGCTTCTATTTTCGTTCGGGTGTGGGAGCCATATTTCACTGTCGCTGGCAGCGCTTGTGATTGGTCCGAGGTGCCAAAGCATGCCAGCAGCAGTTCGTTCGAGCAGGTACAAAGAGAAAAGCTGATATCTACAAAGGAGGGGAGGGGGACGTGGCAACGGAAATAAGATGTCTCATGTTGGGTTAGTGTGTTCGCTCGCCGCCTTTTGACCTGTCCGTGGAATATTGTACGAAGCACTCTTAGAAGAGATACGTTGGATGGAGTCGCCTCAGGGGTGTTTTTCGGCTGTCGGAAGGTGTCCAGGTGCTGGCGGTCTTTGAAAGAAAGAACAACAAAAAAGTATTTAAAATCCTAACAAAAGCGTGCAAGAATAAAATTTATTACACGAAAGAAATTTTTTAGGAGGGTCGGGGAGAGGACAAAGTTGGAAGGAAGAGCAAAGATACTGATCTTTCCAAAGACGTCGTTATTCAAGTCGTGCCGTTGAGTTTGCTTTACTGCAGCACCCCTCTGTATGACAGGCAAACCACGCTTTACAGGCGCGTAAGTCTGTGATGACAGCTGACACAAAGCGTTAAAAGCTTCAATAATCACCAATGTAAAAACATTACCCACATAAAAGCTGGTCATGGTCCATCCACTGCGCCAATTCTGTCGTCTTTCAGATTTTGTTACGTAAAAAGGGGGTGAACGACCGGTCTTGACATTTGATGAGCCCAATTCGAGCCACTGGAAAGCACATGAAACATGTAAGAGAACTGCTTTTATTCGGCTTCGCTTATCGTTCTGCCAATTCCAACCTCATCCTCTTCTCTCACCCTACCCAGGCGGGAGCGTATTTACGAAACACGCTATCGGTACAGCCTACGTAGCTGTAAGCTTGTCAAACGTGAATGCACGGTGCAGGATGACAAACGCGTGGGATTGGAGTTGCGCTTTTTGCGTGCCCACGCTGTGTCTTATATGAGACAATACTCGCGGGGGACGTTATTTGGAAGCCTTTGCGACACGATGCTTCATTCAGTTTTAGCGCTTGGTTCATAGCTTGAGCGTAGTAGGGATAACACATGCATAGAGGGAGGTATGGTTTACCGTGGCAGCTCGTTCAATGAAGGTAAGCTTTCAGGCCGGTGTTGTGGGGGTGTTACGTAAATTGGATAACTCTTTTTTTTGTTCACAGGTGTTATCCCGGCATAGCGTTTAGTGCATAATTCGGGACACGCTAACTCCTGCATGTGAGCTCCTACAAGAAATCTAAAAACGGCTGTGATTGGCTTAGTCCAGCGCATGACGCCTCCATCACCACACGGCTGTTACTGTTGCCTGTACATTGACCATGTTGCGAAAACACTCATCGGAGATGATGTGTTTAGAGCACATTTCGTATGTCCACTCTCAATGTGTGGACTACAGGGGTGCATCTCCGCTCGCGGAGATACACACCATTCACACGGGCACGAAAAAAATGACATCAAGTGCTGAACGCCTAAAGTCTTAATGATAATCGTGCAGTGCCACATGGAGACATTTATTGAACGTACAGAGGGATATATATATATATATATATATATAAAACTCAGATTAAGACGTCTGATGAAAATGTGTGTGTCAGTTTACCGAATATCACGAAAGGTTTTGATGTGCGCAATTTGTTTCCCAGAAAAAATAAAGACAAAAGAAAAAAAAACTCACATAAACATAGCTCCGCGCGTTCACCTTTAACCCGCTACTCCGGGTATAACGAGGAGGAGAAGCATGATGCCCCGTCACCGATGACGTTGCACAGTCCGCGCGTTCTGGTTCGCTGGTCAATGGAGGTCAGCGCCCTGTCCCTTTGCCTCCGTAAACCAGTTTTGCCAGCTCCCCCGGGGAATTGGAGATAGAAGCAGCGGCCGAATCATGACCGAGCCAGGAGCAATGCTTTTTCAGAGCCCCGAACAGCTGAGTAGCAGACAACATTCCTCTGAACCAATCAGCGAGCTCGGACTCTGTAGCGTCAGCGCGAGGTCACAGGCAGATCACAAGCTGTCACTACTCTCAACCACCGTTGCGCACGGTCGCTTTCTGCGGCGTACTTTAAATTCAATTTCTGCGACAATTATGACTCTGTGGGGTGAATTACGTCTCATGATGCATCTTACTGACCTACTTAACAGTTTTATAGGAAGAAAACAGGGTGTTAAAAAAAGAATTCTGTGCTACTTTAATGACATTTGTCTGAATGACAGTTTCTGTTTAGTGAGATCGCCGTAACTCTTTTGCCGATTAAATGCTTACTCTCTCCTCCCATTGTCTGTGTAGTGTAGGAATTGAACTCTCGCATAAAACCACTTTGTACCGTGCAGGACAAGATTATTTCATAATTTGAGGTTCTACGACAATCCTTTGACGAAGGAAAAGCAGTAGTTGTTTGAAAATTTCATCGACAATACCAAGAGAACGCACGTCGGCGCTATAAGGACGGCAGGACTGCAAGGATAATTGGTAGGGATCGGACGAATCCAGAATTTCCCGAATCCAAATCCAAGGAATTTTCTGCGAATTCACGAATCTTACGGATCCCGAATCTTTCAATTCCTTTCCTAAAAAAAGGAAAGAAAAAAAAAAAAAAACGCGAGTAAAAAGCCAGGAAAATAGAACGCTTCTACTAAAAAAATATTTTGAAGCAGAACTTGATATCTTTGTTAAACGAAAAGCAAATTAAATCATAGTTCACTTCCAGGAGAAAACATAACCATATACTTCTTTAAATGTAATTTATTTAACGTGTTGTTCATCGACTGCAGGGAAAACATACTCTCGATTCCGATTTCTTTCCATAAAACTAAAAAACAATCAAAAGCAAAACCATGTTACCTTTAGTTCACTTTCAGGAGAAAACATAACCATATATACTTCTTTAAATGTAATTTATTTAACGTGTTGTTCATCGACTGCAGGGAAAACATAAACTCTCGAGGTCCGAATTCCTTCCATAAAACTAAAACAATCAAAAGCGAAACCATGTTACCTTTAGTTCATTTTCAGGAGAAAACATAACCATATATACTTCTTTAAAATGTAATTTATTTAACGTGTTGTTCATCGACTCCAAGAAAAACAAACTCTCGAGGTCCGAATTCTTTCCATAAAACTAAGAAACAATCAAAAGCAAAACCATGTTAGCTTTAAACTTGTAATGTCGGAGCTTTATGCTGGGGTTTTGAGGTTTGTGGTGCGCGCCCCGGGGCCCGCCGGCCAATCTGGCTTTCGGCGGACTCCGGAGGCGCCATTTTTAGAAAACAAACAAACAAACGTGGTTGGTGGATTCGAAAGATTCGATTCTCGAATCTCGAATCCCTGCCTAGGATTCGCTGATTCGGTTGGCCCATTTCTAGACCATGGCATTAGACGACAATGTCATTTGTTCTGCCAGTGAGGCACAGGTGTAAACTCTTACGCTCCCTCGTAGTACGGATGACGCTATGCATCGTACTCATCGATGACTCGCAGGGTTACGAACCGGGCTCGGCGGTTCTGGTGTGAAAGCGTCCGCCCACACACTCATCGTTGTGGGTTGGCCCGGGATGCCTGTAACTTGCCGCCATGGCATATAATTAGGGAGTGACTTTTTCGGGTTACCGTAAATGCCTTTCTCAGATTCAGGGGGTAAAAATCGGGCGCGATTTTTAAATCTGTGATTCGGGGGGAAAATTGGGCGATAATTGTGCTTTCGGGTGTTATCGGATGTTTTTTTGTTTCTCCTCTTGTCTAATAAGTCATTTCCTAATCTCTCCTTTTTTTTTTTTTTTTCGGGATCGTGACCTTCCATCGGTAATCCTTACACGTTGCGACCTTTGTTCGTCTTCACTGGAAACGTCACTTGAGTGTTTCATAGTGACTGGAATTCGGGGAGAAATCGGGTTTAACCCGAGTAGGTCGGAGGTCAGTTCGGGGGGGAATAACCGGGCGGAATCGGGTTTAACCCGAAAAAGTCACTCCCTTCATATAATTCGTTCCGACGTGACTTTCGCTGGAAAGAACGCTTAACGGAGCTTCGTGTGTTGAGGTTGCTGAGCTAATTCCACGCACCCGACCACTTTACCCACCATTGTGAAGACACTTCGGGACAGGGAGAGTCTCTTGACTCTACATTGTCTTTTTGTTGCGACAGGAAATTAAAACGTCCATCCTGGCAGTTTGCACGGCGTCTGCTGTTTTCTTCCTTGGCCGGTGAGTGATTGCAGATATTAACAGGCAAGGTGGACGGGCCCATTTGTTTTCCGCATCGCACCATCCATAATGCCTTCCTCATTGCTTCCGTTTTTCATCGAGCATTTTCGTTTTTGCTCCTCCACCGTCCGAACGATATATTTTACCGTCTTATATAGATTTTTTTTTTCGTCCACCCTGAGCGCGGCGGTGGTGGTTGTCAACTCGTTTATTGCTCTCCCTCATAACTTTACTGCGATGGATGATTTATTGTCGCCAGTCCGCTCGCTCGTGTCTATGGACACGATATTGCAGTTATTTAGGATCTCCGACGAGTGTAGCACACTTCGAAAGAACAGTTGGCAACAATGTTGGGGACTGGTATCGTGCACGCTCTCAGGAGCAATGCAACCACGGTAAAAGGAGATGTGGTGGGTAGGAGATGGCCGAACAGAATCCCTTCATCGCCTGTACGCTCTGAGCTTTACCCAGTGTTTCCAGGCGTTAAACGAGCAGCAACCCCCTGTCACTCACTCTTTCCCGGTGCCCCCTCCGCCATCTGTAGATGTCTGTGCACCGTGTGCGTGCTGTAATGTCAGTGTCGGCACACGGTTCATATTAATTAATTTTATTGTTTTATCTAGATACGTTTGAAACTTAAAGCCTCGAACTTGATGCCCAGTTAGACCAGCCGTAAACGGTGGAGCTCACAGTCGGGAGCACCAGAAGTGTCGAGTATTTTTTTGCATTTTTTTTCTACTAATTACTTTCACGGGAAATCTGTCCTACAGGAAATAATAGAAAATGTATCAGAGGTCAGATGCGGTCAACCGGCTCGAATCTTACGGCTCCGTCGTCCCCTAGAATGATCGTTTTTCGAACGTGGCATAATCCTTCGGAGCTCCAATGAGACGCAGGTTTTCAGCAGCGTAACCGTGGGAACGAGCCGATTTCAGCCACACGAGCAGTCGCCCGTATCCACAGGCCCTCTGTGTCTCAAGTCGTATGTCTACGATCCTCGCTGCCACCCCCACCCCACGGCGATACGTCGTAACGTTTTCCCGCCTGAGCGTGGCCGACCACGGCAAACAGGTCCATCTCCACCACCAACATGTGTCTACGTAGAGAAAGAAGGAGAGGATGTGTCGACTAGGCATGGCCAACGCCGCCAAGATACAGAAGGCCTGCTTATATCCTCCTCTCCTTCCTTCGCTACGTCAACATATAAAGTCAGAATTCGTCTGCTACCGCGATTAGCCGTTCCGCGAAACTCGCAAATGATTGAAGCTAACTTCGCAAATATGAACCGGTAGACTAAAAGCACAAAACGCTTAAAAAAACACAGTTTTGAGAACAATATAGGATCATGTTGCGCTTTATTTTGTTTTCCCATTTAGTACGGAGGCGTTTACTACTCGCCGACGACAGCTGCTGTCCATGAAGCTGACGGTGGCCCGTCTTCACAGTTACGCCCGCTGAAAGCACGTTCGTGATTGGCTACAATCGTTTGACAACACGATCTTAATTGGCTGATTCCTAGTTGTTACGTCACGTCGACAAGTAAGCGGGCTTTTTTGTGTCAAGGTTGTGTTGGCCTGGCGCTCGCTCGCGCTGGACGGACGGGACGGATAAAGGAACAGATGGGACAAGATAAAAGGGGGAAGTATTATATGGTGGTACTAGACGTGGTACATCTTGCTCCCGGTATTCCCGAAGAACTACCTACCCGAGCTTAGTCTCTCCTTGTGCCATAAAGCACCAAAACACCACCGACTAGATAAAACATACGAGCATCCCTGAGCAGTCTGTATTGGGATGCCCCTTGCGTCAAACGACCAGAGGCGGCACGTTTCCTCCATCTAGATTTCCATCAGGTGGTGTATTTTCTCGTGCGCCCGTGATCGAGCCGATCCGGAGAGGTGTCCATAAAGAATTTCGATTTAATAGAGTATGTCCATCTATATATTAATAGCTCTTTTGGAATTTGTTTAAAGTATAGCGACTATAGTTTCACCAGTTTAAACATGAAGCTACGCACAAAAGTGTAAAACCATTAAGGAGGAAGATCCTTTGTAGAGCAGCACACGTTGCATAGTTCTGGGGGTTTCTCTGGATCATCTGACAGACGTTCCAGACAGATATGGTCGCCGTTCCTCGCGAAGTCTTTCCAGGACGCATTCCAGTCCTCCTCTCTCCCATTCGCGGTGCTAACACGAAAGCAGAAATAAGTGTCACTTCTCGCTGAGATGTTCCCCCAATACACCAACCCCATTTCATTTTGTTCCCCGGTTGTGATGTGAATGACACTGCCGTATACGCTCAGCACACGGATTCACAATCTCCCAGTCTTCAGCGTGTCTATACTTGTAGCTTCCGCGACGACACCGAATATCCTCTGGATGTACGAATAATGTCCTAAGTAATACGTACGTCCGACGGATATCCTCAGAATATCCATCGGACGTACGAATCTGTTTGGACACAATTCGTACATCCAGAGGATATTCGGTGTTGTTGGGGATATACCACCAACGTTGACCAGCGTCGTGGCCATGTTATTATAGCGCTATAATAACATGGCCACGACGCTGGTCAACTTCTTTCTGTTGTCGCTCGTTTTTTTCTCAGGGGGCGTACCGCCCTTCAACGTTTTCATCGCCTCCTGTCACGACGCTCACGAAATGATTCAACACCTCAGTTGCACCAATTACGGATAATGCGACGAAATTTTTCGCGTGCATCAGCTCGCGGGTGACGAACTCGGTGCGGTTGAAACTCGGCTTTCATAAGAGGGAAGTTTTTAGCCCAGCCGGAACAAATTGGTTTCTGTCATCGCCACTTAAGGTGCGCGCCGTGCGGAAGCCCCCGCTAAGCTTCCCTCGGGGAAATGCGCTCTGACGTCGCTGCTTTTTATTATTCAGAGCGGAAAGCACACACTCGCTAATCTTGGAGGGATCAGCTCGATAATTAG
This sequence comes from Ornithodoros turicata, assembly GCF_037126465.1. NCBI lineage: Eukaryota > Metazoa > Arthropoda > Arachnida > Ixodida > Argasidae > Ornithodoros > Ornithodoros turicata. The sequence goes on from NC_088205.1 coordinate 81,912,804, forward strand.
ATAAGTCGGTCTGCAGTCAAGTTTAAATTAGGACGGGGATATCTTATTCGGTAATAAAAGCCTCGTAACGAGAAGGAAGAAAAAAAAAGAGAAGGTGTCGGCTAATTATTGTTCCGTCCGAATAAGAAAGCGGAGTTGAAACAGAGCGGGATTATGGGGAAGAAAACAAGGATTCCATGGCTTGACGGGGATTTACTGGGATAGGAAGCGACTGTTTTTTCCCGGCTGTGTATGCGTGGCCGGTTCACGGAATCTGAAGGCATTACGGAGAGGATCTGCGAATAGCGCCCGGAAAGCGCGTATTCTCCAGTTGTTTTATCCTCTATTCCTCTTTTCTTTCACCCGAGAGGTGGGAAGGTGCATTTTGGGGATTTAGGGACAAAATGAGAGAATATAACGCTCGCAGGTAGGAAGAAGAAAAAAAAAAAAGGTAATCCTACTTTTCCAAAAATGTGTACAGCGCATGCGCAAGACCGCTGCGCACCACGCGGCAGAATGCCGAAACGATCTGGTAGGCACGGAGCAGCTGTTTTGCCGGTGTGGCGAAGCAGATTGGTACGCACGAGAAGCAGAAGCTAGCATTCGAAGGAGGGTCAGTAGGGCGCTGCAACGGACAGCACTGGCCTGAAAATCAGGGTCAGGCACACGAAATCAGAAAACCGGACACCAGAGAACTGGAGCCTGCAGACTGGATTCTGCATGATCCCAGTTCTTTTGCCTTTGGGCGCAGACTGGGCTCCGATCTAGACCTATACGACACTTGTCCTCAACTTTGACTGCAACTCTTTGTTGCACATTTTTTGATCCGCAGTCTGATATACAAGTTTTACGCGTGAAACAGCCTTTTCGACATACCTTGCGTAGCTTACTCACCTTCACTAATTCAGTAACACAAAGGCAGTGCGGACCTTTTCATTTTTATTTCCTGACTGTCCACGCATATTATGATATCTCGGACGATATGACATTAAAACAGAAAATAAATAACATTTTCTCGCCTACTGACACGGAACATCGTCGTGCACCGTCGCGTCATTGCTTCAGGTCTGAATGGCAACTTACGGTTTATGAAGTTCCTCATCGGTGGCAGGCATAAAAAGTGGCGTGCTTTAAAAAGTGGCACAAAACTGTTATTTGGCAGATTTCGTAAGTGAACATGGCTTCTTCGCTTGCCGTGAACATAGCAGATCCGGCACTCGCAAGAAGTCCCGTATTTGCTGGCGCGCTGCGGCACAGAAAACTGCTTACGACCTTTCTCGAGCTTGTGATGAAAGAACGAGTGTCCTCAGTAGACGATGCTGCTTCCTGGGGCTCCGCGGTCTTGATATTAGAACCCAAAATAGCCTTCCATACCCATCGCGGATACGAAGAAAACATGCTCACGCGCTGCGCTCATGCCTGCCACTTTATTTTGCGCTTTAGCTCTTTCTGAAAAGGCGGATTAGTAAACGGTGTGTTATCGCTAGAAAGGTGGGCGCGGGTATCACAGTACCCGCAGTATCCGAAACCGCGCTGCTTGAAATGGGTGCACTATACCAGTGGCATGGACGAGCGGGATAAATCATCCGCTCGGTGGTGGTAGCCAAGGTCGTTGGCACAGGTCCCCTTGAAGTCGGCCCAGGACGCATACTAACGCCCGTGTGCCCCCCACTGCTTCCTGCTGTACTCTCTCCATCTGTTCACGTCTGTACGCGGCTCGTAGCCACAGTTGCTTCTCGACGCTAACAGGAAAAAAAAAAAGGTATATCCAGTTCCGCGATCAGTGCAGTGATACGGAAAGATCGACACGATGAAAATGTTATTCGTTTTTTACTTCTACTTCAGAACACAAAAACTATCCAGGAACTTTGTCACGCACAGTTAATAGCAGTTAATACCCATGTCACACGAGTGGGCAGTCTTCAATGACAATTGAAACCATGGCCATTGAACGTAGTGCCACCAAGCGTATAACGCTTGAACTTCTCAAATAAGATTGAATTCCAATGCTCTTTGCGAAGTTGACACGTCATTCATGGCGCTTCAATGATTATCGAAGGCTGCGCGTGGGTATAACTGACACTGAGCAAACGGATGACCCTCTTGTACACGCCATTTTGGATTCACGAGCAGGTGCTCTCTATTTGCGTCTCCGTCTGGGGAAACATCGGCAGAAATATGAATGCTTACTCGCGGATAGTGTGACTCGAGCATGCGCGCGGAGACGCGGTGTTGTATCCGCATTTTATCTGTGCGGATTTTAAAACGTTCGATTTCCACCCGCAAATGAAGATCAAGATCTCTCCTCACCTGTTTGCTGGATGTTCTACCTTTCTACGTTCGCATTCTTAAAAGGGTTTTGACACTTTGGTAGATGCGGTTCATTACGTCATCCACGCATTGTATTGCACCTAAGGTATTGAGGAAAAAATAATTATCTTTTTTACTTGTCGTACTTTGCGAGTTATAAACATTTGAACACACGTACTTGTCGAGCTCTAACATCGGAGCTGCGGCCATTCCCATTGGCAGCCGTACGCACGTGACCGCTCTCGCGCTTCCCCACTGGCGGCGACATTCTACGTAGATGCCTGCGGTGACGTACGTCCCGGCCTCACCTGTCTGTGTAATTCCCATCTGATCTGATTCCCATCTCACTCACATAGTAACCCACATGCAACGTGCTGTGGGAGTACCGCAACTCCTTCGGTGAAACACCTCATGCGACCGTCTATCTGTTTTGTGCTGTGTTGTGTGGAATGCTTTGTTTTCGCTGAGAAAGCAGAATACGTTCTTCGACTTGTGTATTGTCAGCTACAAAACGTACCGTACTCTCATCCGATTACTGTGCTCAATCCATCCTCCTCTTCTCACCCTCTCTCGCATCTCGTCGCCTCGCGAAATTTCGCCACGGCCCTCTGGTTTGAAGTCAACCGCCCTACCACGGTCTCATTGTCCGCGTATAGTGTCCAATATATCTAGACTGTGAGTTCAAATTACACCAGAACGCATTTTGAGAAACTTTACCCGCGAGAAAAAGTGCTCAAGCTGCGCCCTCTCATCAGATGTTAAAGGGGCACTAAAATGCAAAAACAACTTGCTCTCAAATGAAAGTCAGTGTTTTAATTAGCATCATGCAAGGAAAATTAGTTCACACAGTGGTACCGGTTAGAAGAAAAACGCAATGAAAACAGAGCCGTCTTTTGCGGCAACGAATGGGGTCCCCAGGAGGCAAAGATTGACGGTATCCAATGAGACAGCAGGAGAAGGGCGCGCGCATACCTAACGTGAGCGTGTGGATTTGGAACAGGTCCGATCGTAGTGTTCCGTATATGAGCGGCATGATGCGCATTTTTGCATTTTAGTGCCCCTTTAAGAACCCGCGGCTCCCATAACGGCCAAGTGACCATTTCAGTCACCTGTTCGTTCGGGGTTAACTGGAACCGTTAATCGCGCAAATAAGTCCATTATCACCGAGTAACCCTTATGCGAGTACGCAGCTGCGCAAAAGGTTCCCTCACGTCTTTTGCCCCCCTCCACCCCCCCACCCCTAGTAACCGAGAGCTCAATAAGAACAAAGGCATCCTTTCGGCTCGGAAACAGCCACCTATCAAGGAAGATGGGAGCTGCTTATTGAACCCTACTTCTGGGCAGCACCTATAACTGCCCCCGGGCCATAATCGTTGTTGCTGCCGTTTCAAAAAGTGTCGCCGTCTAATTGACGCCATCAGAGGCTCATAAGTCCTCATTCTTTTCAGGCACTTATTGCCCGCCATACACCAGGGAAGGGCTGATCGAACCAATCCGGAGTCGGAGTCATTTGGAGAAAGGTAGGTGGCGCCACAGCTGTATCTAAAGGCGGTGATTAATTTTAATGGTTGCCCGCAACAAGTTTTATCATTTCTCCCGCCTTTTCGGATATTAATATTAATTTTGAACTCGATCTGTCCGACGCGGTAATGAATACCCTTTTTCGTTGCCAACGTCTTTTGGTTTCTTCCTAATTAAGTCATTTGTTTCGGAACGTTCATTTCTTCTTCTTCTTTTTTTTTTTGTAATTTCGCGCTTCTCATTTGCTCGGAGATTTGGAGAAGAGATATCGAGGACGTATAACGATCTGGGAGCAAGAAATCGCCCGGTTGTTAAAGGTACTTAGCGACTGGGCCAAATTGCTGTCGCCGCTGTTACGGAGAAATGCCTTGCCTGAAGGGAAAATTTAATGCTTCCTGTATATCGCCGTATTGGCACCGTGCCAAAAAATTAGTTTTGTTAGGTGCTATGACGAGTTCCGGTCTGTAGATAGTAGAATATGCCTCGAATTTAATCTGCTCGCCGCCTTCGTAAGAAGAAAGGCAAATAAATTGGATCGCAAAGTATAGGGAATGAATGAAGGCAGGAACAAAGTAGCGGTCTTTCTTTTATTTCTACTGTTCATGCGTATTTTCCCCCGGAGTACGAGCCCTGACTGCTTTGATTGTGTAGTAACACCTCCTCTACATTTGGGTCCTCACGTTCGGGTCACCAAATGTAGAGGAGGTGTTGTTCCTCTACATGAGTCCCGACCGGCGATGATGGTATGCCACGGAGAGGCGATGACGGTGGCCTATCTCCATGGCCGCGCCGGTGGAACTGAAGCCGGTGCTCCAGGCGCGTGGCCATCTACGTTGTTGTACACGGCCCGCTACAGTTGTCCTGATTTGGATTTGTCCTGATGATTGAATATACGAGATCTTCAGGTTACAATTCGTTTTAACTCCGTGATATAACACTGCTTTCCCGAGCCATTGAGCTATACACTTGCAGTTTCCACATCTGGCGCATGATTGAATATACGAAATCTTCACGTCAAAATTCGTTCAAACTCCGCGAGACTAACTAACTGAATCGGGACTAACTTCTCCGTTTTTATTTTTCTATCTATACTTTCGGACGAGTCATTTCTTTCAGGTTGAACTCCACCCACAGATCTAAACACGTCTGTGATTGGCGTAGACAGGCGCATGGCACTTCCGAGTCACAACGTATAGTACGGCTGGAAGGCTTTGTTGTGCGTTTACCCTGATCATGCTGAGCAGGCCCTGGCGGAGATGTACCACTGTGCAGTAGCTCTTATGATGTCCCGGAGGCGGCTCAGCTCCAGTAGCACATAATGATGTGCGCTGTTGCAGCAGTCCGGTTATGAAGTTAGGTTGTCGTGCAAATTACACTAAGGTTTGCTATGGAGGAAGACATGACCGGTTGATCTCAAACATTATCATCACTTACTTGGGATAGTGTCACGTGAGAAACAGTTAAGCAGAACAAAGTTGTCCAGTGCCAGAGACTCACAAAACTACAGCATGAAACAAAGATGGATAGGAATGCTAACCCTTGTTGAGGACGGAATATTTATGAATATCGGATGTGTCGCGCCTCGAAATCGATATCGCTTGAATCCATATTGGGAGGTTTAACATTCTGACACCAGGGTTGGTGTGAGTCTGGGCACCAGGGTTGGTGATGTTGGTATCGCAGTGTTGGCGACGTCTAGGAGAATAGAAATGCCGCCGTACGTGCCGAATTTACGATGAAGAAGTAAGACAGTAAGGGCATCTTGGTTCGTGTCTATGAGAAAATACATTGGAGAGAATGTGAAGATAGTGACTGAGAGTGACTCGTTGAGTTTGACGGCATGTTTAGATTTTTCCTGTGTGTTGGCAGCTGGAGAAACTCCGGGGCTAAAGTAAAGAGCGGGCCTTCGACGTAGCGAACCCGCTGATGGTAAACATAATTAACGGGAGTAGGCAAGCTAGCTGGTGTTGGCTTGAACTTGAGGTGAAACACAGGACGAGTCGAACAGGCTTCATCTTACAGAGACATGGTTGACATGTGGTTGTCTGTCGTGTGTGCATCACGTCCTGTGTCTATACCTCAAACTCAAAGGCAATGTTGATGTCATCTGCTGATGGTGTTTGCTATGAATGTTAGGGGATTGATTGTGGTAGCCCTCTAATGAACACTCGTCTCCTTTAGCTGAGGTGGAGTTTTTATGGCTTTGTGCTCGGACATTACCGGGTCGTGATGGGTTCATTTTTCAATTTGTCGTTGCTTCCGATGCTACCTGAAATTATCTGTCACCGATTTGCTCCATGGAGAGTTTTACGTGACAGATTATGAACTCTTTGACATAACACATTCCCCTCGTTGACGTGTGCATGTCGTTCTGCTTGATGGAAACACACGGGTGTCATATGTGTAGCGTAGACACAACGAACAACAATAACATCAACTTTCTTTTAATAATCATGATTTGGGAGTTTCATCGCTGTAATACAACAACGTCAGTCACCGCACGTATATACATCTACCGTCAAGTGAGCTGGAGTAGCCGATTGCCCACTTGTGGAGCCACAACCTCCACGTTAGTTTTTAAAATCCAATCTTCCGTCAAAAACAAGTAATGTTAGCCACCGAACGCTAATCTTATGTGGTAACACTGTTCGACAGGCTGCTAGGACCATCATCTCAAGTGAAGGCGGTACTGCATTATTGCATCATGTATGCAAATTTTCTCACGACGCTCTTCTTCATTATCAACATTTTTAGAAGACCACGAATAAATAATGACTTGCACAGGCGCCCAGGCCGCCTTTGGCCTCGCAGTTGTGGACAGCGTCACGACTATAGCTGGAAGATGAGATGAGATGAGGGTAAGAGGGAATTGACATCAATCGACGTTTGACGGGTACTCCAAGTCGAATTCTAAGCAAGTTTAAGCTATGAGGGGTCCAAAGCCTTGACCTAGCACATCACAGAAGACACACACGTTTCACGAAGGAACCTTGCTAGATTCTTGGCCCTCCTATGCAGCCTCACGGAGAGGTGCACGGTATCCTTCAATGTTTCAATCTTGTACATTGTAATACATTCCAATATCTACCAACATCTTAAAGCACCCATCGCCCCTGGCGATGAAACTGCCCAGTCATCATCATAAAATAGTTATTGTTGTTACTAGGTGTTTCGGCGCGCGCAATCAACGCTTAGCAGTCAACCTTAGAACGCAGTGAAATGTTTTGTACAGCGTCAGCTGTTAAGAGCAGACCCACGCGAGATCTCGTGGTCGTCCCCAGAAAACGAAAGGGTGTCACGTGACTAATCATGCTAAAAGATAACGTTCTCGTCCGTGGCGGCCTACACACTGCTACCACAGACGTCGACGACGTGCAAGCCAGTATCAAGTTCTCTATTATGGGTAAAGTGCTATCAGCCATATTTATTTATTTTTATTTATTTATTTATTTATATACCTTAAGTGCCCTTGCTATGGCATTACATGAGGGGGGAAACAATAGGAAAAGGATACATATAAAAAAAACACGACAATCACAAGAAAGCACAACCATAAAGCTGTTACCTACTCTAAGTACAATCTCTCACAGGCCCTAGTAAAAGTATCAATGTTATTATTCATGACAACCTCTTCAGGCAAAGAATTCCAATCACGGATGCCTGTCTGAAGGGGGGAATTATAAAAATAGTCTGTCATGCCAAATGTCGTCTTAAGCTTGTGATGGTGGTCAAGACGGGCCGATAAGTGGTGGGCTGGTTCAATATACGAAGAGCCATTGAGGAAAAGCCGAAAAATGTTCACCAGCCTTTTAACCTTCCTTCTGTTAGCAAGAAGTGGGATGCAATTTGATTGCTTGAATTCAGTAATGCTGGTCCAGTCATATTTTTTAAAGATAAAACGGACTGCCTTATTTTGGACGGCCTCGATTTATATGAGCTAAGTTCTGCCGGCATCGTCATACCGTGAGGCCATAAACATCTGTCCGCTGGGGCATTCCATCCCCGGCGCTCAGGACTCGTGTAGACGAAGACCATCTCCTCTCGGTGTGTTGTGATCGCAGTTGCTCGGTGTGTGGTTCCCAGGTCGCCTGTGGTCACCATTGCATTATAACGACCATCAAACATTGATTCACACGTAGCTGACGCTGAAAATCGCGTTACAATTGCGTAATCGTCCCTTTATTTATTTTTTTCGCCCTGGTGTCTTACCGAGTTCACCTCCAATCCAGAGGATCTGTTCGAATTTTCCTGAGTCATGAACACGAAACGGAAGCGATCCAATTCGTCCGCTCATCTTGAAGGAAAAAGAAAAAAAAATCTAACTTTGTTTCTCTCTCGTTTCCATTTAGTCTGAATTTAAATCGGAATCGCTCGCAAAAGCTGAGAGAGAGTAAAATAATAAAAGAAAAGCGACTTACTCCGGGAGATAATCTGTTCGTCTTTAAGAGGAACCGGACAGAATTTCCCTCGGGACTGGAGCGGAGCCCGATGGTGGTTTCGACAAACATCGCCCCAAGATAAACTTGCCGAGGGACTCAATCGGCAACGACGCCCAACTTCTTTTTTTTTTCATCTCGCGTCGCCTTCAATTTGCTCTCTGGCAGCGAGATTATAATCAACATGGCGACGTTGACTGGATTATGCTTTGTTGACGCTGGAGAGCAGGTGTTGATTTTAGGGGATTGTGACACGTGTAGTGTTTGTGTTTGCCACTGTTTGTACCGCGTGCAGGCGTCGGTGCGGGTCGTATAAGGCGATAAGGAGATGAAGTTTTAGAGAAGCTTCGAGTCCACGATGTATATTCCGGTATGACTACCTTCGGAAAATAACGCTCTATAGAAGATAATTTAAGATCGCTCCGCTTACTTTTCAGAGAGAATATTAGTCTAGAACAATAGTCTTACGTCACGAGGCCTCTATGATCATGAACGACGGTACAGCTCGGGACAAAAGTTTACGGAACATCGGGTTGTCGCATTTCTCCATTGGAGCGACACCCTAACAGCCAGGAGGAGTGGACACACATACCGAGAGATGGATATAATAGCCGGTCACCCGTTTCTTATTCGATCTCTCCCTGATAGCTAGCAGGGGGCCGTTCTGATAATGAAATACGCAAGTGCCGTGTTCCGTAAACTTTTGTCCCAAGCTGTACGTGCTTGGTCCAATTAATATTGGCATTCATCTTCGTTGGGGTATTTAACGTTCTCCGCGAGGAAGACGATTATTCGGGCGTCACCAAGCTCCAAAACGCCAGCTACTTCTACTACTACTACTACGAGGACGACGTGTACTTGCGACTTGTACCAAGGAATTGGTACCAATTGACGACTTCAGGAAATCCCAGAAACCTCGGCGTCGCTTTGAACTGTGGGAACTTGCTTATAACAAAGGAGAAGGTCTCCAAGCTGTTTCGCTTCCTTCCCTCTCTCCGCCCATTGTCCACGAGGTGTAGAGGTCAGCGAAAACGAAACGTGAAGAACTGATCTCCCTCGCCTCATTTTGAGTAATCTAACAGGACGCAATGCGTGCGCAAGGAGCGCTGGGATTTCCTGAAATCGTCTATCGGAACCTAAAGAATTATTTATTTTGATTCCTCTTGTAAAATTACGTCACTCAGAAGCTCTGCGTACGCCAAATGTAAAAGCCGTCAGTAAAGCTCGTGTGCAGGTTTGAGCCTATAGCAACGCCACCTAGACACAGAAGACCCGCTTATTGCCTCCTCTCCCTCCTTCGCTACGTCAGAATTCGCCCGCTACAGCGATTCGCCGTTCTGCGAATTCAAGAACACTCAAATGATTGCAGCAGCTCGGAAACTGTAGACCTGAATATGTAGACAAAAAGTGGAACGCGCTTTTCAGAAAATCAGTCTTGAGAAAGATACGGGACCGTTTTCCGCTTTATTTTAAAGATATCCCATTTAGTACGCGAGGACGTGCAATCACCACTCGCAGACGACGGTGGTTCGTCTTCATGGTCACGACCGGTGAAAGCACGTTCGTGATTGGCTACCGCCATTGGAAACACGATCCTGATTGGCTGACTCTTACTTGTTACGTCACGTCGACGAGTAAGCAGGCTTTCTCAACCTAGGTGACTTTGGAACTAGCTTCGTGGAGAGGCAGGTGACACCATCACGCGCTCGTGCGCGAACGCAAACCACGAAAATGACCGCACCCAATGATCAGCGGCCAAACAGTTTGCAAACAAGGCGATTGCTGTTTCTGTGCGTTTCCGGAGAATAGATGGTGCAGGGCATCCCTGGGATGTCCGTGACGCAGGTTGGTGAGCTGTACATATTTGGTGACGAGAGGCGACATTGGGGGTGGTGGAGTTCGTGCAGCAACAGCGTTGCTAGTCGGAACTCGGAAGCCAGACCGCGCGCGTCGTTACAAAATCTGAAATTCGTTTCCTTTAACTTCCGCTACAAAAAGAACGCAGCCAAAGACAAGGGACGACAGACTTCACGCAACAACTGCTTACTAACCAGTGACAGAATTTAATGCGACAAAAAACAAGGAAAAACACGAGGGGAGGTGACAGGAAAAAACTGGCTTGTTAGTCATTATCTTCTCGTCCGGTGGTCTAACTAGACCAAGGTGGTCCGGACAAGAAGATAATGACTAACAAGCCAGTTTTTCCTGTCACCTCCCTGTGTGTTTTGTCGCATTAAATTCTCTCAGTTGTTAGCAAGCAGTTGTTGCGTGATGTCTGTCGTCCCTTGTCTGTCTGCGTTCCTTTCGTAGCTAACACGTACCAACTAGCCCACGTGAACACGTTAGTTAACTTCCGCGTCGCAGAAAGTAACACTATCTTGCGAGAATTCAAGGCGGGACTTGATGGCGCCAATAAAGTAGAATTCTCAGGACACGAGATTTAGTCCTCAGCGCCACTTTAAGTTAACGGGGTCAACACTCGTTCGCGTAGTAGCCCTAACGCAACTATCTCATCCAAAGAGCCCAACCCCCCGCGTTACTGTTATAGCCCGTGTCCTGACCGTGTTCTTCCGTATCCTCGGAGGACGCGAAGGGAAGGTCGATCTTTCTTTTACGAGCCCAAAGTGGCGCGCACCCTGACGTGTTCCTTTTTCATGATTCCCCGGAGGCCGGTAAGGGCGAATGACTCCGTCCGTCGGCAGCTTGCTGTCTGCGACTTGCTCCTAACGTCAAACAGGTGTTGGGGCCCCGTATTCTTTTTATATGGGCCGGGCTTTATTGAGGCTCCCTACGGGTGTATCGGAATGTAAGGAGAGCGTTCTCTGCAGGGTGACTTTTGGCGCGCAGTAAAAGGCTTCTTCGTGACATTTCATTTTACAAGCGGCGCTTAAAACGGACGGAATGGGCAACGCAATTTTCGGAACGGCTCGCGACAGGAGCTTGCGTAACGAGATTGGGAGTTTCGGACGTGGATTGCCATTATTTTTGTGCATTGCATCGATCGCGATGAGATTCTTTTTCCCCGTATGTAGATGGGAGAAATAGGGAAGTATTCAAGGCTGCTGTTGCTCGTCCCTGTCTGGGCTACTAAGCCCAGAATTAAGCTAAATTACTAAAATTAAGCTAAAATTACTAAATAAACTAAATACTAACTAAATAAACTAAATTTACTAAGAAAATTTTGCGTTTTTGTTTAATAAGCCCCGTTACCATGATGTTTGATAATTATTTGACCATGATTTGTTTAATAAGCCCGTTACCCATTTTGATCGAGAACATATGTAGGACAAACATAAAAAAGTGATTATTGATTCCGACTAAGCACAGCGAAGCAACTGGGGCTATAGCGGTGTAGAGGCGTGGACAAAAGGCAAGAGTTGAAAAAGACAGACAGCCGCCTGCAATCGAACCCCCAGCTCTTGACCGCAGGTCATTCAAGAGGCGAACGAGAGTGTATCCTGTCTATCTGAACGGGGGTGGGTGGGGGTGGGGGCCTCTGGTCAAGTCTTTGGGAATTCGTGCCAGTGTTTGGAGTGTTTTCATTTCGTTTATTTGCCATTTGAATGGATGGGATCGAACAAAAAGTGAAGGCTCTTGCACTTGACAACACTCGGGTCCGCATTTACGAGGCATGCAGAAGTACAGCAAACACACACAATTTCGTGATATAATATCTGGGTTCCGAGTCATATGCAACACGTTGCAATCTCCAATAAACAAACAAAGAAAGCAACAACAAAAAATAAAGATGTAACCCTTAACGGCAAACTTTAAAATCTTTTTATTGTTTTTCTATATAAAAAAAGAAAAAGCACTACAGTTGTAGAATTTCCGCAACGTGTCTTTTGTTGCCCTTTCTATTTATATGTTTTGATTGTGTAAAGCGCTCAATAAAAAAGGGAGGGTGTCTTTGAGCATTTGTTGTTCAAGTGTAGTTCTTGAGAAGAGAATTTTCCAAATTTTCAGTGAATCGTGATGGGTAGTATTCGCGTGTAAGTGAACAAATGTATTCAATATGTTGCACGAGCTGTTTAAATGTTGCTTGTAGCGGGTTGCTAGGTTATGCGAGTAATGATTACGTACCGTTATCCGCCGAAGCAGCTTAAATAATGGCGTAGTATGTGCATTTTAATGTTCTTCCGCTATATGGCGTACTGCGTTTCTTTTCTATGTAACTGGGTTAGTCGAAATGAGAAACAACAAAAAGAGAAGGAACACTGTCAAGGAGCCTGCGATGAGGGAATCACACACGTAACATAAAAACGGTTAGGAGCTCCTAACCGTTTTTATGGTACGTGTGTAATTGGGTTAGGTTTGTTACAGACGTATTGCCCCATCGTAATCGATGACGCACCTCACTGGCAATCAAGAGGCGTACGCGGGTTCGTGTCTCGCCGCTGCCTGGCTTTTTCGACGACAGCCTTATTTCAATGGTGTTTGAATTCCGCCACTGATGCGTGGTTCCATTCGCATCCTGGTCTCTGCCTGGTTACGTTCCATCATGCTCATCAGACGCCTCGTTGTGTGTACGTGAATGTCTTAAGAGCGAAACGCATTGGACGTTTTCTCAGCGTCAAAACGTCGCGCGTACGCCATGGCCTTGCACACACGGCGAAGAAACGCCAGCGAGGCGACCACCCGAAACGCATGGGACGCGTACGGAGCGAGTGACGCCCGCCACTGTTGCTATATTCGTCGACCACAAATATCTGTTAGAACGTGCCGATGCTCTTCTTTCCTGTTGTTCCTGCGTTCCTTCATTCCAGATACCATTAAAATGTTCACGTAAATTTAGTGTGACGGATAATGTCCCAAAAATTTATGCGAGCTGCTCATACGCCACCTTGTCTGCCGCACGACGGCCATGGTTCTGTCTACTTCTCGGAAAACGCGCCTAGACGCGCGCGAATATCTGTAGTCGACAGATTCCGGCGTACGCCCTCCGCGCGCGTTGAAAAACTAGTTTTTACGAGGTCACACGCACGGCGAGCGCGCGCGCGTCCTGAAAACGTCGGAAAAACGCTCCATGCGTTTAGCCCTTTAGGAAAATGTATGGAACGGCGTGAAGAAGGGTTCAAGCTCATACCTGCGTGGTGAGCACTGGCCATAGTTTTGTATGGAACTTGGAAATTTCCAATTGTTTTTGACGCGTGTTCGCTTAACATCACAGCCACAACACCGAATATCCTCTGGATGTACGAACGATGTCCTAACGAATTCGTACGTCCGATGGATATCCTCAGAATATCCTCTCGGACGTACGAATTCGTTAGGACATTATTCGTACATCCAGAGGGTATTCGGTTTTGTTGGGGAGACTGTGTTTTCTCATTAGCCCATCCCACCGATGTTGTTCGGGAGTAACAACACACATTCTTCTTCGACTGACTGTTTCCTGTTTAATTTTAGGTTAGCGTCGTTGACGGTTCGGCTGTTGTTTTTCTTATACTGTAAAACCGGAGGCAACATCCCCGTTGTGTGTTGCTAACCGTTTGGACGACAACGCAAGTTCGTGACGGCAGGCAACTCCCGAAAGGTCACGTGACCTTCGTTGTGTGTGCGCACATAAGCGGGGGAGGAACTCTGGCCACTGACATGGCACGGCAGGTTGCGTGTACGAAGCCGGCGTTGCCGTGGAAACACTCATCCCGTATTCCTCCCCTTATCCGTTGCGAACTTATAAGGCTGCTTCTTCATTTCCTCTTCGGCTATTGATTGGTGCCTCGTTTCTCCCGGGAAGCAAATTGAAATCCGAAATAACCGTCAAAAACTCAAATGTCTTCCACCCCGTGCTTCTAAGCTATTTTATATGAAGGACGGGGAGAGTGGCTCCCCGAGTTACAGTACTTACACAGTACTCCAAGGAGTACTTATATTGCTACAGTGATCCTTTTTATTTGGGGTGGGCGGTAGGATGATGTTTGACGTTATCGCCCCCCTCCTTCCCCCCTTCTCCCGCGATACGTGATTCAAGATAGTCACGGGGCTCCGGGCGGTGGGTACCGTGAAGATAAATGTGGAAATGCAGGATGTTATGAAAGCGAGGGAGGAATGATTAAAAATTGATGATATTACGATGCCCCTCGAGTCATTATTTTTTTTCGGATGTTCTGTCTAGCAAGGAAGGAATGGTCGATGACGATATTGCTGCGGCTTACTTTTTTTAATCGTGCCAAACGTGTACCACAGGCAACATCCTTTGTACGTTGATATCGATCCAGCATCAATCTTGTCGTAATGTAACCGTAAAGCCACACGGAAACGTTACATGCCTGTAAAGCGTGCTTTGCCTGTGAAGTACAAAAGCGCAGCAGTGAAGCGTGCGCAATTCCCATTCTAAATTTAGAATGCAGCGCAACCGATACGTTCTCGGAGTGAACACTAACGCGAGAAGCCAACGTGAGGAAGACGGTGTTGCTCTGGTTCAAGTTATGCAGTGCAGTGAGACAATATATGTTCCATATGGGTGCCATAACGGCCTGCATGTTTTTACGACTTGACTGGCGAGGTTTCCTATTCAGAACCGCACCAGTCATTTAGCATCTCTCGTCAGTGCGCAGTACGAAGATATATCTCCTGTCTTGCGTTGTGGTCACTTGGAGATAGGTCAGGGTACTGTAGAGCAAGATGAGGGTACCCAATGAAGTCTCTACTGAAGCGGATAATCGTAATATGCATAGATGCAACATTTCGAACGAGTCTAAGGAAATACAATGTCAAATCACATTTTGGGTCAAAATCTCAGTCCGTACCTAACACTTTCTAGGATTCCTTCGCTGCGCTAAAGGTGGTCTACACCAGGGGTTCGCTCTTTCCGATTTGTCTTTCTTTTTTCTTCTTTCTCTTTATTTGTCCTTTTCTCCCTTTTCCTTTTGTAAGCGGGAATAGCAAGTCGGCTGCTGGAGCCAGGCTAACCTTTCCCCTCTTTCGTGTTTTTTGTTTTGTTTTGCAATAAACCTATATCCCCCCCCCCCCCCCCAGGGGTTGGAAACACGCGGGCCGCATTAGGCCTGCAATGATCTATTCTGCGGCTCGAGGGCTCTTGAGCACCTAGCAGAAGGAAAGCTACCCTCTCAAAATCTTTAATGAAAAATTAGGAATAAAACCTGATTTTCAGCAACTGTTTCTACCCTTTCACGGCGCGGCGTCCCCTGTCCATGTTAGGCAGAACATATGCATATGAGCACTTCTTGTCGTTCATGAACCTGTGGCGGCCTCATCGCCATTTGCTTTTGCATGACTAGCTTCTGCGCTTATCATCATCATCATCATGCGCCTCGCTCGGCGCGAGAAATAAAACCGTGTTTGTTCTCACGGGCTATGAAGGCTGTTCACTCAGTTCCTTCATCTTGGTGTCCTAAACGCTCATAAATTCGAATCCTGCATCCAGCGCTCCTTCCCCTTCTCAAGCTATTCACACGGTATCTGTGGAGATTCCCCCGTTTTGGCCTGCCGACCCTACGCTACGGTTTGCGAATATCGAAGCTCAATTCGCCTTGCGTGGTATTACGGCACAACTTACACGGTTGTATCACGTCGTCGGCGCACGAATAATAAAACGAGAAATAAAACGGTCGTCTTTATTCTCACCAGCCATGAAGGTTGTTGACTCACTTCCTTCAAACCTCAAACAAGTTACGGACGCAGCAACCTGACCTTCGCGTGCACTTTGGTAAACAACCGATGTAGCTAAGGTGGGGATTGAAATCGGCTCAAGGTAATTGAACCTCTGTATGCAATAAGGGGATAAGTCGAAAAATCCCAAAATGAGAAAAGGGGCCTGATATGATTGTCCGTCCCATTGACACACAATGCATTTCCCGTTTTTTTACCATGCTGTAGCGGGCCAACAAATCGCAATAAGGTCCTAAGTTTTCATTGGCAGGTGCATACTGGTATGTAGGTGTCATTGCAACAAAAATAGTAAAAAGAGGATAAGTCGACTTATCCCCTTATTGCATACAGAGGTTCAATTGTGAATAGTCGAGTGAATTAAAGTCAATAGTGGCACACCCGAAAACAGTGGAGACGGAAGAGTTATGTACAAACGCCATTGTATCTTATTTTTTGTATGGGTGACGTTAAAGTAGCAAACCCGAAGCCATCCATTGTTAATAATGTCAGTTAGCTGTTTCTCTGATTTTTCTTCCTTTTTCCCAAGTTGAAACAGTGTGCAAAGGCAACGATACAGTGCTTAAATAGGAGATAATTTCAGTGCTCCTGAACATTGTCATAATCGTTCGTGAACAACTACGTATTCTTCTCAAATCGTGTTTCAGATTCTCAATACCCGATTTTTGTTTTTGTTTTTTAAATTTCGTGTTAGCGCCGCGAAGAAACTGTGGTTATGAGGCTATGAGCGGCGTACACACATGGACAGATGAAAAGAGGACAGCAGAAAGGAGTGGGGGACGAGGGGGGGGGTTATTATGCGTCCTGGGCCGACTTCAGGGGGAACTGTGCCGACATTCGTCTGGAAAGTCTGCCGGAAAACCTGGGGAAAACCTCAGACAGCACAGGTCGGAATGGTAGCTTATTTGTTTCCCTTGGTGTGCCAAGTGGAGTTTTTCAGTAACGAATTCTGCACAGACCGTCCGGCTCCACAATACCTACACCGCTCCTGTGTTTGTGTGTCTGTTTTCATTTTATTTTCATTTCATTTTATTGTATGGTATATTATAGGGCACTTTATGGTAATTGCCGTTATTTGTTTTCTGTGTGGCACTCCATGATGTGGTCTAAGGGCAATGCTGCGCCCCGCGACTCGATTTGAGTTTGAGGCCTTCTGCAATCTACGCCATAGCTCGCGATAGTTTGGTAAAAATATAACAGTGAGCCTGACGGTGTAGGACAGAAGTCGTACAGTGTCCGAGAAAGTGAACGGTGGTTTCACGAAATGCTGTTGGTGAGCTGGCTTCGACCATGACCCGAACAGCTTGGTCATCGTGACAGGAGGAGGGGCTATAGTTAGTTTAGATCCAACTGCAGCTTCCCTTTCCTCAGAGTACCCGCAATCTCTACTTTGAATATTTTCCCCCTCTGTTCTCCTCGAATGTTTCTGGTGAAGCGACCGCGCTTATCAGATATTGCTTTCGTTTACTTGGCACGATGTGCACGGAGGAAATGCTCGAGTAGGAAGGCGGACGTATAAATGGTCTCGCCTTTGGTGCCGATACGTGCCTGTGTATCCGCTCTGGAGCTGATAAGGTTCCACCGGAAATGAAAGGAAGTTTCTTTCGTCTTCCTGATAGTCGGTTAGCTTTCTTTCCTCCTCCTCCTTTGCTTTCACGAGGTGTCTCGCGCGAAAGCAGCGGACGTTTTGCACAAATTGCGCTCATATTCTACGGTTAATCGTATGAGATGGTGCTGCTGTTTCTTACGCTGTAGTAGTTCATACGAAAGGGTTTGAAAAAAAATACAGGGGGACCAAGGCGTTGGATACAAGTGCCCTTTTTTACTCCGAGTGTTTGTATCACGCTTGCTGTAGTGCGCTTTCCCGTGCATCGTAAAGCAATAACAGTTGGGTACAGAGCAGTTTAACGCGTAAGAGAGAAACTGATGTTCTGAGGCTGGGACAACATAGAAGGGACAGATACAATCTATGTTGTTCCAGCCTCAGAACATCAGTTTCTCTCTTGTTCAACAGGTGCCGCTGCGTCGCTTTCCGTCGTATGAATGTGTGTATGAGTGAGCAAAAAATGTAAGAGTGAAAGGAGGGTGAGTGAGAGTGAGTGGCTGGTTTGTCGTCCCTTCAGATGACGCACCCCGAAAGTCGCTGAAAGTCAATCGGTAGAGCCCTGGACCGGAAATCCAGAAGATGTGGGTTCGATCCCTACAGCCTGGCTAACCTTTTCAGTGACTTTCACCTTTCATCTTTAACGCGTAACTACGTTTTAATGCGTGGACCCCGATAAACCAAAAAAGCCCTTCACAAGCAAAGAAGCATTTCTTTGTGGTCTTTGTATTAAATGAGACACCAAAGAGGCACGTCGTCATCCTCAACGTTTTTGCCCACCCAGTGACCGTTTCTCCCAGCATCCGAGTCAACGACGGGGGTCCAGTCGGAGAATTGTTACTCGCTGTTTTTGCGCTCAAGCATGACGCCGATCTGTACGCTTCAAAAACCTACCGAGGCTGTTCTTCTTCGGGACTTTCTCTTCGTTGAGGACACAAATTTCGGTACATCCCCGTATCCAGGCTCGTAAGAAGAGGACCTCTCTTTCCCCTGAGCGGCTTATTTGTAAGGCTATGGCTTCCCAAAGACGTATCGCGACCATAGCGGGAGCCACTTTGAAATTCAAATGTTGAACGGGCTCACGTATTCTAAGTCGCGCGGTCGCCTTGGCGCGATGCAATCTTTATTGCCATACATAAATGCATTTCGAGCAACGACATCCAGCAGCAGATGGTTATCCCCGGCATCGTTGTTGGCTCGCACACCGGCGCAGTGTTCGACGCGTGCGAGAACGGATTACAAACCCAGCCATTTTCAATGAGAGCAAGCTGCCGGTGAATTGGAAAAGAGGAGAATTTGTCAAACGGTCCTCCCTCTATCTGGACGCGCGTGGAACTTTCCCCGGTAACGCTTCCGGAGAGAGTACGGTTATGTCATCCTTTGCTCTGCGCGGGAGTGCTGGTGCGTTTTATTTTATTTTATTTTTAGAATGCATCAGTTTATACACATTGAAAAGTGGTCAGAAAATAATATTTTAGCGTTCTGCCGAACGAGTTTAACTGCGGTGGCTTCCCTTTTTTCCCCTCCTCGTCTCTTCCTTCTACACCTACACTGCTGTCGACGTAACGAGACGATAAAGGAAGTTATCAAATCCAAGCTCAGCATGCCACTCGCTTGAAAGGAACAGGGCGATTGACATCATATCATGATTGACATCATATCATGAACACCTTCCGATATAAGCAATATACGTACGTAAGGGTTGCATAAATAATAGACAAAGAACAGGAACAAAATTGTTAAAAGCTTTGCTGAACTGATGATGATGATGATGATGGTAGAAGAAAAATATCGAGTGTAAACCCGCTTAGCCGCGGGACAAGATACTCCTGATATAGCGAAAAAAAAAAAAAGAAAAAAACTATCTATGCTGCTCTCATAGCTTTTTTATAAGGAATCTTTAAAAAATAAAAAAAGAGACACTGTATATTGATATTGTTTCACGTTTTTTTGCGTTACGTCGTAAGGAACGGGACCGCAAGCGAGACGCTTACACCTGGCTTGCTTTTTGAGGGACCACGAGGAGAGCTTTTCTGACCTCTTATTCTCGTTGTTTTATTTTTCTTGTCAACGGCCCGTCGACGTCGTCACAATTGTCAAAATATACATGACCGCCGTACTTTCACAACAAACCACAACATGTGCTTCTTCTTTGATTTCACGGCAATAGCACGGCTTTATGGGTGTTCCCCCCTCATCATGTATTTCTCTCTCTCTCTCTCTCTCTCTCTCTCTCTCTCTCTCTCTCTCTCTCTCTCTCTCTCTCTCTCTCTCCCTCCCCCCTTTTGCAGTGTTAGGTGTCCGGTGGCAGAGCATTTATTCATTAATTGGTCACCTCGGCAAATACCATTTTTGTCCCGATGATTTTTGTCGCAGGGCTGTGCCTGTGCTATATTACTCCCGCACACATTGTACCATACCTGTATTAATCTGTTATATATTATACGCCCAGTTCTTTTACTTGTTTCAACGCGGCGTATACCCTCCACAGCTGTCATTAGACTCGAGCGTCGATTGTGGAGAGGGCGCTGATGAAGAGGATGAGCTCATTTGAATAGAGGATCCCCCTGGCAGCTGTCGTCTTTTACAATACGTGAAGCTGCGCTTTAGTTAGCGACACTGTTGTTGTTGTCGTCGTCGTCCCAAACAAGCTCCCCCATCACATGTCCCACGGAATGAGTGGCTGTTGACTTTGTGGCGGCTTAATTAGACGCCCCGTCGCTAACCTCTGGTAGGGGGAACTAAGTGAGGTCGGCTGTTCGGCTTCCAATTGCGATGGTTCTTGTAAAGTAGCAAAGTGGCAGTTGCAGTTCTTGTAAAGTTGCAGTCAGACTGTACCTTTCAGGATGTGTAATAAGAGCTACGGCGAAGTAACTAGCACGGAACGTAAATATTATTATAGAAGTATTCCGTAATGCCAGTAAACTAATGTAAAATGCAGCAAATGAAAGCAACATTAACCGATAATAAGTGTTAATAATGTTAACGACAAATTAGATTAACGGTAAGTGTCGAGTCACGAATAACCATGCAGTAATAAACTGCGTAGCGTAGAAATGCTCTTGGGTAACAGCCATTCTCACGCACGCACGCACGCATGCATGCATGCATGCATGCACATACACATACATGCACGCATGCATACATGCATACACATACACATGCGTACATGCGTACACATGCATACATACACATGCATACATACACATGCATACATACACATACACATGCATGCGTACACATACACATACATACATGCATAAATAAATTGGATGATGATGTGGTGGGCGTGTTGAGCGAAGAGTCGTAAGAAGGCGTTCAGGCGACCAGCTTCCGGGGCTCAGTGTTTTGATAGGAGTCTTCCGCTTCGAGACACTGAAGTCACCCGGGTTCAAGGAACTTCGGGAACCCTGACTGTTGTGTCTGGGGGTTTCTTCTGGGATTCCTCCACAAGTTGTACGACAAAAGCCGGCAGATTTCCCTGTCTGCCCACGACGAGCAGCATGCTGCCATATAGGTAGACAGGTAGACACAGCGCCAATTAAGCGGCACAACTAACCACTACTTGTGCCCGTAAAATTATGGACTGTTTCGCCTCAACGTTCGGGTTAAGAGTGCGTACTCTGCGCGCTGTAAAAAAAGAAAAATAGCCGCATAAGTCTGCATAAAAGATGTTGCTCGGGAACGAGAAAAAAAGGAAGCGTAAAAAAAAAGCTTCTCGGCTGCGTCCGATTCGAGGCATAAGAAACTCGGCTCCATTAGGCAGAAACGACCATTCGGGGAGACATTCCTGTATTCTGCGACGGCGAGAAAATATATGCGTACCTTTTTCTTCTTTTTCACCCGACTTCTTTCCGCCGCTGCAGACGCCGGCGCTGTTTGTTGCCGACTGTTGCCGAGCGCGCGAGAAGAAGACTTCATAAGAAGCATTCCAAGAAAACAGGAGAAAAATGCTCCTGCGAATGAGTCCGTGAATAACAATTTTCTCTCGATGTGAGCTCGTCCCTATGAAAGTGCAGGATTGAAAAGTTTCGCTCCCTTTTGGCGAAGTGAAGCTAGAGCATACAGGCTGTGTTTCTAATACTCTCGCTTGGGTTGCATTATCAGCGATCCTCTTAGACATTTAGCACGATGTTGATTATAGCTTGGGATCATTTCATTCTATTTTATACGAGTAATTTATTACGCTTCACGATAAGACGCCCATCTTAAGGACAAGACGCGTCCACAACTAGCGGCGTACAGGGTACAGCATCATCCCCTTGGCGGGAGCTTCAAGGCAGCGCTAAAGACGGGGAACTAGTGGAATCGAACCCCAACGTCGTCTGTCTGATGTCTTGTCCGATATTTTGTTTGGACTTTGCAACCACATATGCATATAGTTCCATTGGAAGTCTGCCCGGGACGCATAATTACCAGCTCGTCTCCCACTTCTTTCTGATGTCTGTCTCTCTCGGTCTGTCAGCTCGTGGTGGTAAGACTAATTGTAGAGCTAATTAACGAAGGCCAATGCGAACGTCCGAGAAATAAAGGCAACGGACGAGCACTGAAACAAAAAAACGAAAAGAACTAACCAAATATTCTTGACCTGAGAACGAGAGCTGCACCACGCACACAGTCTCCAAATTTCTTCACAAAATGGAGTGCGCGCTTTTCTCTAACGGTGTAGACATACGTGCAATGTGTCACAAAGGGGGCGTACGCCCTGCGTTATCAACTAATTCGAGGTCACTTTAGTTACCGATTTCTGAAACAGCTATTTCGAAGTAAGTTGATCATTGAGCACGTGCCGCTGTCTCGCAATTAAAAACAATTCGCCCGTTTTATTGGGTTTGTTGAGCGAAGCTTGCGCCATTTTGTGACGTTTTAAGTATTCGCGCACGTCGTCTCAAAAGGGAATATACTTCCCATATTCTTAAGCTATCCGAAGGCAGCACTCTGCTCCGAAGATGTAAGGCTGCCAAAAAGTCTGCCCCTATGGTGCCGAGCCCGAACGAAATAGCTTAATCGTTCCGGTTTCTCAAGGCCATTTGGCAAATGGATCATAAGTGATAAATTGTTCAGCATCTTCACCAAAATCACGTGCTCGTGCAGTTCCTAAAGAAATTACGGACCCAATGTCGCGTAGGAAAAAAAGAAAAAAAAAAACACTGGGAAAAGAAGAAACTGGCCGGGTATAATTGCGGCAGAATGAAACGGACCGCGTTGGCCGCACATTAATTATGCCGGGTTGTATTTTTTTACTCCGTTTTTCTTCAACGGGCTACATATTGTACGAAAGTACGGCGTGAAGAATGGAATGGTACTTCGAAGAAATATCATATGGTGTTTTTTTTTTTAAATGTAAGATTTCCTTTTTTGATACTTTGATCAAAACAAATCCTATTCCCGTACCAAAACATTATTCGGGAACGGGAAAGGAGTCATTTGTAATTCAGCAACTTTGATTCTTGGGGTGACTGCTGTTTCCCCGACGCGCTCTACAGCGCGAAAAAAATAAAAAAATAAAAAATAAAAAAGACACGACCAAATGTAGGTGTCGCTGTTTAGCTGTGTGTTGGTAGAGATCTGTCAGATGGCGATGATGGATACGACAGTTTCTCTCATTCCTGGCCACCTTCCCAGCATAATCGACCGCTTTAGTGGCGGAGAACACACTATTTCACGTGGAGCCATGGAAGCGGGTTAGAAATGCTTAAAAGAGAGAGAGAGAGAGAGAACACCCAGACATGGTACGTTTAAGTCGTGATGAATTGTCTCTGCAACGCGGGCGAAGTTTGGTGTCACGGGAGCCTGGCGAGGCCAAACTGAGACTGCATTTTGTGTCCACGCGCTCGCAAAGAGCTACGAGAAAGATATCTGAACGGAAGCAATTTTTTCTAGTCTTATTGGATTATACGAAAATGGCGTCTTTCGTCGTGCGGTGAGCGCCTTCTGCGAGCTTAAATTTTGGCGACGAAGTTACGCCTCATCTATTGCTTGACGATGTATAAACAAAATACAGAAACCGACACTGAAGATTTTTGTTTAAGTTTAATTTGTACAAGGTTTCGCGTGGAGGTCCACGCTTCCTCAGGTACCTGGTACCTCAGGTACCTTCCTTTGGTACCTGAGGAAGCGTGGACCTCCACGCGAAAGCTTGTACAAATTAAACTTAAACAAAAATCTTCAGTGTCGGTTTCTGTATTTTGTTTATACATCGTCTGGTACCTCAGGTACATACCTGGTACCTCAGGTACCTTCCTTTGGTACCTGAGGAAGCGTGGACCTCCACGCGAAAGCTTGTACAAATTAAACTTAAACAAAAATCTTCAGTGTCGGTTTCTGTATTTTGTTTATGTGATCTACAGGACTTGACTCCCCTCTTCGTATACGCTTCCCTTGACGATGTATCTTGAGAAATACGATGAAGAATGAACAACCAGTAATAACAAGGGAAGGCTACAGAAGAATTTGGCGGAGAAGTTGTATCGCGAGGCAAAAATCATGCGAGTTCGCGGGACTACGTATTCAACAGGACACGAAGTATCGTATAGCCAGTACACTGAGGCATCTCGATTCTAAGTCTGCGTAAGTTTTTAATTGTGTTAAGGGTGTAGGGTGCCGACGGGTCGGAAGAAGAAGAATTGAAGAAGAGGTTAGTTAGTCCTCGGGCAACGAAGAATAAAATGAAGGTTCTTGTGTTGGGCATATTACAAAGTGTAATCAGTAAACGGACAAAATATAGAAACCCCGTCACATCCACGAAGGAGTCCATCGGAATAGTGTTCAAACGGTTAGGAGCATGTATAGTTTTATTGGCTCTGCGCGATAGCTTGTGCTACACCGATGTACTAAAACTGTAATCATAAAATGTAACAAAACTCGATGATTCCAACCGTTTGAAGTCTATTCTATTTCGCTATTCCTTATAGTTCGCTCTGCCTCACTGGACCTTATACTGCGGCAGAGCACGCTTTACAGGGTATGCCGCCAAACTACCCTGGCGTCCTAACACGAAGTCTGACAAAGTGTAGAAAATTCTTCCCACTGTCTGCCCAGGCGTCTGTGTATTTGGCTGAACATCCATCCACGCTCTGCTCCCGCAAGGATTAAGGGGATTAGGTTCCCCCGCTGATCCGATGGGTGATGACTTGTTTAGGTACGGACCCCCCGAGCGAAATGCATTACCACGAGTCCCAGCTGACCCCCGTCTCTAAATGGACTGGCCGGGGTCGAACTTCTATTGAAGGGTGGGGATGCGGAGCTCTCGGTTTTGATGAGAAGAAGTTGAGCGGAGGGAAAGACATGGATCTTGGACGCGTGGGGGAAAACGGATGAATGAAATTGCCTTTCTGGAGAGCGGGACTCCAGTTACGACATCCCGGTTGTCAGAGGAGATTGACGAGTCTTACCCTGGCTTTATAGAGGGCAGGGTTTGGAAACATATAGTGTCGTTATCGAGGCTAGGAGAAAGTTTATTTGGCCTTTCCTTTCGTCTATACGTTGCCGGATTTTTGTATTTAAAAAAATACATTGGTTCCTTTATGAAGTTAAACACGCGCCAAATGTCACGAGACATAATGTTGTATTTAGAGTACACACACTGGCTTCACGTAACATGTCAACGAAACAATGCAAGGTTTGACGTTTCCACGCTTGGACCGGCGTGTCGTCATCACGTACGGAACGGAACGTCGTCCGAGTCCTACCTTAAAGTGACAGTCCGGTCGAAAACATAGGTCTGGGAAATACCGCCTTATGATTTCTAATACTCCTCACAACAACTGTGCAAAATATTTCAGAAGAAATCGTATCGCACGATTTATAATACGATTTTTTTTCTATGCCGCAGTTGGTCATGAGTAAAGGCCGCAGCGAGCTCTCGCGTGACGTGCATAAGAGCAATGCCGCACGTGACTTGCGGATGCCTGTTTGCGCGATAGTTGATTGTTGCGTGCTAGCATTTGTCCATTATGATGTTTTTGAGTAGTAATCACGCGTTATGTAGACTAAAATGCAGAGTAGCGTCACTGTAAAGACAGGTATCACGACGCAGCCTTCTGTTCAGTACACTCATGGACAAAAGCACCTCTCTGCATTCCCAACAACGGCGCAGTCCTCCGCTCCACTTTGTCCATTGGGGACGTCGTGCTCACGTGACGGATGACGTACATAGAGGATCCTAGGGGCAAGGAGTATGCGAGGGAGAAAAACGAAACCGGATGTCTTCAGAGGAGTATTTTTTATTCGATATCTCGAAAACCACGCGATTTTGTGAGCTGAAACTTTCCACACAGCATGTAAGCCTCCGTGGCAGTTGGAAAAAAATCAACTTCCGGTTATCCCGGACTGTCCCTTTAATGTTCCCGCTGGTTGATCAAGCATCGGAAATGGCACATTCTTTCGACTTTGACAATGCGGTGGTTCTGGCACGCGAACACAGTTGGAAGGGGAGGAGGGGTAAGAGAATTCCTCGAATCTTGACACATACATTCCACAGGGGGCGCCTCCCCGAATGTCGTAAAAGCGTTGTCCACGTATAAAGTATGACTCAGATTAGTGTTCCGTTTCATTTTATTGGTTTGTTGCCACGTGATGTGAACCCAGTGCGTGTATACAGAAACCAAGTATCCCAGCCGAAGACGCCAGCAACGTTTTGGCAGGGTACAATTTGCTTAGACACACAGTCTTCCGCGAGGGACGTTAAATACGATGTGCCGTGTGCTGAGACATTGGCGCACGTTAAAGAACCCTCAGGTGAGCGAAATTAATCCAGAGACCGACCTCTGTGGCGTCGCAAACGATCATAGCTGTCTCGCGACGTGAAGCCACGAATTATTATTATTATTGTCGGGTTCGTACAGACCCTTGAAATCCTTGATTACCCTTGATTAAACAAAAAAAAAAAAGCTTTTCAAGGGTCCTTGAACCCCCTTAAATACAGACTCAGTCCTTGTGTCCCTTGAAAATGCTGGCGGGGCTAGAGAGTTTTAGCGGACTGTTGACAACGTGGCTTGCGTCGAACCGTATCAACCGGAACTAATCAGTGGATGAGATTCTGAGTCAGGCACGGCTGCGATTGGTTCCGATAGGCACTATATCCTTATAAACGGTATACTTAAAACTCACTAATGTAGCCGAAATCAACACGCAGCAAGTGATGCGGAGTTGTCAAGCCTCTGCACGGTGGAGCGCACTCTGTCGGGGTTTGTTGTGATGAGGAAACTCTGTTTGCCACTTGATGTCAATGGATGTCAATGCCATGCTGTGTCAGGCGTTACATCGTTGAAAACTCGAAAAAAGGCTCAATTAATATTTCAACCTTCCTCGGGTTCTGCCCTTTGGAATGCTTGAAATCCTCGAACTTTGGGTTAAATTTTCTGTACGAAACATGTTCTTACGAAAGAAGTGCCTGTGAGGATATCAGCTGTAATGCTACGCTCTGGTACGTTGCTGTAGTTCGAGATCAGTTCTACGCTGTCTCTTGATCGACTTCAATTCTCGTTTTTTTTTTTTGTCTACTTCCTTACCTAAATTCCTCTAGAGATCATTAAATCATATTTCTTTCGCTGCCACGAGAAGCGGAGTTCGCTACCGCATTATTGCGCAACATTGCGTAACAAAACAGAGGGTAGCTACCCATCACGGCAGACGCGTCGAACGGAACTGCGAAGCTGACGAACGACTTCGTAGGTTAGTCTCGGGGCAATTAACGCGAGACGCCAAACTGCCTACTGCACATGTTGCATCCTTCACTGAAGGGGCGTCGAAAGTATGACATATTTTATCTGTACCGAATGAAATTCCTTCTCATTCCCTCCCCACTCTAGGTAACACGTCGTGCATTCGTCACGATTTCTTCCCCTTTATTTTGTCTTAGGAGACAGCGTAGATTAATTATAAGGGAGAGGAGCTTCTTGCGCTGATGGGGGGAAATCCGTCTTCTTCCTCCGTCCAAGTTCTCACCAGCGATGCGACACCACCGGCTGCTCGAGGAGGTGCGGTATCGCATAATCTTCGCCATTCGGCCAGTTGCTGTTTTCGCCCCGATTCCATAATAACCGGTTCGGGAGATTTGCGGAAAGAGTCGGAAAATGTGCATTTGTCGCAATGTGTCGAGGAAGGTGTTGTTGTTATTAGGGAGTTTTAGTACATCGGAAGGTGTTCACGATAACAGTTCCAAAAACGTGATAAGCCAATCACCCTCTTTCTTAGGAGCGAGTGGCAGCATATTGGTGACTTTTAGTATATCGTACAATGTCGCCTTTGCGTACGTAAGGGATAGTGTGGTGGATGTGCGCAATGCGAAAAGCCCTGTTCATGTATTGCGCATGCGCAGAACCACCAACGCTACCTCTTACGTACGCAGAGGCGATAGCGTACGATATGCTAAAACTGACTATTACTATGGTGATAATAGATGCGTATACGAAGAGGGGAGTCAAGTCCTGTAGATCACATAAACAAAATACAGAAGCCGACGCTGAAGATATCTTCAGTGTCGGCTTCTGTATTTTGTTTATATGGTGATAATACAGCAATTCAGCAGTGTTCCTTATAAGAAAGAAAAGAAAACCTGACAGTGACTCCACGTTACGAATCGCGAATCACATAACGTAACGATTTCAGCGCGACTGTTTCGTAGGGGAAAGGGGGAATGCAAAAAAAAAAAATCGTCGCTTTTCGGTTTGTTGGTGGCGCCATCATCACCACATGCGGAACGTTTATTCAACAGGACTAGGTACATGCATGGACGAAATTTCGTGGCGGTGCACTGAGGTACGGAGGCGTTGGATGTTAGTAAGTAAATAAATAACGTTTTTTTACTGCTGTCACTAAAGTGGTTCACGATCATGTAAAATATGCAAGTTATGAACGTGCTAAAAAAAATTCTTGAACCTTAGTATAACCGCATTGCCCCACCTTCCCCTGCCTCATGCCACACTTTCTCAGCAAAAATCTTTCGTTATGTAAATTCAGAATTTACAGCAGTTTTTTTTACAGCTGCTGAAAGTACACCGACTGAAGTGATTATTTTTCTCTCACTCCTGCAGTTTCCTACCTCTCATTGGTAGCATATAAGGAATGTATTTACTGCTGGTATCCAATTCAATTTCAGTTGAATTTATTTCAAAAACATATACGAAAATGTGTACGAGTGACAGAAATTTGGCTCGATCGCGGAGTTCCTAACTCTTCTCTCAATAATAACAAAGACGGTTAAGAGCATCAGCTGTTTACTATATACATTAAAAACAAGACTTTCGTGCAGTAGGCTGCACTTCTTCAGGTTTGAGGACCTGTTACAAGTGGTGAAGCATATATCAAAAACCAGTCACATGGTACAAGAGAAAAGGGTAAGGGTGAAGAGAAATACAAACGCGATACAAATATCAACAAAAAAAAAATGAAAATGAAAAATAAAACGCAATCAGTAGGAGGTGGCTCGACAAGGTCAGACAGACATACAGACGAGTCGGAGTTGATGAGTTTTACAGAGTACAAATTTGGAAACCGACAAGGAATCTAATAACCAGTTGGTTTCAGTAATAGTTTATGTTGAAAGGAAAGGAAAAAGAAAAAAAAAATGCAGATGGAGGTGTCGAGAAAGAAGCAACTTTATTTCGAGGAATAAATAAATAAATAAGTAAAATAAAATAAACTAGTTGGCCTAAAACTGTGCCTTTCGCAAAGATACCCCGCTCTCTGGATTCACGGTACGACATCCGGAAATGGAGTTCGCTCACGCCTATACGAAAAGTACAAAAGACATGGGGTAATTGGGAGGGGATGACGTACTCTTCGTATTAGCACCGCGAGGCAACTGTGGCTACGAGCAGCGTACACAAGTGGAGAGAGAGGATTGCGGGTAGGCTGCAGATGAGCTGTCCTGGGCCGACTTCAGGGGTATCGGAGAGTCTGGCAGAAAACCCAGGTTGTCTCGAAGTACGGGGATTTAGTCTCAGGGGCGTGTTGGAATTCCGTCGGAAGGTGTCCCCTGTACGTCCTGGTTCCCCGTATTTTTTTTGGCTTTTTGTGCTGGTATTTCGGGGGTTTCCTGCTCAGACGGCACAACATGTGTCCTTGGATCTCAGATCGGACGAGCGGATGCTTTATCCACTTCTGTATCTTATCACTGGAGCTGCTCCTTGACGATAAAAGCGCTAAAAGAGACAAACACAGAACGTCACAACATAGAGCACTACTTTCAACAATTTAATGGCTTGTCAGACCATCTTCATTTATGCAGCAGGAATTCCCTTTCCCTCTCCGATAGTGTGATACTCTCTGTGCTAACACATGTGTCATCACCTTTATCAAGGTGATGTGAAGGTGAAATGAAGATGGTTTGACCCCAAGCAGCAAAATGCACTGAAAGTCGAGTGCAATAGGGGTGGACGGTATGTGTCTTATCAATGTTCTTTAGTTTCACGAGTCTGTTCAAGGCCTTCCACCTACCCGTCCACCCCTATTGCACTCGACTTTCATTACATTGTGCTGCTTGGGTTAAATTGTTGAAAGAAGTGCTCTATGTTGTGTCGTTCTGTGTTTGTCTCTTTTAGCACTTTTATGGTCCAGGAAATGAACCAACAAGCCAAAATGAATGTTTTACTGGAGCTGCTCATTTCGCGGAGCTGCGCGAGACAAGGAAAACTTCAATACAATAGTGAGTTTTAGACTTTTAGTGCATCGTACGCTATCGCCTTTGCGTACGTAAAGGAGAGCGTGGTGGTTCTCTCTCTCTCTCTCTGTTTTGCGCGTGCGCAGAACCGCCAACGCTATCCCTTACGTACGCAAAAGCGCTAGCGTATACGATATACTAAAGCTAACTATTATAGCTCTTCCACCCTTTCGCACTTTCAGTACATTGTGCTGCGTGGGTTGGAAACAACGTCGCGTCCCCGGTTATTTCCGCGAACCCACGTTTCCAGGTTAAAGGTCGGCTATGTTAATAAGGAAGCCGTTTTTCATTGAATATCCTTTGAGCATCGCATAGAGTAGACTCCACGAGGACGGGCGGCGCATCTGCGCCTGATTCTAATGGAGTTTGGCCAGTAGAGTTTACGAGATGGATGAGCTTAAAGTGGGGGTGGCCGATTGGAGACGTCCCGTGTTATTAGGGTGAACCTAAATTAGGCGATTGAGCTTCGCCAGTTGAAAAGACCCCCGAAGGAGCGGTAATGTACCTCATTCGAGACGCGCCGCTTCTGGGAAACTTTGGCGTCTGTGTAGGTGCTTACGCGAACTCTCCCTGATTCTGTGAGGGACCTGCCTCTGCCCTACTGGCTCATTATGGTCAAATTCCGTTTGGCGCAAAGTCACTGATATTTGCGCGTCCGATTGGATTGATTTAAGCCATTTTGACGTTTTACAACAAATGGCGTACACTGTGAAGAACCGCTTCCGTTGAGTACAGGAAATAAGACAACTTCACAGGCGGTGATAATACACGGGACAAACGTGGGCCGCAAGACACGGAAAAGACGACTTGGATTGGATTGGATATGAAGGAGTCATGAGTTCGTCATTTCTCCAAACTCCTCTCGGCGGCGGCAGTAGCACTGGTCTTGTGCATCGTGGCCGCTTCCGAACTTAGCTACTCTAAAGGCTGCTCAGCTTCCTCTTACCAGACTTGTGCGTAACGCGTTACTAGTAATTGCGTTACTTGTAATCAATTACTTTTATGAATAATTTTTAGAGTAATCAGTTACTTTACTGTCGAAGTAGTTTTTCGAGTAATTACTTTTCTGAGTAATCGATTACTCTGTAATTGATTACTTTTCCGGTAGAGATTAACTCATCTTTCAGATGTTCTGCCCCAAGTCAAGACCTCGTGCAGTGAGCCTTTTTTGTACCGTTCTACTATACCAAGCGGAGGTCACTGTAATAAGGTTATGGAATTTCAGGGTCTCTCTCCCTAATCTCTTACTACACCAGTGTGGTGGCGCCATTGTGGTAGCTTTGGAGGTGTAGTGAGTCATGGGAAGATCCACGCAATGCTCTTCCACAATCGGGTCAACGTCTTCCCAGGCGATAAATACAGTGGACGTACAGATCTACTTGTCCTGCGCGTTTTTTTTTTTTTTTTCGTGTTCAGTTGTTCCGCTGTTAAACGATTTCTTTCTTTCTTTCCCCCCTCTGAGACACACAAAGACGGGTATAATTTGCGTGAATGCAGAGTAACGACCGGAGTAACGCGTTACTTTTCTACTCGTTACTCAATTACATTTGGAGTCCAGTAATTGGTAACGGTAATCAGTTACTTTTTCCGTACAGGTAACGGTAACGGTAATCAATTACTTTTTTCGAGTAACGGGCACAAGTCTGCCTCTTACGAATACTTAACCCTTTCTCGTTCCCCCCTCTCACTCTCCCTCTCCCAGCTTTTCCTCTGCCCATACGGGGTTAAATGACGTCTTTCCTTGGAACAAGTCGGCCGCCTACATTTCGCTTTACTCTCCATTTTCTGTACTAAATTTTGCGTAATACTTTCCATTTGCAAACGCTGGCAAACGCGTTGATATGCAGAGTGTCCTTTTTGAATATTCAAAGCGGTTCCTAATGTTTGCCGCCGGCTCAGACTTCTTTGTCATAATCGAAGGCTTCGCTTTAAACTGACTCGGCCGTTATTCATCAACGAAGGGAACGAGTTAGCCCGGGGACACGTCTTCTTCGAGTCCACTCGGATCTAATCCGACTCTTTCGTCTGACATGAAGGGCTGTATCGATCCTGTAGTGGGTAAGGATTTTTCGCGACCTGTTTAATGGTGGCATGTGAGCGAAAACCGGCGGTCCGGTATTGGTAGCGGTAGACGGGTAAGTCTTACACCAGGTGGCACTCACTCATACTTAACACCAGAGCCGTTTATACGGAGAGTTTGGCCATTCTATGATCTTTTGCCGCTTGGAGATGGGGGAGCCGCCGTGACGTCACAGACGTCATCACTCCGCCCACTTGACCCGGATGAAAGGCGACCCGCGGCGGCACGGAGGAATTTCAAGGCTGTGCCTCTGCTCCAAAATGGCGGAATGGGAGATTTCAAGACGAGAGCCCTGATCCAAAATGGTGCCACTGGCCTTGGCGCCGCCCATCGTGTGACGTCAAATGGCGCGCTTTGGAACAGGCTCCACCCAATGGCCAAACTCTCCTAATAAACGTTTACACGATTTTTAAGTACTCGCTTCTCTTCTGCCTGGAAAAGATTGCGCTAGATTGTTATATCTCGTAAGGACATCGGCAATGTTCCCTTTGAGGTAAACTCGAGATGTCTTCCACAGCCCCTTCCTCGTGTCCTCTATCTGTTCATCCGCGTCTCTACATAATAGCGAAGAAGACGATGAAGTGTGAGACGAAGCCCAGTTGAGATGTACAGCAGTAGAAGGTCACTCATCTTTTATTCAGTCATTTCATTCATCTCATCCTCTCATCGCTTCACGTAACCGTCATTAATTGGGCCCTCATGTCACGATCCGTGGCCAATTGCCCCGTGCTATGCGCCACGGCGGAGAAAGACGAAGACGAAGAAGAAGAAGAAGAAGGTCACAAGGACGTGCTGACTCTGCACGAAAGCTCGTACGTAAATACATTTGTTCCCTACAAAAATGCTTCATTCTTTGTGACTTTCTACTGTTGTTCTTGCATGATGCACTGGGAGCGGGACCGAGAGAAGAGACGACAGGACAAGTGCTAGACTTCCAACAAAAGAACTTATTGGCAACATAGTATAGTGTCATTAAATATCACACACGGCTAATACGTGATCCACGCGCTCATCATCCGTCGCATCGTCCCACATTTTTAGGAACTTTACCTCGTTATCAACCATGCAACATCAACACCAACATGCCCAATTTTTTGCTTTGACTTCTACTGTTGTTGACTGGACTCCTTGAAGAGCTCTAAACAGAACTCCGACTTGTCGTTGCTTCATTCTCACCATAATTCATCCTCTCATATTAACCACTGTGAAATGAGGTAGTGTCCTGTGGCTACCACGGGGAAACATCCCATGTCATCATCACTTCTTCATTTATTGTTGTTGTTGTTCTACTGTTGTACGTCTCTACATAGTCAAAGCAACAGTCGCTCTGCGCTGCTAACACAGCGCTTAAACAAAAAAAAAACAGCAGTGTGGCAGTCATGTTTTTACAGCCAAGTTATCTTACATCGGTGGTTACAGATAACGCGGCATAATTTGATAATTAAAAGTAATAATTATTAGCATAATGCTTACCTCATTGCAATCGTTACGGTATCAGTTCGAGGCGTCAAAGAAATAAGACCCACCACCGTCGTACGGTCTTTGAGCGCTAGACGACCACACTTATAGACCACTAATTCGAATTAGGAGTATCAGAACTAAACGCAAAAGACAACGTCCGTCATTCGAAATGATGTCTCATTGTCTCTTCACTGGGGTCGCAAAAAAAAAAAAAAAAAAAAAAAAGGCATCCTCCATCTCCTTATTAAGCCCCCTTGGAACTGTCAGCAACAAACATCGATTGTGACAGTGATCTCAATGAAGCGAAACTCCCTGTTACTTTAGATAATTTCTCCCAAGTGCAACGAATCCAATCAATTAAGGGAATGTACCTAGAACACGGTGCACTTTGTCCATCGCTTGATCGGTGGTTGTCAGCGCGAGAAGGTTAAAAAGAGCAAAGTCAACGTTCCCCGAGGAGGAGGTCGCGATAAGGAAATTGTTCAATAATGAAGCCCCTGTCAGAGAAGGTCTTCCCCTTCAAAGCTGGCCTATACGTCCGCTCGGTGGTCTCCCGCGTACGGCTGAGAAATATCCCTTCGTCCCAACTGTGTCTTCTTTTTATAAATATGCGAAGCGCGAAAGTAGAAGATAAAATGTACACTTGCGCAACTTTGCTAGTAATACGTCGGGCCGCAAACACAGAAGAAACACGATAAACAATAGTACGTACATAGAACGTTACCAGAGAACGATGCATCTATGCGTATAGATGGGGGTGTGATCTGCAAATAATTTAGAAGTGAGTGTGCATGTGAGTGAGGCATGTTGATGAGGACCGTAGATCCTAGGGTGTGGGCTCGACCCCCACCGCTTGGCTGCGCATGATTATTTAAATGATATATGTAAGTGGAAAATGAAGTGAAGTTAACGACGATCATGTAAACAGAAGTGAGGCAACGGCTTCGAATACAGTTATGAAAAGCAGGAAAAAAAAAAAAAAGAAGAAAGAAAAGTGACGCTAACGCAACCTTGCAGCGTTGTGTATTATCGGTGCGCCACTTTACCAGTGGCCCAGCGGCTTCAACGAGTGGGTAAAAGGTATATCCATAATACTCTTTAGCATATCTACTCGGAGCCGCGTAACGTCCCAAGCAGCACAATGTACTAAAAGTCGAGTGCGATAGGGGTGGACGGGTAGGTGGAAGGCCTTGAACAGACTCGTGAAACTAAAGAACATTGATAAGACACATACCGTCCACCCCTATTGCACTCGACTTTCAGTACATTGTGCCGCTTGGGGTACAGTGAGTCGGGGTACTCTCGCCATTCCCTGAAACTCCCTATTAGCCTCGAAACTGCCTTACACGACCAGGTTCTCTGTCCTCGCGTTGTGTGGGAGTTTTCATAAGACGAATCAATTTCACGTGTCACCGATACTTTTACGAACCACCGAAGGGATCTCAATTCCTGGCGTTATAGCTGGGCATCGAGTCGGCAAAGGCAGGGACAGCGCAAAAAGGTAACATTTTCAATAAGCAACGCGACCGACAGGAAGGAACCTATTGTTTATCCTCGGCGAGAGCGAGGGGGAAAAAAAAGGCGAAACCTGGGCGGAAAGAATCCATTCATTGTTTGCTGTGTATGGGTTGTCTGAAATGAAGCCGGCACCGCTCGAACACGTAAACATAGGCGCAACAAAAGAGACAAAGATGGCGAGGAAAATGCGTCCGAGTTGTTTAAACGAAATCCCGACGGAGTTACGAAAGAAGCAGTTTGGCTGTTTGTTTCGAGATTTGTGCCCGTGATAAATGAAGTTGCTTTCGGACACATAGTTGATGACGTGTAGACGTCGTTGCTTTGTGCCGTTTTTCAAAGGGTTCCGGAGAGTGTGAGTATTTTGTTCCTTTCTGCCAGGAGGAACCTGGTGCACTTAGTTTTTCGGGTTTCTTTTTTTTTATTTTTTTTTTTTATTGGAGATGGTGTCTGTCGGTGGCGTGATCGTTTTTCTAAGTTCCGCGGCGATACGACTGGCGTGATGATGGGCTCGGAGTCAATTTGTTGTGGGCAGGGAACGAAATCTCTCGAAAATGGTTGATTGACGTTTTGTACTCTGGGACTGTGGACTGGAATCGGGTAGATAGCGGTGTGTATGCAAACGACACTCAAACCCAGATAGGAGCTGATAATTGCGAAGTGTCCGTCAGTGCTTCGATATTTTGTGAGCGGAGGACGAACGCTGTTTTGTGACACTTTATGCGTACACAAGTTGTCACAAAATAGCACTCCAGGTTTTAGGTTCAGCGATGGCTGATCCATATGAATAAGGGCACGCAGCACTTTCGTGTGGTACAGGCGAAAATGTGGGAGAAGACCCCAATAAAATATGGTGTCGTCACTGTACATTGCGCTGAACCTTGATTTCTTGGCATGCCCAATGACGGTCACTTGATTCTTTGAGGGCCCAAATCGCTCTGGTACCCTATCGCGAAAATGCCTAGCGAGTTGGCTGGCTACATATTGTACTGTGTGACTGTGTGTGTGTGATTGTATTGTATTGTGTGTGTGTGTGTGTGTGTGTACTGTGTACTGTGTGTGTGTGTGTGTGTACTGTATTGTGACACTCTTTGTTTTTAGTGCCTTGAGACTTCGCTTTTGGTGACAAGCTCGGTGATGATGTTCTCATTTATTCTTTCAAAGCGTTTCAAAGCGCCGAGGTTAGTGTAGTTTCCCTTTCTTTTATTAATAACGCGTCCTGGAGTAGCCAGTCCCGAGTGGCTCGAGACTACCATCTCCATTTTTTTTATGAATTTTTTTTTATTTTTAAAAAAATTTTTTTTAAAAAATCAATCAATCACTGTCTTCTTCCTCCACCTTCGTCGCAAAAAGAGCTGAACGAACGCCCCTTTTGGAAAGCTGCCTAGAATTTCCCACTGCGTACCCGCTTTTTTACCACCAAATCACGCGTAGTGGATGACATTCCATCGCGTCGTTCAACACAAAGTGGCGAAAACTCAGCAGGAAGGACAAGAAGAAGTAAAAAAAAGAAAGAAAAAAAGCATGGCGGACATTTTAGGTCGCTTTCGTGTTATGCAATAACAGTAGCAGCCGCGCGACCATTTTTGGGCCCTGTGCCAGCCAACATTTGTTGGTCCTTCGTAAGATGATCCGTGCGGCTTAAAAGCGGGGGCGCTGACACCGGCTGTCTCCCATCGTCTCCTCGCCTTTCAATGTTCCTTCATCGATCAGTCCTCAAAATATGGAACCAAATATTTTGAGCTGCATACGGCTGTGCACCTAATGTATCTTCGAGGGGAAGAGGGAGAACTGTGTGTTTTTCTAAGGCTGATGGCGGCTAGTGTCAACATCTCTCTCTCTCTTTTTCCTCCTTTCCGCAAGAGGGAGCTCGCCAAGTTCTTCTCGTCTCAGGGATCGAAAGGATGCTATTTGGGTTTGAACGACCTGCGTACAGGTCGGAGGAGGATATTCTCTTCCCCTGTTTTCATTCTTTGTAGTGTAAGTTTTGGTTAAATTTGCGCGACTTTCGTAGTTTCTTTTTTTCACCGTAAAGTAGAAGAATATCAAGTTTTTTTTTTCTTCGATGAGTATTCAGGCTGCCTTCAATAGACAGTCTGGAGCTGTTTTGAGCTTAGAGACTTGTGTGCGCTACACTGTGAGATCCGCGTAAATAGCTGCAAAATTTCATCAGTTCGGATCTCTCGGGATGCGCAGGAAGAACGAACGGCTTATTCACATCGCGGTGACGTAGGCATGAGCTACTGCACCTTAACGGACTTCACAGGACTGTGCCGCCCAGATAAAAAGGTGCTTTGAGATCATGGTTAAAAAAATATAGGTTTTGAAATTTTGTAATGTGAGATATTGTGAGATATTTGTGTGTGTGAATTATTGCATTTATTTTCAGACACAATATATATATACAGTGAACCCTCGTTATTATGACCATGGTCGTTCCCGAAAATTTTGGTCATAATGCGGAATTGTCATATTAACGGAGGAGATTTGCAGAGGTTTCAGTGCATTGTTCCCCACGAGTATGGTCGTAAAGCGCGTATGTCAGATTATCGGGGGTCATATTAACGAGGGTTCACTGTACACAGTATATCAATAAACAACTGTTAAAATTGCCTGCTTTATTTTATTTTTTAATTTCCGCGTAAGCGCCGCGAAGCAACTGTGGCTATGAGCGACGTGGACAGATGGGGAGAGGGCAGCAGGAAGGAGTGGGGAGGGGAACAGGGGGTTCGCATATTGTTATATATACACCCACGTGCAGGCGGATAAAATATTATACTTTTAATACGTCGATAACGTCGATTGGGAAGAAATAGACAGATACGGTTCCATCCCCAACCGCCGCTGAGCCTAACCAATGTCACCGAAGTCGGTCGTGTCAACACAGTAGATCAAATTATCCCGGCTTCAGGCAAATACAAACGTAGCGCGCTGGTTTGATTACAGAAGCGGTAACAGGAAAAAAAAAAAAAAAAAAAAGCGATCAGAGCCTATGATTACGGCATCGATAGGAAAGCGCCAGAGCAGAAAATCACGGTCGTACATATATGTTTATATATCCGAGGCTCGAGAGACACGTCTTTTGTGTGTGTCCTTTGTTCCTCTAGTCAACAATGGAAAAGTCTCATTGTGTCGAGCCCTGCTTGGATTGGATGGCCACGGTTTTGATTGGAAAAGTCAGGATTGCGCGAATTGACTCCCTGGTTGCTCAACATTGTGTCGCCTTCTGCACTGTATCCCCGCGTTTTTTTTTCTTCCTTGTTTTACTTCCGCGAGCATTGCGGGGCTTGGGAAGATTCTTCGTAACTTCTATTCGGAATGTATGCTCTCCCGGCATTGCAGGATTTGTGTGTGTGTCGCGACGGATGGGGACAGGAAGGAATTGGCCTTCAGAAAACGGAGATTGAGATACCCTTTTATTTATTTCATCGTCGGAGAACGGCGTTACGAGCGACGTATTTATTAAGAGCGGCGATGGAAAGGCGTTTGCTTGCGCCGACGTTATAGTACGCGCGATATGAGAAAAGATAACGACATCGACGAGCGTTCGCGAGCCGTCGGTAAAATAATCGCTCAATTGAGCCGGCCCGGTTGTTTGTTGCTCATGAGGTTGTTAGGGGAATAGGCAGCTAGCATCTCCACTAGTAGGATTTTTTGTGTCTTCCACCTCGGAAAGGGAAGGATGCCTTCAACTTGAATTTCTTTAGCACAGCCAAGTAACTATGACAAATTAGCGGAAAGATGCAGACAGGATAGGGGAAATGTGTGTGTTTGTGTGTCTGACAGAGAGCGAGCTCAGAGAGCTAGAGTCACTAAATAAGCTACGCTTCAGATTATCGACACTGAGCCGCCATGTTGTTTCGGATGACCTCCGGCGCCATCCATGTAGCGCTCTTCGAAGTGTTGTCTTCTTCCACTGCTGAACTTCATCTTCATCTATTTCTACTGCCAAAATAGAGGTGGGGCTGGAGGTCATCCGAAACAACATGGCGGCTGTTTTTGCCTCAGTGTCGTTACTCTGAAGCGTAGCTTATTTAGTGACTCTACAGAGAGCATAACCGTCAGCTGGATTCGACCCCAACACCTTCCATTCCATAGCGTGACCTCGGAGCTGCCACCAGCGACCGGGGATTTGAAAGAACATCACGTGAAACAGGTTCTTCCTCTGTAAAAAAAAAAAAGTGGGCATACATACGTCACCGCGATGTGAATAAGCCGTTCGTTCTTCCTGCGTATCCCGAGAGATCCGACTGATGAAATTTTGCAGCCATTTACACGGATCTCACAGTGTAACACCACACAACTCTCTAACCCCAAAACAGCTCCAGACTCTCCACTGAAGACAGCCTGAATATTCATCAAAGAAAAAACTTTACTTTTGGGGGTGGGAAAATCCTTGTAAGAAGTTGCTTTTGCGGGGCCTTACGGCGCTAGCGTGCCGCGAAAATAGGCGCCGATACCTGATTTATCTCTGTCCAGGGCTTTGTTCCACGGTTCAGAGCCTTTGTTCTCGCTTTTCTTTCGTGAAACGTCACCTGAACTTCTTCCGCGTCCGCGTTGAATTTCCAAACCTGGCCCGGCTGCGATAAGCCCCTGAATCCCGCTACCGACTTTCCAGATACACAATGGCCCTTTTATTCCCCTCCTTTTTATTTTCTTCTTCGAAAAGCCATCCTTGTTCTTCGCCTCCTGGTGCCGCCACAGAGACTTAGAAGCCGCGAAAGAAAGAGGGAAAAAAAGTGTAGGGGGGGGGGGGGATGAAGAAAAGAGAAATATAGCGATACGATCCAGGCGAGAACTGAAGGCGGTGAGCTGAGATAATTCCTAATCAGGGTTAATACTTCTCCCGTTTCTTTCTTCAGATAATTTCTCTCTTTTCGGCCTTTTTGTGGTCTTCGATAGACGTCGAGGATTGTCGCAAACAAGAAGTGATTTCAATGATTATGGAGCAGAAACGGTTCGGACACTGACGAGAGGAATTTTTTTAGCGTGTCTTTCCTTCTTTCCGCGACGGTCCTATAGAACGGTTAGAAATAAGCCTCGATTTTTGTAGCTCCGTTTCTCGCCTTGGAAAACGCCGAGAAGTCGAAAGGGGATTCCCCGTCGGGGATTTAGAGATCTGTGTCTTGAAAGATGACTGGGACTTTTCGTGGCTAGTAATGGGGGTGTTCGCGGCAAGGCGCATCCACAGGGAATCCGCATGTACAGGCATCCGCCACTGCATCCGCATCTGTGCAAACCCCAGTTCGAAAAAATAAGATGAAGCAAAATCGGCATAACACACGCAAGAAAAAGGGGAACTGTAATAGCAACAGCATCTAGTAGTCTGATCTAGCATTCGCCCGGTGGTCGTTAGTCCGAGGTCGTGCTAAAGACAGGTCGCAGGATCGTATTCCACCTCTGGTTGCGCTGTGTGAAGTTTCCCGCGCACTTGTCTTACACGTGTCAGCCCTGAAATCGGCACGCATTACAGGTTCACCCCGTCATTCAATCCTCTCTGCACTTCACGCTCTGTATCTGTTCACGACTGTTCACTATATGGCCACAGTTGCTTCGCTGTACTACGGTTCTAAACGAATAATATTGATGGATAAAAAAGTACCTCGCTGAAGTGACGTTCCATTTTGTGCTCCACGAAAATACCCAAAGATGTGTCCCTCCCCCTCCCTGAACAAACTCCAGCTAAGCCTGACGATGACACCAGAAAAAGCACAACGCGTCTACAACTCCAAGGCGTTACTCCCTCGTAGTATAAATGCCATCGAGCTCAGCTGGAACAGTGAAAAGTTACAGCAATGTCTACCGCGTTCGTTGCATCTCCCATATCTCCCAAGCTCTAAAAGGGAAATATTAGAGTATATCGGGGAGTAATTACAACATCTACTCCTACACTCTTAAAAAAAAAAGGGGGTGTACTTTGACTCCTTTTTCTTGCCACATATATCACTCCCTTTTGGAGAGTACAATTACTCTAAAAAAAGGAGTCTCCTCACTCCCACAAGGGAGTAACGTTACTCCCTTACTCTCTACCGGAGGGTAATGTTACTCTGCAGTAGGGAGTTAGAGCGTAACCCCACTCCCTTTAAGGGAGACTCCCTTTTTGAGAGTAATTGTACTCTCCAAAAGGGAGTGATATATGTGGCAAGGAAAAGGACTTAAAGTACACCCTTTTTTTTAAGAGTGTACAGATTGCAACTACTCCCCGTTTTAGTCCACTGACCCCGAAATTTACTCCCCAACACTGCAGATGTTCTGCAAACTTCCGCCAGCTTACTCCCGAAAGGGAATAATGGTTGTGGCAATGGATTTAGTCCTCAAACTATACGGACCCTTTCGACCCTTTCTTCCCTCCGGGCTGTTGACCCACAATTCGCATGAACCTTTAAACACGTCACACCTAACACTTTAAATACCATGCCAATGATGAGGACAGTGCCCAGAAGAAGAACAGTCTCTGTTCGAAATATCGGCGGCTTCTGTCCTGAGGCAACTCCCTTCCTGGTCTAAAATGAGTTCTGGTTACTCCTTTTTTTTCTAAGGCTGCTCCTCTGGCGGCGATGCCACAGGTCACATGCGAAGTCCTGCGCCTGCTCTAGGAGTGATCCATTAGAGAGGAGACGTTGGAGACGGCATATCCCCCTGCAGCAATGGCATTAATTATCCGCAGCGCTGCTGTACACGCGGCTGCGTGCACGTCACCGAAGATCGTCAGCCAAGATTAGTTGCAGTGATGAACGCTGCCACGCTTATGTCCGTAGCTTGTGCTGCGGGCAAGTTTTGAGTCGTTTCAGACTGCTGTGGTATACGTGACGACGCGAGTAAGAAATGCACGCTCTCAAGACACACACTGGGTGGACATAAGCTCTCGCCGTGGTACTGTGCCGTCGGGTGCTTAGTGATCAGTGACTACGTCAGTATCAGCGCGCGGACATAGAAGGAAGTTAATTGTCACAGTATGAAATACAGCGAGTGGTATAGCACCCGGATTAAGTTACATTCAAAACGTATT
This sequence comes from Ornithodoros turicata, assembly GCF_037126465.1. Lineage (NCBI taxonomy): Eukaryota > Metazoa > Arthropoda > Arachnida > Ixodida > Argasidae > Ornithodoros > Ornithodoros turicata. Next base: position 81,955,014 of record NC_088205.1, read on the forward strand.
TAGCTTGCAGCTGCAGCTAGCGAAATCTTCCTTGGGAGTGTAATTAATTGCTGTAATTGAATCAGTTGAGTATCACTGCCGAGGTCGTTACACGCAAGATACGCTTTAAAGTTGATTTTGAAATTAAATATGACAATGCGTGTTCAAACGGGGCATGACGCGCGCAGATGGGCGTGGCTTTTCTCCATTAGTCGTGTTCAACTTAAGAAGGAAAAGGAATCTAGTCCGTCAGCTCTCAAAATATTACTGCGCCGCAGATAGGATGGCTGGGCACAGACAGGTCACGCTCTTTCCCCGCACCAGATAATGTAATCCATCATACTCACTCTGCTGCCGTATTGGCTGTTAAGACTGGCCGCATGACACTACGCTGCGGCAGAAAGTGCGCTCCCCTACTGATGGCGCATGGCGGCGCTGCGGTGTTCCTCCTGGCGTCATGTGATCTCCAACGGCGTATGTAGTTGGCGGACTAGATTTCTTTTCCTTTTTAACTTGAACACGACTACAGTGGGCGCAAACATGTGTAGCCTACAGTAGAAGCTTGTTCTGCGCTAAACTGACAGAGAACTAAGACACTTCATTTCGCTTCACACCTGTTGGGCAAGTCAGAGTAATGCGAGTTTTTAGGCTATGAAAGACAGTACCCGCAAATAATTTCAATTTTCTTTCTCTTTTATCATCGCATAGGCCACCGAACCGGAGCTGCAACTCCGGACACGGCTCGCTTTTTGGAACAAACAGGTAGTCCTCGTTGATAACAGGAGAGGATGTTTCTACACTTGAGCGCACGTTTAAGAACCCTCGGATGGGTTCAACTAAATCCAGAGATCGACCAGCGTGACGTCGCTCATGATCATTGTTGTCTCGCGTATGAAATCCACGAACCATTATATAGTTGGAGGGAAAGTTGCACATAGTTTCTCCGCGACTATAATAGGGACCAGGTGGGCGTCCGAAGAAGAACTATCGATTATTGTCTTCCTGGCCGAGTTCCTCTGGTGAAGGATATATGAGCACCTTGCAGCTCTCACATTCCTTGCTGTCCCGGAATGCTTGGAGGAAGAGGAGGCGATCATGTTGGGGGAAAGAGGGATTTACGACGTCTCCGGCGGGACCGCGTCAGGAGCGACTCGTAAAAGTTCTCCCGCACTTTGGAACCGACACGTATTCCGCTTTCTCTGGCGACGCCTCAGAAATGTGCTTTTCAAACCAAGGAAAAAAGAGGTTGAACGCAGGAAAGACATGGAAGATTGCGTCCTTGATAGCGGATTTAGAGAGACTGAGTGTGGCGTCTCTTGGCTTTTTGGGTATTGGTGTCGTATATGCGAAACGATAAAGCAAAAGTCTGGTTAATATCCTCGAATATGCAGTAGTTTACGTTATGACAGTGTATCAATCATGTAGTGATGTACCAATTGACTGTACTGCTCTTATTTTGGTAGCACGTGGTCGCATTTGCTAGCATATAATGCAAAGTAGCGGGTCCTAATTTTTAGTGGTTTGCTTGTCTGCATAATCTTTTTCGCATAATATTCCCTTCATGTGAGAACTGATGTTCTGAGGCTGGAACAACATAGAAAGGACAAATACATACAAAGCCTCAAATATGACATGTTGTTCCATGTTGTTCCAGCCTCAGAACATCAGTTCTCTCATGTTAAACAGTTGCCGCTTGCGTCGGTCCCGTCGTATGAATGTGTGTATAAGGGAGCAAAAATGTAAGAGTGAAAGGAGAATGAGCGAGAGAGTGTGGCTGGTGTGTCCCTTGAGATGACGCACCCTTTGAAGTCGCTGGGGGGTGGTGTGTGATAGCTTAGCTCAATTGGTAAGAGCCCTGGACCGGTAATCCAGAAGATGTGGGTTCGAGTCCTACAGCTGGCTAACCTTTTCAGTCTCCCTTTTGGCACCTTTTCTTTCATCCCTTCATGATCACATCGCGCAATTCTAAAAGTTCTTTTGTGGACGACGTCACTGTATTCAGGTCGTGGCTGGGTGTTGCCCAACTGAGGCTTCTTTAACGGTGGGGTGGTGGCGTGCTACTTCCGAGCGATCTGCATGCCGTTGTGGCTGCAATGTTCTTTAAGGTGCGCTGAAATCTGAGCACATTGCCCCCGCGTGTAGAATATGCAACACGCGGAGTGTCGACGTGTCTGTGCAACTCGTGCCATGCCATCAAGTTGCTGGCATGTCCAGCTGAGCCCACCGACGACGCCTGTTCTTTTTGTAGACCGATGGTTTCTGTTTACGAGGAAATTATTTAGCCTTTAAAATGGCCTTCCTTCTCACGTTTCTGCTTAACCGAACTTCACGACGTGTACAAGGTGCACATTACACTGTGCACCTTGTACACATCGTATACAGAAGTGGGCGGTCCGCTTACGCGTCCTAAGTTATCATTGAAGACATTACATTACAGCATCCTCATTGCATTTTTCCGTGCACCAAACCAAACGAACATTACACTACAGTACTAAAGACCCTAGCTACATTCAGCGTAAAATTCAAAAGCGTATACGAAGAGGGGTGTCAAGTCCTGTAGATCACATAAACACAAACTGGGTTGGCGAGCCTTTTTGTTCACAATAACACCTTTTACTGTTCTTAAACGGTTAGAGGTCACTTATCCGTCTGCCCAGCTATTCATTGTACACAGACATGTGGCACCATATCTCCTTCCCCTTCCCTTTCTTTGTACAGCAGTATATTTAGTCGTGTATATGGCTATACTATATATACTTATGTGTGTCACCACTTCACTTTGCACCTGAGGAAGCGTTAACCTCCACGCGAAAGCTTGTACAAATTAAACTTAAACAAAAATCTTCAGTGTCGGTTTCTGTATTTTGTTTACGTAAAATTCAAACTAAAAACATAACGCGTGCTTTCCCCTTCCCTCTCCTCTGGTGCGGAGTTCTCCTCGGAGGATTGCTGCTTCTCATATTTATGTCTAATTGATCCATCGTGTTTGTTCTCCTATTATTTATTTGAGAACTAGCAAGCCGAACCTCGTATGGTAAATCTTTCTTCCTCCGTAATAAACGTATCCCCCTCCTCCGGTTCTCGCACTTGACAGAAAATAAACGACGCAATATTGACGGCTGCGATATAATTTTTACATAAAGATACAGAAAATGGAAGCCGCAGTTATATTGGCAGTATACCGAAAACAAGCAATCACGAGTGATCCACCGGGGGCCGGTGCGCGCTTCTCCCCCAAGGAGAAGTCCCAAATCATTTTTCATCCGTTATTTCGTTAATGTTCCTCCATTTTGAGAAATAGGTGTACTGTCCCTGTTCTACACTCGGGAGTCTGCTAGATACGAAACTGAAGTGCGGTGCCAAGATAAATCACGCTGGAGTCTTTACTCATTCCCAATCGTTATACACGTATAACGATCTGTACGAACGTCCACGCTCGCGTCGTTATTCCTCTCGTAACTCAGTGGTGGGGGCACACTTTTTGGAAGGAGCGAGAAAAGCGGGAAAACAGCGCCGTGTCCACATAACGAACTCCACTGTGGGGCCGGCAGCTGTCAACATGCTCGCTTAGCGGGGAGAAAACAACGGTGGCCTATCGACTTTCGTCTACTTCTTTTTCTTTTTTTTTGTTTACTTGGCGGCTACCATTGGGAGGCATGGACAAAAAAAAAAAAAAGTGGGTTGCAGTCCTTCATCACGGGGGCCCTCCTTAAATTAATCAACCGCAAGAAGGAGACCCCAGGCGAAAATAAATCCCCCGCTGTAGGACAAACATGGAAGGAAGCAGCGATTGCGCTTAGCTCTGCCTTCGTTTGCTCAGTGTCGCTTATGTGCTGCCTCTTTTCCGCCGCCTCCAGAGTAAATATGAGATGGCGTCGTCCTTCGCATTTTGATGGTCCCGTTTAAAAGTGCGGGCAGCGGTAGCTGCTGCAGAGTTTGTGGTATCGCGGAACAGTGGCACGATCATTTGAAACTGGAATGTATCGGCGTGAATCGCACATGCGGTGTACCTGCTTTCCAATTAATCGATTTCTTCTGAAAAAGAAAAACGAGAACTGTCGTAACACCCCTCTTGGGAATGAATATTTTATGTTCCCAATGTCCACACTGAAAAAATCAGCAAAAAAACAAAAAAGAAACGCATAATTTATCGTAAGAATTGAATCGAATGATGGTTTGAAGCTCGAGTGAAATTAGAAATTATGCGTATTTGCTCCTATCTAACGACTTCGTTATCCTTGTGCCAGTTTATTTCGAATCGCATGAAATCCTATCTTGAGACTCTGTGCCCGAGAACTTTCATTGCCGAACGGTCTGCAGCGAAGAAACAACACAATCAACCAGGGAAGCGTACAGTGCACTTCGTCGCCTCTTTGTTCTCGTCACAAACGTACCACAAATTTTAGCACAATTAACTGTCACGTTTTTTAGCTGCATTCATTTGACACCCTAACGACAGCGTAGCATAGCATATATATGCGAAAAATGAACGAAGGGTAGTAGCATGAGACGGCTTCACTGTCTGTTACAGTCAGGGTTGGGTACTTAATGGTATTAGGTACTTGGGTATTAAATGACGAAATACATGTAGACGACGCGAATGATTCATGCAGAGAGGTTACAGCAGGGGCTCACAAGCTTATCGGGATACTAAAATAATCCAATCCAATCCAATCCAATCCGGACGAAACCGCAACGTCGTAAGCGCGCAACTAACTGTTGGCTGTGTTCAAGTTTGTACCGAAGTTGCGCCAAGTTGGTGCCTGGATCTGTGCGGGGTATAATTGGTCGGGGAAGACGTCTTCTGTGTTTTCCTACTTCACGTATGACATAGAAAGCAGGGCTTGTTACCGGAAACGTTAAATACCCCAGTTCTGCAGGAAATGAAACTGAAAACGAATATATTTTCGTTACCTTTACCAGAAACTAAAGAAAACGGAAACCGCTACCGGAAATCATCTGGTAACGGTAACGGAAACGAAAAATTGAATTTCTTAGGTACCGGAAACGGCACCATTATTATTTTCAGTAATCAACCATGGTTAGAATCATACACGGCACGCGAACTTGCTTTCAAGACACGCCCCAGTAGTTGCATTCACAACAGTTTGGTCGCACGCTCGATGAGAGACACTGGACATAATGGCAGGCTTTTCTGCGGAGTGCTCGGCTAACAATACGGTAGGAGATGAAACAGATCGATGAAGAGGTACAGAAAAGGCGTCGCACGTGATCCATCAGTGTAGTCCGATCCGTAACAGGTGACTATTGATCATGCTCAGCCGCAGTTCGATGTTAGGCTGTGGCCTGCTAGGCCAATCACCTGAGCGTCGAATTCGTATAAGGGCACACTGTGATGACGACACTAGGAGTATATTAAGTGGTATTTCTTCATATTTATTATTTTTTTCTTTTCTACTGCAACCCCGCGGGCATCATATTGCCTGAACGAGGACCTGAACTGACCTATTTGACTCCTGTCAGGTTTGTGCCGTGTTTTGCTTTGGTTCATATTTTTGTCGCGGTTATATTTAGTTTGGTGAAACTGCGGGCGCCTGTGAAGGTGGATACCGTCAAGTGCTTTAATTTTTTAGCAGTATATACGCATAAATACTTAAAGCGACCATCCGGACCCAAATCAATGCTAAAGTGAACGCTACCACGTGGTTTCTTATGAAGCTCAGAGTCTTCATTTCCATTAAATTCGGAGCCATTTATTTATAATTGAATTTTGTACCCAGTGCTTTCGCTTCCGGCTTTTCTTCTCCCAAGCACTCGATCTACCGATTTGAGACAAAACTCGCTGATTATGTTTTATAATACTTCGAAACAGTTCTCAATTACCTTTATCTCGGTCGCGCACACTCGGGAGGTCCTCGCAACGTGCAGGGAGTATATTATAACAACGTCACGGTAAAGCCGAAACCGGATGTAAGCATTACCGTTCCTTTTTCCATGTTTATCTCAAAAGCGCTCCGCTGTTTGATATTTCGCTCGTGGCATATACGCCATGGACCGTCACTTACAGTGGAATACAGCTCTAAGGACTGTCCCTTTCAGATATGGCCCTCAACGTTGGAAACACTCCCTGACTTTCCATTGGCAGCATAGTACGGCGGAGGCCATGAAATTTTTCAAATTGTTTTGTAGAAAACTTGCACTGGCTGAAAGGGCGCACTATCTCAAACACATTTTAAATTACCTTTCAAATTCCAAGATATTTCAAAGTGCAAGTCCACTTTTTGAATGGGAACACCCCTGAAGTCGACTCAGAACGCATGCTATCTCAGTCCATTCCCCTTCTCCACGTTTGTACACCGATAGTAGCCAGCGTTGCTTCGCGATTTTAACGCAGAATAAAGTAGAGAACGCAGTCGCACGAATGCTTTTGTCCAAACACCACCACCATAATATTTCGAGAGCAGATTCTATACTATTGTTTATACTCGCTGCCTTTCAGATCGGAATCCCGCCGACCATATGTGTGTCTCGCTTCACACTAGCCCACCATATCGACTGGTCCACTTAGTACGCGCGAAAAAAAAAAAAAAATCATATCGTGCGTTCGAGACACATAAGTGTCATCCAGTCGGTTTGCAGCGACGCATTCTTGGTTTTGTTTTCCCCAAACTCCTCTCCTCCCAGTTTTCTCCCGTCCCTAACGCAGCGTTTGTACCACATTTGCTTCACGAAAAAACTTGCGCGAAAGCTTACCGAACCTCGAATAATCTTGAATGATAGCGGCGGCTGTGCGAAGTGCCGCTCCTCATACGTATATGCCTGCTGCGTTTTCTCTTGTTTCCCCCCCTTTTCGTGCAATTTTTCGTGTCTCGAAACGGAACATAAAAAAAAAAGAAGAAAAGAAAAAGGCGACACTACTTCTGCTTCTTAGCTCTGTCTTTCGCACCCAGACGGCGTAATAATATTTTGTGCGCTGCTCCTCGCTTGAGAACGTTAATCTTGAACCAAGTACGCTGCATTTCGTGCTTTCCGTTGTAGAAGTGTTTTGAACGTTCACTGCTAGCGGAGGTCGTTGCGTGCCGTTCTCTCTCTCTCTCTCTCTCCCCCCCTTCTCTTTTCTGACACGGATTTGCTCCACAGTCCGTAAACGGAGCATCACCCGGCACATGGTACAGGTTGGGACAAAAGTTTACGGAACAAGCGAGCGGCGTATTTTTTCTTCGGTGCGACATCCTAGCGGCTGGCGGAAGCGGGTGAGTTCACTGCTTCGGAGGGGTGGAAGCATGCGCTGTTAGCGACACACAGTGGGGGTTCCGGTGTCGCTCGGGTGTGTCCGGGAACTGGACGCTACCGCTGTGTGTCGCTAACAGCGCACGCTTCCACCCCTCTGAAACAGTGAACTCACCCGCTTCCGCCAGCCGCTAGGGTGTCGCGACAAAGAAAAAATACGCCGCTCGCATGTTCCGTAAACTTTTGTCCCAACCTGTACGTGTAACATATTGCTTTGACGAAAACACGGGGCACGCGTTACGTGGGCCACCTTGCTTTACGCCCTGGCTACAAACAGACTGCACCAACACCACCTAGATAGAGAAAGGCTGCTTACGCATCGACGTGACGTAACAACTAAGCCAATCAGGATCGTGTTTTCAACGGCGGTAGCCAATCATGAACCTTCTTTTAGCGGTCGTAGTCATGGAGACAAACCACGGTCGTCTGCGAGCAGTGATTGAACGTCCCTGCGTACTGAACGGGGAAACTTTAAAATAAAGCGCAACACGGTCCCGTATCTTTCTCAAGACTGATTTTCTGCAGATGCATTGTCTACAGATTCAGGTCTACAGGTTCCAGGTTAGCTGACGTAATCATTTGCGAGTTCTTGAATTCGCAGAACGGCGTATCGCAGCAGCACATTTTCCGACTTGCTACGAAAGCTGGGCGTACGCCCCCACGGCTCAACGAGTTAGGAATGAATGAACGAATGAAATATTTCCATATCACATTGTGGTGGGAGCTGTGAAAAAAAAAAAGTCGCAATGTCGGGCTCGCAGCTCCCATACAAAAATTGCGTTAATGAAGCACCGCAGAAAGCAGCCGTGGCATGTGGACTAAACGCATGCAGTATGAATATCTTTCGTTGACGCTGTTAGTGGATCAATAGAGGATTCGTTCAATATACATGGTAATATAGTATATGCAACACTCTGTTCACCATATCTGGTTCTACAGTGGGGGACATGCGAAAAACTCTGGGCGCGATGATGATAAAGATAACTGCGCTCTTTGAGGTGTGAAACAGTGACAAAACCTTAGTTAGGGACTTCTTATGAGCAGTTCGGTTTTAGCACAAACGTTTATATCTATATAGATCGTGGATATTAATCAAAGAATGCCGTTCAAACGGACCAGTTGTGGTGTGGTTATATGGTAGACAATCCCAAACTCGAAGGAATTATACTTTGTGGTTGTTCCCCACACCAAGAAGCTATAGTTAAAATGTGAATAGATTAATGAGCAGTAAAGTAGCATGACGACTTGTTTCGTTATGTGCGTACGATATCTATACAGAAATCCAAAGATTCGTGATGTCTTGGAGTGACCAAGAGACTGTAGAGGAAAAAGTTTTCGCATTGGCCACTGTGTTGACAACTGTATTATGTATTAGAAGGTTTACTGAGGGTTGAACTTGTCTGTTTTTTGCATCGAAGAAAATCGCCTTTGAGTGATAACGACGACATTCCGGACGGCAGTTTTGTCGCGAGCGTGAAGCACGGCGAGATGACAACACTGCAGGGGTGAATAGTGCAACTAAACGAAACGAGACATGAACAGCGCTTGTCTCTTCGATCTGTATTCCTTCAATCTGTGTTCCTGATTGGTTTACACGTCTTCAGCGTGTAATTTATCAGCGTTACCACCCTCTTGTGCTTGTAACCTGTTGTTCTACTTGTCCCGGTACGTACTCTTCCTGTACTTCTTCCTCTATCCATAGCTCTTCTTTTTCTAGCGACTATGCTTTTCGTTTTCCGCTTTTTATACTCCATCTCGTCCATGCGTACTTCATCTTGTTGTACAGGTTGGGACAAAAGTTTACGGAACACGCGAGCGGCGGATTTTTTCGTCGGTACGACACCCTAGCGGCTGGCGGAAGCGGGTGAGTTCACTGCTTCGGTGGGGTGCAAGCGTGCGATGCCAGAGACACAGCGGTAGTTCCGGTATCGCCTGGTTGTATTTGGGAAGTGGAAGCTACCGCTGTGTGTCGCTAACAACGTACCCTTCCACCCCTCCGAAACAGTGAACTCACCCGCTTCCTGCAGCCGCTAGGGTGTCGCACTGAAGAAAAAGTACGCCGCTCGCGTGTTCCGTAAACTTTTGTCCCAACCTGTACTTTATCACGTTCCCCTTGCTCTACCATAGCCCCTACCTACTCTTCTTGTTGTGCTTCCACTTGTACATACGTATCTTCTAGTTCATGCTTAAGCGTACTTCCTCCTCACTCTCTACTGCACAATCTTCTTCGCAGTCACCTGCTTCTTGTGCTGCTGCTCTCTTCATATTCATCTTCTGCCCTTTGTTCTACCTCTTCTACTTGTTCTGTTCGTTTTACCTCTTGTTCGATGCTTCCTCTTGTTCGTCCTCCACCCCTTGTACTACATCTTCTTATGGTTCTTGTATTACCTGTACATCTAGTTCTATGCATCTTCTTGTATTTCTTCTGAAGCCAGTACTAGTCTTCTGGGGCATTTTTCTCTCCACTCTTCCTTGTCGTGGAAATATTGCGTCATTTGCCTGTCTTCTCCGTCTTAATTGGCATACATACATAAGGCACTCTTTACAGCTGCTTACTGCTTACTGTCTGTGCTCTTTTTAATGCTTCAAACCCGGAGGGTTGACGTACAGTGCCGCACGCTTCTTTTTTGTTCATCAACTTAGAAAAGAAGCAGGAACTACTTTCCTAAAAAAATTCCATTCCTTAACCTATTCCAGCAAATGGAGACATTATATTTCAATCGCGAAACCTCTCCCTCCACGACTGGAACGACTGAATTCATGCTCGGAAATCGCTCGTGGAGAAAATATAAATAATGAAAAACTACATATATATATATCGTTGCTCCTTTCGTTCATTCTTCGATCGTCGTAAACATGGCGTTTCTGAATGACAAATGGTGGTGTTCAGTTGTTTTAAAACGGGCAATCATCGTCCTTCAAACAGCTGGGCTAAATGGTTTTTCCGCCGGTCCACAACAAAACGGCGCAACAGTCGACGAAATAAAACTCGCTTTCGCGATTTTCCGTCGGACCGCAGCGCCACCCACCACGGTACGTTTCATTTTTCTCGAATTTCCCGCGAAGTGAGAAAAAAAAAAAAAGTTAAGCGCAACATCGATAAACGCGTAAAAGAAATGTACGCTCGCATAACGAGGCTCGCCAGACACATGCGAGACGCTGTTTGTTCAGTCGTCTTTTACTTGTTGAACTGAATGAGCGGAAGCAGACGTCGTTAAAGAGGAATGCTTCAAAAGACGCTCTTAACCCTTGCGGCACATGTGGAACGTAATGTTTGATAGCTCACTTTCAAGGATGCGCTTCATCCATTGCATCTTAATGGGAACCACGTCTCATTATGTTGTTGCATGAGTTATGGTGCGTGTGCACTATCCGCGCCACACTGGTCCAGAATGGCATATCACAAGTATAGGTAATGTCTAAAACTTCCATAGATCCACATTTGTAGCAGATGCAACTGAGATTAAGCCCTGGCTCTGCTACTGGGCGTTATGTATAGCGTGAGGTTAGGTTAGGTTCTAACAGTCACAGCTACGCTTTCAATCACCACGAGCTTCGTGTCCACGTCATTCGTGGCTTCCGTTACCGATCGCAAAAAGTTAGAACACTAGGACGCGTACGTTGAAGAACATTGTTAAAATCAACGCCGCGCGAAACAACCCCAGTGTTGGCTTGTCCGTAGTCTCGCTCCCCAGTAGACTTGTAGTGACCGTAGCCATAGAAACAAGCCGCCTTGAGCCGAAGCAGACGACACCGCAACTTTGTAGCCACGTGACGAAGAAGGCCTTCTTTGTTCTGAAAGGAGTTGCTACTTCTCGCGGCAGGCAGGACCGAACTGTCACTCAATGTTCCGTGGGCAGACATACATTATTTTGTCCCGCGTTTTGTTGCAATAGCTACTCTATTGATAGCTACCGTATCAAAAATGTGATCTCCTAGAGTCTGCGTGGCGGGTACCACGAGAACTAACGGCTCGCGCGTCCAAGACGTGATTGGTTGGTTGGTTTTAAGAAAATATAAAATGGAGATTTTTGGCTTCACTAATGCGAGGCCCGCAACTCCACATCACTTGCACCAGTTACTTTGGTGGAAAACTCCTGGGATGATGATGCCAATGAAGGTGAGCAGGATGATGATGATGATGATTAGTGGTGGTGGTGATTCCGACAGAAAACAAGTACACAGACACTGAGACCCACCCTCCTGGACGGGGAGCTAGAATATATTAAGCAGTTAAGCGCCCTCGAGATGACTCGGAAAGTGTCTTACAGCGGATTGAAGCGAAGGAATATTCGTACAAAGACAACAGTAGTTTGTAGCTATAACATGGTATAGCTACGCGTGTCGAAAAAGTAACGAATTACGATAGTCAAAATAATTCGTTGCCTATCTCAGCAGCGCGACATATTATTGTAAGGAATACTAGTAGGGGCTCTGTCTCGCAGAATAAAGATGTGTAGAGCACACTTCTCTCTCCTTCACTTTCGATTTTTATTATTGTTAACCAAAAATTCGGGAGCACACGGCTGTTTTCTGTCACAGGGCACGGTATGACGATGCCAAGGTGCGGATTAAATAATTTTGTTACGTAGCCCCAGTGGCTGTTTTGATAGTTACGCGACGTCCACCCCAGCACAGCCGCGTCTTTGCGACAGCCCTCGGTTCGTAGCGCGTTGCCTTTGCAAGACAGAGAAAGAACAGTTGACGAAATTTCCGTGGACCGTTATTAAAAAGGGGCAGGAGCACCGTTTTCCAACCATCCTCTATATGCAGTGCAATATGTGTATAGTGCTGTGTGAAGCAGAGCGCGACTTTATCCATCTGCATGGAAATAAAGGTAGCCAGGTGGGTGGAAATGGCGTCCAATATCACCTGATTGCTTTTTCTTTTTTTAAGTTGCTTTTCACGGTCGACTGGACGCGAGTGACGGCGAGGTGGCTGCTCTCTGGATGAAATAGAAGGAGGTGTATTGCGTGCGACGGTGACGGATTACTTCCTTTATTGCGGCTACTCTAGGAGCAAATGGCGAGGGTGTCTTTTTTTGGTTGTTTTACTTTCCAGTGAACGAAAAAAAAAACATCGGATGTGAGATTCCTAGTGTATCTAAATCGCGCCCTGTTTACGGGGAAATTACGTGTTTGTCGATGCCACAAAGATGACGGGTATCGATGTTCTAGATGAGTTGGATATTGCACGGTAAAATGTCTCGGTGCCGCACCCGAGGTAGCGGGTTCGAAGCAGTCTAGTATTCCTGTGGAGCAGTACAAGTGTTTTATTTTATTTATTTTTTTTTTACCTAGCGTTCTGCCGACGTCTCACTGACTCCACTGACTATCGACCCCTATTCAGTGTCGTTCATATCACCTCATCATCAGGACATATCTCATCCTGCCCCATTGTGCCTTGGGGTAGTGGGCCGCACCTTATGTGGCGAATTTCCCCATTCATCATCATTAATTTACCCGTTGTTGTTGCTTTTGTTGTTGGTGACGTCGGCCTCCGCGAGGGACGTTAAAGAAGGGTGCAGCGATTTCAGCGTGCAAAATTTATCCACACACACTGACCACTGTGGCGTCGCTCACGATCATGGTTGTCTCGCTACCACGAACCGTGAATGAGAACGAAGGCGCCGCTCAACAGTCGCAATACGAGTCATAATGATAAACGGAACGCAGCCATGGACACGGACGAGGAAGTGCACAAACGGACTGCTGTCTCTCAACTAACAGAAGTTTACTTGAAACACACATTTAAATACAAAAACAAGACACAAGGAATATGACACCTTGTCACAATAGCAAAACGAAAAAAAAAAAAAAAACAAACAAAAAAAAAAACTAGCTGCTCAACACATGATGGTTGCGATCCGGGCACGTTCCAAGTTATTCAATTTCGGCTGATAAGAGTGACAATGACGGTGTGCTAACACAGTGATCTTCCTCTGACGTTGTGATTAGATTCTGTTTGTTGAGAGTCAGCAGTTCGTTTGTGCACTTCCTCGTCCGTGTCCCTGGCTGCGTTCCGTTTATCATTATGTACAGTTACCAACTATCCCGCATTTCTACGCTCGTTTCGAAATACGAGCCGCTGCCTCTGATTTATACACATTACTCGCACTAAAAACACTTGCACATCTACACATGCAGCACTGCTCTGACCATGAATGCGTCCCGTCACGAAGGAACTTTAATTTCCCTCCTTTTATGAGTGCACGATATCCGGTATGCCGCGATAGAAGCTCGGTTGTCGAGAAAAGGTTCTGTCGCTTCCGGTGTCCGTCTATCCACGGGCGGTGAGCATCGTTTGTATCGAGATGAGCCCGTTAATATCGAGGGGTTGCCAGGCAACGTATCAACTTCCAGCATGCCGCCGTTGCTTCTTTTTGGGCTCACGGTTGCCTCGGGGTGTCCGGCAACGACGGCTCCCGATATTAGAGGCATCGTATCTTTGAGTGACGAAGGGCGACGCGGCGTAGGACAGGATACGGCGCTCGCAACGAAAGATGTATTTGTCAAACACCGCGGCATAGACGATACTTTAGGGCGAGTGTCATTCAAGGTCCATAGCGTCACCAGTCCCCAAATATTAAGTCCGGACGTGTTGGTAGGCTACTTCAGAAACGTTACGAAGTTCCAGGTACAGCTAGCCCGTTAGAATATAGTAAAGGGTGTTCTCGAAATGTAACGAGTTCCAACTGCTGCTAGCGAGTCGAAGTAAATTGCTTACTGTACATCTGCAGACTGTATTGTTACCGTTTAAGAAACGTAAGTCGAGTTATAGCTTCGGAAACATCATTTCAGCGCTTGTACTGCCCCACCACAATGACGTGGCGTGTTATTATACTTTGGGAATACAGTGAACCCTCGTTAATATGACCCCCGATAATCTGACATACGCGCTTTACGACCATACTCACAGGGAACAATTTAGTGAAACCTCTGCAAATGTCCCCCGTTAATATGACAATTCCGCATTATGACACAAATTTTCGGGAACGACCATGGTCATAATAACGAGGGTCCACTGTACTTGTTTTTCGAAATTAACGTTGGCTTCCACCGTTTCAGTTCATACGCATCGCAACAGGAGCGCTATAGCTCTCTCGCTAGAACGTTCTAAAGAACAACAGAACGTTATTTCGGAATTCGTTTGGAACTTCTGGAAATTTAGCACAACCCTAGTAACTTAACAAGTGGATTGAAGCGCGGTAGCTGGTTGAAGCGCATACTAAAGTAAAAACTGCAGCAAAAGGACGCGGACAAGCGGGTTAAGACATATCTGCAGGTCTATCTGTCGTTTGCTGTCTTAACCCGCGTCCGTTTGCTGAAGTTTACGATGTCCTAAAGTTACGTTTTACAACCACGTTTGTCAAAAGTTGTAAGCGGTTACGGTTACAAGTTACATGGGTATGTTGAAACTGAGTCAAGTACGGTCAACACGAGTGATAAAAAGATAAAAACACTAAAACTACCGTTTATTATTGTACAAATTTTCACGCAGTGGATTGCATTTCATCAGGTGCGAAAATAATGAGTACACTTCCTCATTATTTTCGTACCTGATGAAACGCAGTCCAGTGCAGGAAAGCTTGTACGATGATAAACATTACTTTGTCTTATGATCTCTTTGCAAGTTGCTTGTAATTTCACTAAGACCCAAGGCTGGTTGAGACTATGAAATTATATTTTGTGACGGACACGTACAAGTTTTTCTGTCGGCAGTACATATTGACCTTTTTTTTTCAGACCCTGGAAGAAGAAAAAAAAAAAAGGCTGCAAATTACACGTTCGTCGTCGTCGCACCAGGTGAGTGACCTACGTGCAGAAAATCGAAGAGATAGAGGTTGTCGTTATCACGTGGGTTATTACATTACGTTTTGCGCGTCCTGCATATTTCTTCGAGATAACGTACTGCTTGTCAAGCTGTACCGAGCCTTGCAGCTTCGTTTCCCTACGCAGCTCATTAGACTGTGTGACAGGCCATATATGTATAGGGTCTGACTTTTTCGTGTGCGATTTTAAAATCTGTAATTCGGGGTGACATCGGGTGCTACTGATACGTTCGGGTGTTATAGGGTTATTCTTTTTTTCCAGCAAGACGCCCGCGATTAATGCGTGTATCAAATAAGCAAAGTCAAATAAGCGTACATTGCAATTCACAGTGACATCGTTACACGCTGTTGCATCAAATGTGCTTCGTATAGCATACTGTTGCACTGAAATATTATTTACATCGAACATCCGCGCAAATTGCTACGAAATAGTGCAAATAATACGTTATATCAGAGTTCGAGTATAATGTGTTCTGTATCCCTGTCTAAATTGGTGTGTGTATGTCTTTAATGGACCTCGCACTAGATGTAAGTTAAGGGACCACACATTTATTGTGCCGATACGAACGGAATAAACTCGCAACCTCGAATTATGAGCGATATTTTGAGAAATGTTAACCGTTCATAAATCGCCGGTTAACTGTCTTCGTACAAAGAGTACGAGCGCAGTGCGCACGCGAGTTTTCAATTTCCCGGCTCAGAAAAGTCGCCTTCCTCCGCGTCATGTCATCTTCCCAAAAGTAAGGCACACGCCTTTAATGCGTTGACATTAGAGTCCTCGCTAGCCAAGAATCGCGGCGTGGTCTGTCTGTAGCCACCGCGCGGCGCGCATGCGCAGTTAGTGGAGAGGGAAGAAGAGTGCGCGACGTGGCGCCGGCGCGTCGGATGTGCTAGGCAGTTCAGCTGAGGTGGTGGACTGGTTTGGACGGGCCTTCCTTTTCTCGAGGTCGCGCCCTCATTGGGTCTTAAGAGGTGACGTTCTCTCGTTTTCTTTTCTTTTCCTTTTTTTTTTTTTCGGAGAGGGAATTCTGCCATACGCTCAGCATCCCGCGTCTGCTCTTGTCATGTATTCCATTGAATAACAGTGAAACTACGAGACTCTTTGGTGTTGAACTTTCGATCAGAGCTCCACGGGAAATAAAATCCCACCATAGTTTCGAAATCGACTGGAACGGATGCGACCGTCCCTTTAAGTGCATGGTGTCGTTCGGCAACTGTTTTCCACTGGTGATTCCCGTCGGATGAACTCGAACGCTGTTCCTCTTCCTCCCGTTTAGCTATTCTTATCGCTACTCACTCCTCCAATTATTTTCTTGTTTTATCATCATCATCAACAACAACAACAGCAGTTGCCCCGTTTCAGTAATCGTTTATAGCTTCCAGGTGCTTCTTTACGTGCTGCGTATCCACTCGACTCATTGCCAAACTAGATTACTTCTAAGGGGTGAAGTATACCGCATTCAAAGCGGCAGTCGAAGGCAAAGCACAAAAGTCGATTGTGTTCGGCGACTACCAATCTCCGGGAATTAATGCGCGGCCCCCGCATTCGAGGCTAAGTGTCTTGTTTTCTAATTTAATCGGCGAGATTCTCGGCGAGGCCATCGATAGCAGACGCACGCCTGCATAAATAACTTCCACGTCCGTCTTTATCGCCGTACATAGAAGCCAATGTCGACTACAACGGCTTTTACTGCCTCAAGGACGAATCCGTCTCGAGCCCAAAAGAAGAAGGTTACGAAAGAGACAGGGATGGTTGTTTCTTTTATGCGATGTCCTCTTTTTCTCTCGCTGTTTTCTTCTGGACAAATATTAATGGGTGTTGTTTCTCCTCCGGATGTTGGCTCGGCTCTGTAGCGAAGGTGGCTGGATTCTGGCTCTTTAATTCGCCAGCGTCGTGGAGATGAGAAGGCGGGAAAAGCTTTCGCTTTGTGCTCGCGAGGAGAACGAGCTTGAGCGGAAGGACACTTTTGGGACAAACGTTTGCTGCTCAATTTAATAAGAACGGGTTTTGCGAAAAGCGTGGCGCGTGAGATGCTCTCGAGTTTCAAATGTTTAAATTGGAAGACGAAAGCCGTGTCCTCGTACCTCGTCCTGTAGGGTCGTGTTATATTTCGGTTTGTCGGCGCCCTCTACGTTGAAGAGAAGTTTGCCAAGTTTGTGGAACGAGCCACTATATCCATGACGTGACAGTGTTGAGTGTTTTTTTTTTTTAGTAATAATTTAATTTGAATAATTTGTCCCGAAAACTGACAATGACTCTCGATATGGTAGTCTTGGTTTACTAGAAGCGCAAAAAGATGCGCACAGAGAGACAAAGGGGGAGTCCGACGCCGAGAAACACATGGAGAAGAACAAAGAATACGAGCAGGGGGCTCTGTCACCAGCATCTTTTTAAAGATTTAAATATAGTCCCGAGGAAAAAAACTAAAAAAGAAAAACAATAAAGTCGAAAGGTGGGGACTGAGACTACCCGTAACCCCAAACGAAACGTAATTTTTCGTTTTTGATATTCGTAATGTAGCACGACATTACATGATAGCTATGGAAGTATAATTTTTCCGCAAGTTGTCTTGTATATCACTTGTTTCCACAAAGAACCCTTAGGAGAACAATAAATAATCTGGACACTTCAACAAAGTTAAACTCTGACTTCTAAACGGAATTTGAATGAGCCATATAAAATGCCTACAAAAATGTTCGAATCGGCCCTACTGTGACTCTGGTGTCGGTGGTGTAGCCATTATTGCTTTGGGTTATCGGTGCATTCCAGTGTCCAGGGTCGCAGTTGTAAACGATTAACGAAAACGAAACGCGAAAAAGGAGTATGGAGGAGGAGACACGGCGGGGAACAGATATAAAAATCTGCCTGGGCGCAACGCAAGATAAGATAACCGATCCTCCTCCTCCTCCTCTGCTCGTGTATCGTGCACCACTCCGTAGTCGCCCCGCATCCTGTATCTCGTGCTTTGCCTACATGACACGTATGCTATAAGGCGAAACCAACTACAGGCGCCTACACACATACTCTCATCAACCTGCATACTTCATGAGGTACCGTCGCGTCGTTTCTCAAGGTTAAGCGCTTCCTTTTTTTGGGTTGAAAAAACACTTGATACTACGTTCAGTTTTCCTCTTCTAGCTCGTCTTTCGATTTTTTTTTTTGTACTAAGTCCCTCACGTCACTCAGTCTCTCACGCCACAAGCTTTGGCGACAGCTTAGCTCAAAACTTTACACCCGTGGGGATACTGTAGTTGAATATGCCACCTTATTACATTGGACGTCTCGGCTGCATCTCAACCGAACCGTCCAAGATGCTGTCATCGGTATCTGCGATATCCGCTTTGCAGCGACAGCTGGTGGTGGAATTTGGCACTCCTTTGACATCGCCTGGAGTCGTTCGTCCTATCATACTCGTCCCCGGGCCATTTCTGACCCCTCTTCTCTGGTCCATGCAAAATAGCGCGCAAGATGCGTTTACCCCGAAGAAGAAAAAAAAAAAAAAAGAGAGAAAAACCCTATCCATTTGCGCAACCTGCAGTAGCGGATTGTTTTCTTCTTCTTTTCTTTTTGTTGATAGGGAGGGTCATCTCGAAGGGCATTTTGACCGACTTGTCACAGAAAAGTGCACTTAGCACCTGGCTAAGGAAGGAGACTCTTTTCAGGAATCGATAACCTCGCACATATGGCGCTCTGAATGTTCGCTCAGGCTTATCTCGTGGACATCTCCGGCTTGTTCTTTGGAGAAGTTTGTTGGACGACTTTTCTTCCTGTTTTATTTTTCTTTTTTCTTTTGAGACACTATAGGTGGGCCGTTCTATTTTTCTCTAAAAGGGAACGGTGTATGCTATAAAAAGAAAAAAAAAAAGAACAAGACGAAATAGGAGAGAGATATCGCACCACCCGCGTCAACTTCTGAGGCCTATGGTTATGACCTGTTCAGAAAAATGGGATGGCACCAGGCATATTGCATTGCAGGATGACGTGCATCATCATTACTTACTGAATGGTGGGTTGAACTAGTGACGATGATTAGCTGACGGTTGCTTATTGTGAGGAACGACGTTGATAGTGCGGTCGAGTGTTCAAATAACCCGTACGGGTCAGTTATTGATTGCTCTACGGTAAGAATCAGCAATTGGAGTAGATTTTACACGTAAGGTGTGTAAGCCTAGTGTGGCGACATGTTGCACGCGGATAATTTAGGCCACCGGGGGTTCTTTTGACGTGCGCCGGAAATCTCCGACACACGGTGCACGGTGCTTCACGTCGCTGGCGGGATCGAACCCGCGATCTTGAGCTCAACAAGCCAACACGTTAGCGACTGAGCTGCCGAGCTCTTTTTTTTTCTCCAAAACTTACTTTAACTTATTTTATTTAAGTCAATGGTATATTGTTGGAGGAAAATTTAATATAACGTGGTAATGCATACAAGTGTGAATAGGACAATTAGTACAGCAAACAAACAGCAATACATACATACATCAATACATACAGAAACTCCACAACTACAAAGAACACAAGTCAGTAAAATCAGACTATATACAGTTCATTACACGCAACATCTCCGCAAGCGACATGCAACAACAAGACAGCAGAATATTTACAACAAAACCTCTCTCACAAAAGGAATAGAGAATGTACAACAGCAAGGCATTGACCCAACAATGTGTCATAAAACCGCAACAGAACATGCAACAGCAAGCCTGAAAATATATACAGCGACACCAACAAAAGGAAAGTACATTATGTACAACATTAAGGCATAAGCTAGCCCAAGTATGCGCAAAACCGCAACAGAAAGACCAGGTAATTACTACAAAATAAGGATTATAAACAACATCTTATGAATTACAATATGTACAGTTAAGGAGGAGCGCCTTCCACGATGACACATCCATCAACGACACGAACGGAGGGATGCGAACACCACAGCCGCTCGAAGGTGGTCTTGCCCAACGCAAACAAGTCCCGCTGCAGGGTGTTGACGAGGTTAATGCGCATGGTATGTATGGTATATACAAGAGGTAGTGCAGAACAATAGGTATGTACACTATGTACATCACGGCGCTAGTTTGCAGCTACACTCCCGAAACACACAAACGAGCATCCATCATACAACACCACCCAAGAGGGAGGGAGGGAACAGTACAAAGCTGCCTCAATAATATTCCACACGGACGCGGTAAACCCCGCGACAGGGCAAGATGGAGAACGTCTCTTTCTGTCCCTGTCTGGGGTTTTACCGTTTGTTGCACGATGGTCTCGGATGATCTGCGGCAACGGGGTAATCATTTTATTACTCATATATCTTAGCATCCTTAAAGGGTCACTAAAGTGAAAAAAAAAATTCTCCTCGCGGAATGAAAGATCTCGTTACCTTGACATGAATACAAAGGGAACGGCCGGGATTCACCCGTTGCATCGTTCATGATGTATGAGCGAAAGGAACCGCAATGTACGCTTTCCCTATCAAGAAGGCAGATAATGCGTGGCGCGCTCTCATTGGTCTCTTCAAGCGCTTTGTCCAATCATCGCGGCAGATCGTTTTGAGGAGACCTATATCGGAGGCCTCTGCACAGTGTCGCGCTTCTTGAGAATGAAAGGGAGAGAGCGTACACATAAATCACGAACGACGCAACGGGTGAATCTCGGCCGTTCCTTTTGTATCCATATTAAGGTAACGCGATTTTTCATTCCGCGAGGAGAAATTTCTGCACATCAGAATCTCTTTAATCATTACACGGGGATTGGGCGTGGGTTCGAATGCCACTTATTCCGACGCCATGTATCATGAAGCGTGACGACGTGGTCAGGTGCCAGTGCCAACTGCTCGCGATGTTTTACTGTTGCCGACTTAATACAGAGCAGACGGGGTGTGGCCCACGTACACGTGTGGAACAGATAAGCAACGGCGCTATCTTAGTGATACGAACAAACAGAACTTATCTTTCCGATACACCAACCCAAGCAGCACAATGTACTGAAAGTCGAGTGCAATAGGGGTGGTCGGTATTCGTCTTATCAGAGAACTTCAGTTTCACGTGCCTGTTCAAGGCCATCCACCTACCCGTCCACCCCTATTGCACTCGAGTTTCAGTACATTTTGCTGCTTGGGAAGTAATACACCAACACACGGGCACCTTTGAACTCCTTTCCATGAGGGGACCTTACAGCTGCAAATGACACCTTTTGCGAAAGGAGTCCGCGCCGGTGATACACGGCAAACGCTAACTCCGTTTGGTGTTTCATTCGAAAAATATACCCAGAGATGTCGCGCTAGATATTTCCATTAGAACCAGCCTACACGTACGACGTAGTAACGGTAAACGTAACAATGCGACCAACGAATTCAAAATGCGTACTGCCACTGCAATATCTGCACGCGGACTTCGAGTTCTTGAAAAATGAAGACACGGTGTAGCCTTCGTTCGAGAGTATTGTCGTCGTGTCGCCCCTCGTTCGAGGCTGCGCTATACGGCCAGGAGATCACCGATATAAGCTTCCCAAAAGGACCACTTCGTGAAAGGAGGTTCTCTTCTGCTGTGTGTCACGTCACACAACGCCTTTCCGTTAGGTGTCCCTTTGTGTAAAGGAGTTCGAACGTGCCCGTGTGTCAGGCATATAAGGGGGCGTTCACACGGGCCGATTTTCAGCACCAACTCAGACCAACTCGAAGCAACGTCTTTGGACCAACTTCAAGACGGTACCGTCTCCACGTTCACACGTACCAACTCGTTAGCTCCGCCCACAACCAACCTTAGGGCAATCGGGGTGTATGGGTTCAAGTCCAACCGCCGGTGACTTTTTTTTTAACTGCCATTAATCAAAACGAAGTCATTTTATTTCGCCAGAAGGTCACCAGTATCTCAAAAAATGCCTGTTGATATGTTTATATGGCGCTAGCAACAAAAAAAAAATTAAAAAATTATCATGTACCCCTGTAGGATTTGAACCCATGCCAGGCAGTACGACAGGAACGAAATCGCTTGAGGCCCTGGAGGGTCACGTGGCTATGCTCCTCGCGTTGATTGGTTAGACCACCACCAACTCTCCGAAGTTATCGCTCGGCGACCGATTCCCACCAACTCGAGTTGGTCATGGTCGGTGATGTCGGCCGACTGCCACCAACTCCAGAGTTGGTCCGAGTTGGTGCAGAAAGTTGGCCCGTGTGAACGCCCGCTAAGACTTTCTACGTCCTAGTATTCACGCACACAGGAGAGTCGCGCGCAAAGTACGTGTAGCAGAGCTTGAAAAGGGACAACTCGCGCAATGTGTCACGAGCAGACATTTTGCCAGTGCTGTTACGAAATCGAAACGTAGACGGTGTCCATTCTGATACGAGATTTATCGAAATCCCGCCAAATTTCTCTCTGGTTCACTTACAATTCTAATGCTGCTCAGCCATAAGGAGACACAGAGGTCGTGCTGTTGAAACTTTTCTTTTTTTTTTAAAATTTTGGTTCGCGAAACTTTTAATGCACGCCAGGGAAACATTCAATCTGGGCAACCTTTCTTGAGCGAGTCCCTTTATCCCGTCAGAAAGCGAGCTGAGGACGACGGCGCCATTTTAATCCCACGTAGTACAAAGTTACCGTCGCTGACACCTTCGTCGTGTATACGGTCTTGTTACTTGGAGTGTTTGTTGACATACCGCGTTTTGTTGGCGACATTTTTTTTTTTTTTCGCTAAGGGGAGGTCACATCCGCGTTGCCTGTCAGCTCAACGCCAGATTTTCTTGACAGCGCTGTTTGGCTGTGGCGGAGACGTTAATTCTTTCACTCGCCGGCCAATTTGCGCCCCCCTTTTTTTTTCTGAATCGTTAAAGTGGAGCCCCTGGGAGTGACCGGGTTGTCATTGGGTTCAGCACCCCACGGGGAGGAAAAAGCCAAGTAGGAATTTTTGGCATATATATGGCCAAACGGGGTTAAATCCGGTAGCCATGTTGCGATACTGGTTTGGGGCGCCTGCACACTCGCTCCGGTGCCATTGGGCGCGTTAAGTAGCTACTCCAGACTCCAGAGTCAAACGAGTCGTGACTCTTTCCACTGAACGAACTCACATGGGGCTCATTATTTCATTCCCCCCATCGCCACCAACATTGGGATAGCGTATCGCCCCAAGTGATGAAACTTCCCATTCATAAGGTGTCGTTGTTGTTATTGTATCCACCAGCGGCATGGCCGAGTGGGCTAAGGCGTCCGCTCGTTGGTGGTAACCAAGGTCGTGCTGAAGACTGGAAGGTGGTGGGTTCGAATCCTACCGCCGGCTGTGCTGTCTGAGGTTTTCCCTGGGTTTTCCGACTTTCCAGACGAATGTCGGCACAGTTCCCTCTGAAGTCGGCCCAGGACGCATACTAATCCCCCTGTCCCCCACTCCTTCCTGCTGTCATCTCTCCATCTGTCCACATCTGTACGCCGCTCATAGCCACAGTTGCTTCGCGGCGCTAACAGCCAAAAAAAATGTTATTGTATCTAAAAAACAGAGTCATTTAGCGAAACGAAAGTGCAGTGACGTAGTTCTAAGAGTCATATTAAACGGTAGGAGCAACTTATTTATTTACACATGGTAACAAGTCTTTCGTGCACGAGACTGCACTTCTTCAGGTTACAAAAATATGAAAATGGTACAGGAACGTATATACAGTTGACGGGGGAGTTTTGAGAGGGTAACAGGGTCAGAGTCTGGGGCATGAGAGGGTAACAGGGTTATGGAAAGGATGCAAATACAGGTAAAAATGAAAAGAACGTAAATACAAACGAAGGGGTATCAGAAGCGCAACGTAACGCGAGTCCTATGACGTAGTTCTACCAGCTTTTACGCGTTTTGGCAGCATTCAAATGACATGGTGGCCTCGTTGATGCGCCTAGGTAACTTTGGGTCTGCAGTACCGGTACGGTTTCCTTCAACTTCAGTCGACTCCACGAACAAACAAGAAACCTTCCTCGCGCTCTCCGAAGCGAAACCATGTCTTAGTGGAAGTGGCTAGAGTTATAGGTGACGCGCTTTTGGAGCGTTATGCAAAGGCTCCTAGTGGGGTTTGGTAGTGTGACTTTGCGTGACGGTAGAGTGCAAGGGCTTCTTCATTCTCTTCTCTCTCCACTGCTGTCACGGACGGACCTACACGGCTGTCGTCGTTGGTTGGCCCTATAAAGCTGTTGCTTAAAAAACGCCAAAGCACACTGCGATACTGCAGATAAGATAAAAAAATAAACGGTATATTCAACCGCGTCTTTTGTCTTTCAAAACATTATGCATCTACGATGAGCGAAATAAGATAGTTGTCGAAAAAGGTTGAAAAGCTGGAGGACTAGAACCCGCACCTCATCATTTTCACTGACTGGATTGGTGAATATTGTGTGTTTTATTTTTAGACTTTAGTATTGCCCCGTTCCTTCGCGTCATGATGAAAAGTCTCCAAAGCTAGCTTTTGCCACTCAGCAGTCAGTCGATATACCGAGCCATTTAAAATTGAAGCTTTTAACATTATTACGAAATATGTACTCCCCCCCCCCTCCCCGCCGTGACCGTTCGTAATTCTTAGTCATGCTATAAGCTCATTACTGCGCCGATCCATCACACACTCAAAAATGTACCACGTGGTACATATCCTCCAATCACGGAACCGCGCTCTCTCGCATTTCAATCAAATGCCGGTTGATTATGGAAAGTACGAGGCTCGCATTAAAGGTGACCTACATACGTCCGAATCCCTCATTTGTATCCTCCTCTCCCCGATATACCTTTTTCTTACGGCATTTGCATGAAAATATATTCTTGGCTTCATTTTTCCCCCCGTCGAATAATATCTCGCTCCGTATCAAATTAACGATCGCGAAAACCCAGGTCCGACAACTGTCCCTTACACGGAGTCTATCTCGTTTTATTTTTTACTCTCCGTTCCAGTTGTATTTTAATGTTCCTTGTTTGCGTGTGCGTGATTTTTAATGAAGTCCGGTCTTGTAAGTTTGCGCTCCGTTAATTTTTCCGTTTTGCGAAACAGAAGAAAATAAAAAAAAAGTAGGACTACAGTTTTTTTTTTTTTCCTTCTTTTTGTTTGACGGCCCCTCATTTCCGCGTAAAAGGTATGCAAATTGTACAGGCTAGGAAATGACGCGGAATAATTATTTCCATTCTCTAAGTGGCGTCTCTGATTGCGCTAGGATTGCGTTCCTCCATACTCGTCGATCGGGCTACAGAAGAGTAATGATGTCTCGGATAATCAGTGTTAGAGTTTGTGATCTAAATTTCTTTCCGCCCTCTTTATTTTGCGTTATCAATTAATTTTTTTTTTCAAACATCCGGTAGGTGTAACGGTCGGAATGACGGAGCTGAGTAACTGCACCGAGTTCCTAAAGTCGAGTGATAAAGTTGTCTTCGCCAAAATGGACCGCTTTCATGGGACTACGCCCCTCCTTCGGCAGCATCGGCGTCTACTCTTTGGCCCCGGGGGGGGGGGGGCACACTCCGAGATTTGTGCCCTCCCCCCGCCCCCGCTCTCCCACACAACTTCTTTGGTCGTGCGTTCCGTGGGTGATTCCTAAGCGCACATGACGCCCCGAAACGAAA
The DNA here is from genome assembly GCF_037126465.1 of Ornithodoros turicata. NCBI lineage: Eukaryota > Metazoa > Arthropoda > Arachnida > Ixodida > Argasidae > Ornithodoros > Ornithodoros turicata. The sequence continues at coordinate 81,980,642 of NC_088205.1, forward strand.
CACGGCACAAGGGAATGAGTGAAGAGCGTACCATACGGTATTTTTTGCTTCATGCGCCACATACACACGTTGGTTTAGAACAGCGTGCATTTTATGATCCACTGGCATCGGATTATGGGACGCCACACACCGTGAACTTCCGGCCATCCGGCCGTCATTTTTTGCCCCCTCCACGGACTTCTGGGAGAAGCAATTGCTCCCCCCCCCCTGCCTCCCTGTAGACTCCGACCCTGCGTAGCGGTACTCACTCAGCTTGTCACTCACACGGACTATAGTGCCACGACTATTAGGCGACTATTAGGCACGAGCTCCCTTTTCGTCTTTTCGTTTGCTTTTCCCAGAGGCGTAGGGTTTATGCGTAAGCAGTTCTGGAAATCCTGCGGAACATGAACGAGCATGTTATTCCCCTTTCCCGCTGTCATAAGTGGGAAAAACTCTGGACTCGGACCAAGGTTCGTCAGGAGTGAGTCTTGGGGCCGATTCGGCAATTTCGACGGGAGGGTGACGTAGGGCTTCGAGCGGTCTGCCTGTCTAGATTGGCTTCACGTTGCTCGGGAATTTCGTCGGGGGGTGTCGCTTCGGGTGGTCGCGGCAACGGTATGGTCGGCCATGTGAGGGCCGCTTCATCTCGCGAGCGAGTCTCACACGCGTTCATTTTCAACCATTTCCGTGCGATGGCGCCACCTTTAATGAAAATGTCCCATTGTGTCGACTTCGCTAGTCTGGGGAGATATGCGCAAAGGCAAGACACAATAGGACGAGACGAAATTCAATTAGCCCAAGCCAATTCTTTTTTTTTTTTTTTTGCGCTACTTGTATTCAGGATGGCGAATGAATAGACTGGACAATGATGAAATTATTGGAAACAAAATAGGGACGACAATGAAAGATGGAAGTCACTGAAAAGGTTAGCCAGGCTGTAGGACTCGAACCCACATCTCTCATGTTATAGGGACGACAGCTACGAAACGTGGACATCGCAACATTCATTGAGGGGTAGCGTTGGGGTGGCGATGATGAGCCACCTCATTCCCCACGTCTGGTACGTAGAATAAGTTTTGCAGCTATGGGGGGAAGGACGTCCGACTTTAAAACGAAAGTTTTGATAAAGAACAAAAGAATGGGGAAGGAAAGCGAAGGGGAGAAAGAGGAGATAACTTATTGGAGGAAAGTACTATACGGTACGCTCTGGAGCTTACGAAGCCCCAACTCATAAGTGTCTACCGCTTCCCGCGAACCCTAACCAGCTTTCTTTCGCGCGCCTATAATCAAAGAGCCCTCGCAGCAGTTGGCAACGTAGTTATACGTCCGTTCGGTCCCTCTTCGCGAACCTTTCGAAGAAAGGGTATTTGATTATGCCGTAAGCATCTTCTCCTTGCTTCCCTCCGGTGCATCGCGCAGTTGGCACAGAGGACAAATCGTTTGTCGGGAATTGTGTTCCGCCATATCGGTCTCCTTGCCGGCGCCGCGCAATAATTGCGATGCGAGCCATAAAAAGAGAGAGAGAGAAAAAAAAAGTCCACCAGCGGAATTAGGTTTTCCAGATTGAATCACACCGGAGTGGACTCTGTGTACGTATGCCGGGATTCATTATGGGCTCCCCTACTTGTAGTGCGAGCGAAAAATGCTAATTCCTACGAGACAAGGACCGCGTTCATCGTATCGGCTTTTTGTGCTGCACTTCGGATGACGCTATTCCGCCAATAAGTAAGCAGGGGCAGAAGGAGGTGAGCGTGTTGCAATAAGTCGGTTGCGTAGGCCAGTTGTTTAACAAAAGGAGATACTGGGACTGATAATTTAATTCAGGGAGTGATTTTACCGGCTCACCGCTCGAAGCCGCCTTCGGAGTGGTGTGTTTGTAATTATATTCAGTTATTCTTCCGTTCTTAACATTCGACCCTCCTTTCTCTGCGATTGAATGGAGATGTAGTCGACTTTGTGAAACGGTATAATGGTGGGAAAGAAGGTTGGTTCTCAAGCGCAGTTTACCCTGCAGTTCTTCTTTTTCGTCGGTCGCTGCTCGGTTAAAAAATCTTTAATCTTGGCTTAGAATGTTGTAAGGAAGATAATGCCGCGGGATTATGAGGGAGACTGCATAAAGGCCAAGAGTGCGCAGTAGAGATAAGCTTCGTGCCGTAATGGTGTTTTTATCGATTGATTATACAACGAAGCGACCTTCGTCAGACGCAAAAGAGTCGACTTGACCGCGTATGAAAGTCTCCTTCAATGGGGGTGCCAGACGGCTTCGGAAATTTATCACATTATATAAAGTCCTGCACATTTGAGCAGATACTTATGTCTTAGAAATTCAGCTGCGCACATATGGGACTGCATGAAGTGTACAAAGCCAGTTCGGGAATTTGTATAGCGACATCTTCATTTGCTTCTTACGTTTTATCAGGTGCAAGTACATACAAAGGGTCGTTCAAGGCTGACCGATTATTTCTTTAAATGCGATGGAAAATTCGGGAAGCACAAGACGACGTTTCTAGACAGTCGCCGTGGCAACTGTTTAATGCCTTTGGCCGAGAAAGAAATGGGCTGCTCTCGTAGCCACTGCAGCACATCTTTCTGGAGGGCTTATCTACGTGGAACGTCGTTTCTCCAAGGTGCTCTTTAAGGGGCCAAACAATGGCAATCGCTTGGGCTAAATCTGGGCTGTAAGGGGCACGGGGCAAAAACCTCCCAGAGCATTTCAATCAGGGTTGCCACCGTCAAATTTGCCGTGTGAGGCTGGGGCGTTGTCACGAAGAAGAATTGCCCTTCCGGACAAGGTCCCATGCCATTTTCTTTCTTTTTTTTTTTCGAGTGGCGTTTCGCACGGCGCCCTTTATCAACGTAAAGTAGTACTGGGCATTAATCGTGACTTCTTGCTACAAGTAGTCCACTTGGATGACACCCTGCACGTGTCCCAGAGGCAGTTCTCATGGACGTCCCAGCAGACGGCTGCATATCTTGCTTTTGTTTGGCGGCGGGGAAGCCTTATGTTCCCATTCCATGCTGCCGCTTTTTTATCTCTGGGGTGAAATGATGCATCCTGGTTTCATCACATGCGATGATTGATTGCAAACATTCGTCCCCCACGGATTGAAACTGTTTCTGCAGCTGCTCAGAGACTGTCGTGCGCGCTCCCTCCTGGTCAGAATGTGAGGTGTCGGGGGGAACCCATCTTGCACCGACTTTGTGGAACAGTAAGTGCTCGTGAATGATTATCTCCACAGTGCCGACCCTATAATATTACGTTGGGCTGCAATGGTCTCGAACTGTTACTCGCCGGTTCTGAAGGATGGCTCGCCCAACGCCTGCGATGTTCACTGGCGTGATTGCAGTTGGACGAACGTGCCAAACTGTCTGCACCATTCGTACAGTCTTTCGTTTCCTTCCCATACTGTACCTGTAATCTTCGCAAAATCTGAGCTGGTTTGGCGTGCTCCTTCACGAGGAACTTGATTATGAATCGCGGGTCCACAGCTACAGACACACTGCTCGCCGCCATGACAGCTGCGGCTGCTGCACGTGCTGCTGACCCGAGGAGGATCGCACTTCGTCCCCCGAAAGTTGTATTCAATTACATTCACTCACTGATTTTTCTTGAGCAAAAGTCTCGGTCAACCTTGAACGACCCTTGTATGTCGGAGATGACGCCGCTGATGTTCTCGGGCTTTTTCGGTCCTGCGATGATTCGGCGGGAAAATATAATTCGGCCCCATTCTGGTTTCACCGAAAAGTTCAGATGAGTATTTATGACTCAGTCGGAAGTCGACCGAAGGCGCATGCTAACCAAGTGTTTCCCACTCCTTCTTGCTGTACTCTTTCTCCATCTTGCTGCCGCACATCTGTACAGTTGCTACGAGGTGCTAACGCCGAATAAAGAAGAAGAAGAAAGAAGAAGAAGAAAAAAAAGACAGCCTAGCCAGAGAGTGAAAAGCGAGCACGCAGGCTGGCCGAGGTGTCTTGCGGCGAAAACGACCTTAACGGAGGAAGAGTTCTCCGGATCAAGAAAGGTACCAGACGAAGAAGACAAAGCTTGTGTCGTGCGGAGAAAAAGAAAGCGGGCTATTATGAATGATAAATGCGCGGCCTAAGAAAGAGACTTCCTGAAATCCAGTGTCTGCACACATTTGAGTCTCTTTCGGACAGCGCAGCTCAAGGAAGTTAGATGGATGTCGCTGTTCATTCCTTTGCTGGAGTAATTGATTTCTTCTCAGGGTCAAATATGATCTCTCTCTCTATATATATGTGCCAACTCCTTCGGGAGGGGCTTATAACGGACGTGTTCATATTGAGGCGCCTTTTTGACTGTCTACAGTTAAGTTCAAAAAAAGGGGGACCCGCTTTCCCTCTCCTGCTTTCTTCCTTTCGAGTTAGCGTATATCGCCAAGTAACAGTAGCTATGAGCAGTATACGTACATGAGCAGATGGTGATCGGACAGAAAGATGTGGAAGGCAGACGGATAGCATGCGTCTTGGACTAGCTTTGGGAGGGTTATGCCGACATGTATCGGAAAGCCCAATTAACCAGTGATAGGATTGGAACCTACCAACCACCGAGTGTACGGCGCATCCAGTTGACACCACCGCTGTTCTCTACGTTCCAATCAGGAAAAGTATAAAGTGTCGTTCACAATGCTGGTTGAGTAACAGGGTTCGCCGAATGGACCCAGTTTAAAAAAACCCACCCGGGTTTTTTTGGGTCCACCCGGGCTGAAAAACCCAATAAAGCCCACACGCGGGTGAAATACAGAAACGAAGGAAAAAAAAAAAGAAAAGAAGGAAAAGGGACGACTGCTTCGGAGGTTACTTTACCGTAAATTCTACAGCGGCAAACAATTATTTCTTCCAGAAACATGAGAAATAGGCGGAGAACGGCTGTTGCGTGTCATATGCAGCAGTTCGGGAAAAAAATCCCAGCACCCGAAAAACCCACCCGAAAAAACCCACTGGGGCGGGCTTTTTTAAAAAAACCCGGGTTTTTCCGAACCCTGTTGAGTAAAGACCCGCTTTGCGATGAAGCCCAGTAGTTTCAAAATTATTGTTTCATTTTTCTTTTCGCGGGCATTCATAAATGCATGCAGAAAACCTTTAACTAAAACTACCTAACTTTTCTCTCTTTTTTTTTTGTGCTCTTTCCAAGTACACGCAGAGCCGAGACCACATTGCTCGCAAGGGAAGACTTCGCGAGAGATGTTCTGTTCGGGTAAAGAAGCGTACAGCTTGCGTCCTTCATTTGCCCTCTCTCAGGATAGATCTCCTCTTCCATACCCCTCTTTATTATTTCCCATTATTAAATTTCTTCCGTCTATTGTCTTCGTCTCCTCTCTTTCATTTACTTTTTTTTTTTCACGGTTCTTTACTATCCATCCTATTCTGAGCAGATTAGATATCGACTGCCAATGAGACACGATGATCGCAAGTTGTAACATTATTGTATTTGTACACACCATACACCCTCGAATGGAAGAGAGAGAAAAAAACAACGAAGAACAGCCTCTTTAGGGCTTTGCTTGACCATCGGATATCATAAAAAAGGAGGAAGGAGAGGTGGGAAAGGAGCAGTCCACGTGAATAGTATGCTCCCTGAATCCATCAGTAGCGACGCCAAAGACTTCCTTTGTATTCCGTTATCAGAAGGTAGCTCTAGCCTTCTTTTCTGTTTTTTTTTCGTATTAGTTGGGACCACCCTTCACTATTTCCCGGTTTCGTCCCAACGACCCTTTTCTTCTTCTTCTTCTCGGTTATTCTTTTCCCTCTTTCATTCTGCGTGCTGAACGACGACGTTGAGCTGAAAAGGCGAAATTCGCCTCCGCTATCAACCCTTTAAGGTTAAGCGAATTCCTGAAAAAGGGGAGACTGGCCAGCCGTGATACGCTTCCCTTCCTCCCCTATCGGCTTCCTCTTTTTCCCTATTTTTTTTCTTCTTCGGGCGATAGTATTGCGGTTCTTTTTCATGTGCTGCATCCATAGTGTGATGGAAATGATGGCGTCTCCCCTTCGAAAAACCATTCCAAGGGAACGTGGAACTTCTCAGTGAGATTGTCTTTGTTAATCCTGCAAGGGCTTCGTGAAGGTGAGGGGCCTCTAATGACGTCAACCTAGGAGTTTGTGAAGTCAAGTGCATTTCACACGTCCGGAGTTGCCACTGGCGGGTAAAAGTCCTGTGGCATGTTTCAAACTACAATTCTGGATGTAATAAGGTGTTATCGGGTTTATTAACTAGAGCTAGTCGACTTGATTGAGGATAACATACATTCAATATGTTCACGATAAAGTAACCTGCAAGCATGTCTTGCGCTGTTCCTTATCTTCCGTCACCCCCCGTGTATGAAGTAGGCGGATGAACACGTAATTGGCAGTCGGATAGCTAAGTGAAAGAGCGCACTGGTACACCGCTCCGTGCACGAAATATGTAAACCGAAACCAGTTCATTACTCGAAACGGTCACGAAGTGTCGACGCGGGATTTTTCTTCGAATATTTTTCGCTGAACGTCCTGATACCTAAAACAGAGGTTCCGAAAGCGTTCGAAATAAAACTTAAAAGTTCGTATTTTTATTTAATGAATGAGAGCATGCTAATGAGCAACTTATAAGGTCATTTCCCGCCCCATGTCTCAAAGTTGCTTACTGAAACAAACCCCCCCCCCCCCAAAAAAAAAGAAAACAAGAAAGTGATAGCGCAAGTTCTCGCTGAATTATTCAGCCGGGGGATTTATGTGAAACAGCTGACATAATATAATGTTTAGAATAATCTTTATTTAAATTCGTTCACATTAGAAATGAATGGACCAGGCACTAGAGGCGTGAGCTAGACGAGGTCCTTTAAAACACGCGGGCGTCTGAGATACAAGAAAAGGATATTGCAGATTTGCAGCAAACATTACACACGAGTGATAAACTAAATTACGATTTAGTCTCGATAAACTTATCACAAAGTTATAGATAATAAAAAAAAGCCAGTTTTGTAAACCTTAATGCTGTTTTTGTGCTCCGTGATAGTATTTGCTTAACAGCCCCATACCACATCTACAGTACACACGGATGACTGATGAGGGGTGGATTTAACGCTGCAGGAAACGCGCACGCGTGCACGCACGCACGCACGCAGAGCAGAGCTGAACAAAACAGGACACTAGCGCAGTTCCACCTTGTGACAATCTTTTTGAACTTCGCCAAACGTCGGCCAACAGGTCTCGTCGGAAAGGGGGCACAACTTTACATGTCCGACAGGCTCCGAATTCTCTGAAAGGGACTGAGCCTTCATTTTGTACCCAAGGAGCTTCGTATCGAAACAGCGCCCCGTTTGCCTCACGTGACGAAGACCCCAGGTTCGTCGAGTGTGGTAACACCATTGGCACAATATACCTCTCCCTGTTTGTAAAGAAATGGCGTCGTAGTGTCCGACAGCGCCACCAATCTGGTAGAGTTGAACTACGCTAGAAGCTAGGGGGGGGGGGGGCGAACAAGGTCGCGCCCGAAAGCCATGGTCTTGAGGGGATTACGATGGTCCCTGAAAAGGACGCGACCTTCGGTCCTACGTTTCTGTCAATAGACGGCAACACGTGCCCATTCGTGGAACCCAACCATCCCCTTCCGATTTATTTCGGTTTCAGTCTGTCTACCAACGTCATGATGACGTTTCTCGAGTAGAGGTCTATTAACGACTCTGGTTCTGCGAGAACTGTGAGAGGGTCTGGTTGAATGTGAGAAATCTGGGAGGTTGGCTGTGCCACCCCGGAGTCTTTTTGGTAAGAAGGCTCACGACGCTGTTAAAGAGTTGTTCGAACCTTTCGTTGGTAATCTCAACCACATTAAACGCTCGATCACAGACATTCTCAATGACGTGGGGAAATCGGGGAATGTAAGTCATCGGCACTGGCCGTCAAATCCTAGTTGATAGGCCGTCCAGGGTTGTGGTCAGCGAAATTGGCACGTAGCAGAAGATGGTGTCGCGCTTTTTGAAAGAGGCGTTACATACTCTTGATCTACCCAACAGTTTGTCCGATGACCTGATTCCTTAAATTCCGATTTTCGCGGAATGAGTTGTGATGTGATCTCTCTGGATATTAAGGATATGCAGGGTGTTTTTTTTTTTAGCCTTTGCAGAACTTTTATAAAAAAAGCTACGAGAGCAGCATAGACGTCGTTTTTGCAGTTGAGTTCTACGGCCTGGCGAACATCCTCTCGAAGAGAGTATACTACGAGATAACTAATTATCTAAAATTCACGAATTAACTAATTAAATAGGGAATTCGAGAAAAAGCGAGATAGCAGGACGGGGGACAATCCTCGTTGAAATCCATTCTATCTTTTAAAAATCAAGAAAAGAGCGCGTGCCATGAACTACATCCATCGCTGAATTTCGGTATGCAAATGAGCCGAGATGGAAAAAAGCGCGCCTAAGGAGCACATCACCCTCGCCGGCTTATCTGGACCGGAAAGCGGCACCTACATCAATCACCGCCATCGCTCGAAATCACGTGGTCCTCTGACGTGATATAAGCGCTGCACTCCCTGCGTTCCCGGTCGCCGCGGTTTCGGCTCATTTGCATATCAAAATTCGGGGTTGGATATTTTAACGCACGAGCGTGTTTCAGGATTTTTTTTAAACGTGGAATGGCATTCAACGAGGATAGTCTCTCAATCTGCTATCTCGCTTTTGCCCGAAATTCGCTATAATTAAAGAGTTAATTAATGCATTGTAGGTAATTAATCATCTTGTAGTTTCATACTTTCTTCAAGAGGATCTTCGCTTGGCCGTAGGACTCCGCTGCAAAAACGACATCTATGGTGCTCTCATAGCATTTTTTATAAAAAAAAATCTGTAAATGCTGCCATGTGCCGACTTTTGACGCAGTTCAAAGAGATTGTCACTAAGGGCAAATGCGTTAGTGTTCCTTCGCTCTCTCCCTCACCACCTATTAGGAAGCTGGCGGGGATTTAGGCTTTTCTATTTCATTAAAGGGTTTGCTGTGTTTGAGATCGTGTATGTGTGTGTCATCCTTCATTTTCTTAGTCAACATGTACCAGCTCGCCTGTATATGCTCTCGATCTTTTTGCCGTGATAGGCACGAAAGCATTTAGCATCATGGAAGATTCTCTGCAGGCTAGCAATTCCACCCAAATCTCCATGGATCATCGTGTAGAACTCTTCTCAAGGCGAGCATAGACCTGGTTGACATAATATTTATCTTCGCACACTTCCTCCACAACTTTGAAACGTGTTATCCGCTTGTGTACTCTGCCCATTTGGTGGCATGAAGAATTGAAGGTCTTTCCGCTAGAGGGCAGCTGCCAGCTTTCCCACTATTTCTCTTGTTGCGCACTCAACCTTGGAGGAAGGCTGAAGGTGACCCGATGTGTCCTTTCTCGTTGACAGGCTGTGCAGTGAGCTGCGAGCGTTTTATCCTTGCAGTGAAACTCTCAACTTTCGGGTTCCTTTAAATCTACTTTAAATGTCAATGGCAGGAGAAGCGGGGACGTACGCCCTTTTGTGACATTGTGAAGTGTCATAAAAAAATGTGCGCGCATAGAATCCGTCCGCATGACGTACTCGTGGGTAGTGTCGGAATCCGGGATATCCCTAATCTCGGGATCCTAGTCTGGGGATTTCGGGGCTTGAGGGGAATACTGGGACGCTGCTGGTGGCGCTGTCGCGACGCAGAACTGTACAACAATAACGGGTTGTTTCATTTCTAGCACTGATTTGAATGATCTACAAGTATTTGTCGTTAGCAGAGACAACACATAGAGGCAGTATTCAGGAGGCAGGAAACGTCAGAGTTCCTGCACAAAGACTGTGTATGTGATCCAACGGCAACATCTCCTTGAGTCTGAGGAGTACGGTGAGAAACAAGACAACGACAGAACAAGAACCCACCAAGACGACTCCGTTGGATCGCATACACCAGCTCGCATGTTCCTTCTTCTTATGTGCTACTGTGTATATGTGCGGTCTCGGCTTTGTTTCAATCCTGAAATCCTGTAATCCTGTTCCATGATCCATGGACAGAAAACATAGTTTTCGGGAACCGGTTGAGCACACCCGGAGCTATCCTTTGGGAGCGACGCGCATGCGCTTTACCTCGTAGGGATTATCCTTTCCTCGCGGCGATCTTCCTGGCCGTTCCAAGTTCACACTCGGTTCGCTTTCGATCATTCTCTTTGCGGGACTCATCAACGATCCTGAAACATGGCCGCCGCCGCGATGGATTCCCCTTACTTGGCAGCAGACAAGTATTCCTTGAGTAGCGTAATGGTTCCTCACAAAGTTTCGTTCCCCGGAAACCTCGCGATGTGTTGATATTTCTGGTTCACCGTTAGTCAGACTAAAGGTCAGAAACTCGCCGTAGAAAATAGCTGAAAAGATCACAGCCGCCATTTTGAATGCCGTTCCATGTGGGGATGCTGTGGTGACTTATAACTGTTCAAACGTTCCATTTCGTAGCATTGTACAATATCTCATTGGTCGAATATACGTGACGTGTGGGAATACGCTTATTATTGTTCCGTCAAAGAATATTCACAGTGTATCGGAAAAATGTTTTCCTTCTATTCCCTCCGACCGACCGACCGATCCGACCGTATATGTACCGCGCCGGTTCCCTAAAACTCCCTTATGACTCTGGATTCCCAACAGTACCCGTAGCTAAGGACCTCGCGAACTGATGTCGTTGCCTCGTTTTGTGCAGTGAGATAGTCGGCGTACCCCTTCTTGTGACACTTTGAAAATACGTAAAGTCTCAAAAAAATCCTGACGATGGTGTGTAACCGCACAGAGCTCTGATCACGTATAGATACTGCTGTCGATCTATCTTTGTTGGGTATACATCCTTTCTCTGTGCGTCATCATGTCTGCTTGTTAACAATTCAGAGTTTTAGTGCTGCCTGCACAAGGAAATAGCGCGTGGACACTCCGCATGCGCACAACATGACAGCGCGTGCGCAGTGTGAACAGGCCACTTCATTGCGTAGGCAACTATAACTCCTTCGTGTCCAATCCATTTCCGTATTCAGCGAATACAACGTAAAACGGTATTCTGCGGGGAAGTTCTTTCCTTCTAGCGTGCAGGCTTGCACCACTAACGCGTGTGGTAGACTCGTTCTAAAAAAAGAGAAGAAAAAAAGCGGTGTTTATCGGCATTTACATAAATCGCCCGAAAACGACGACAGAAAAGAAAGCTTTTGTAGGCACATCCTACGCGGACATAGTGGTTCTCTTCCTAGGCAAGTTTGAATATGAGAACACGCCTTTTGTGTCTTTTGCTCACTTGTCCGCGTGGCAGCGCTTTTTCCAACAGCTGGGCCGCTTTCCAGGCCTCCCCGCGCACGTGAAATACCTGCACAAAATGCAGGGTTCCAAGTCTACTTTGATCGATGATGGAATTGAATGCCCCGTCTTCTTCTTTTCTTTTTTTCTTCGTCCAGAATCGATGTTCTTTCTCCTCTTTACTTATTCACGTGGACCGATCTGTAGCAGTCGTTTTCTCGGCCCTTTAAATTTTACGCTCGGCTTTGTCGGGGTTGTGTCAAAGGTATATAATATCCCGCGATACGCGCTGGTAGTCAGCAACGACCAAGTATGGATTGTCGCTTAAATTCGGGCCATGTGTCCGTCTCCCTCCATTATTTAGAATTCGATCAGTCTCATTTTTGCACGCGACAACTTTTTCGAGTTACGCCGTAGCTCTTCCCGGGTAGTTGAGTTAACAACACTTAGTCAAAGGGAACGATCTTTGAAAGGATACTGAGATGCCGTTCCGTAATTGTTGGCTTCGCCGGATTGTGCTAGAATCCAGAAGCCGTCTTGCACAAAATCAATGGCCGTAGACCAGAGGCATGGTCTAGCGTATGGATCGCGTATAGCCACGGTTGCTTCGCGGCGCTATAACACGCAATAAAAAGAAGAGGTCGTAGTTAACCCGCGAGGGAGGTCTTGGATCCAGGCAGAAACCTCTCAGCTCCTTCAAAGAATCAGTGACGTCACGGGGACCCAAAGAGAGTGTAAATCGCTCACACTGTACTTCTTACGTCTGTGCACTGTACTTCTTGAGTTCAAGTGTCCTGAAATACACAAACTGCACCTTCGCAATGAACGCACTATCTCGTCTAGTTCCTTGCGTTCTCAATAGATGGCGCGTGTCGGTTCAGGGTTTGGGTGCCTGTGGAATCCGTTAGCTTGCTTTGCGTATCAACCTTTGAAATTCGGTTGCTCAAAAAATGCTCAATATACAGCAGAACTATTCCGAATCTGAAGCGTCCAAGTCAGAAGCTTTCAGAAAACCATACGGTTTCTACAGGTTTGCCATTCACTTTACAGTTCCTTTACTGCTGTGGGGGAGTGCGTTCCACGTGTCAGTTACGATTCAGCTCGAAGCTCTGGTCGCAAGATGGCCTAACAAGGACACCAGTTCGCGTGACTCAGTGGATAGCGTGTTTGCCATGTCATGTCGAGACTGGGAGGTACCCGGGTTCGAATCCTGGTGCCTGATGTGCTGTCCGGTTTTCTTCGGACACTGTCAGACATATGTCGGCCCCTGGAAGTCGGCCCAGGGCGCACATTTCACCCGGAGCGTTAGTCGTGCCGTTGCCCACCTCTGTAATGGCGATCGAGCTCTTTCACCACCACCACCTAATAAAGATAGAGGAAGTCGTATAGAGCCGGCACTCCTTGGCATTTTCGCCAAGTACTCAAATTCTATATGGAAGCCCTAATAAAGTTACCGCATTTAAAGACGGAATGCCCAGAGATGCAGCTCTCTGAATACTCCGGCATGCGTGATTTAATGAACCGCAACTCCTTTAGCTCTGACACCGCCTACTAAGCCTCGGCGTCATCCGTTATCATGGCGGCCTCACCGCCTCGCCCCTCCGACCAGGCGGAAGACCGTCTTTGCCGGTGACCCAGTAGAGCGGACCAGTATCGTCGTAAAAGGCTGTTTACTCCGTCGAGAGGAGGCTCTAATTAAAATCAAGCCATTCGGCCACCAAGTCGAAAGAAACGATTTACTAAGTTGCCTGGAAAAAGTGCGCTTTGCTGCTTCCAAGAGAAAATTGTTTGATTGCGAAAGGGAGATGCATAATGGCTTCGGGGGCGGGGGGGGGGGGGGAACTTTGAAGGAAGCTCGAGGGGCTTGCCGTTTATTTGCCGGGCTTTGAAGTCGAGCTTCACTGCACCGCGTTTACAAGCTCTCAGCGGTGCAGATGAAGGTTGTTGAAGCACGATGGGACCTTAGTGCAGATGGGAGAGCTTTCTCTCGGGGTAGTTTCCGTTTCGTCCATGCGCGGTTCGGCGACGAGTCGTTTGATATTGTATTGGAACGTGCAAGGGTAGAGTTCATATTTTACGTCTAAAATTCGCATTTAAATGGAGAACGCGATTAAGGTAAATGGAGGTCGAGTGGAGTACGACGAAGTATCGTCTAGAACCCGCGGCCCGCATGCGGCTCAGTTGCGCTGCTGTTGCGGCAAAGCGCGGACCAAGCGCGCGACAAAGATTCCGGTGCTTAGGAGTGTTGTTTTGAGTGTTGTTGGTTATGGGTTTGAGGCCGAGACTGGACTGGCTGGGCAGCGGCACGGCAAGCGAATTCCTCAGGCAAAAGCGCGCGCTCCGTGTTGCGTTGTGTACACTCTTACCATAACATTGTGAATGCAACGAGCCACGGAAAATGCGAGCTTTCAGTACATTACGCTTAAAAAGTAATAGGAATTTAAAGGAATTTTCAGCTCGTTCGACCGCTTAATAATAGTGGCAGGTTAATTTAGAGCTACTTGGGAATGGTTTCAAATATGTTCTGCGGCCCCTGAAAAAAAAAAAAAAAAAATCGACGTGATATATGGCCATTCGGATTGCAAAGGTTCCCAACCCCTGGTCTATAGCGCATGTTCACTTGCCTACGCTTTACTATTCCGCGTTTGCGCCGCTTACCAACTGTGGCAATGAACGTCGTACCAGTGTGGCCAGATAGCGGGAGGAAACACGGGGAACTGTGCTGGAATTTGGTTCCTAAAAATCATGCCGGAAAACCCAGTGAAAACCTCAGACTGCACAGTCTGTGGATGTCACACTGTTGGTACTACCAACGATCGTGAGCTGTATCTACTAAGCCACGCCCCTTTCCCTTTTTATGCGTTGTATTGTTTTGTAAGTTGTGAACTAGCGGAAACCGAATGAAATATTCTTAGTATAAAAAGCATGACACTCGTTTCGGTGTAATTTACCACATAACTGTAATGACGCCATAAGGTATGGATGGAGCATCACATCCGCAATTTACGGGATGTTTAAGAGGAACGATTTTTTTATAAACTCCCCGTTAACTGTACGAAGCAAATTAGGTCATGGGCAGTGGAAAAACTGATGAAAGAAACGACCATTGAAATCAATGACCATTGAAGATGCACGTAGCGCCACCAAGCGAGTAACGCGTCAACTTCTCCAAGCGCATTGGATCCAATGTTTCCTGACAGGCTGACACGTTACACGCCAGGTGGTGCTACCTGCATTTTCAATGGTCACTGATCTCAATGGTTGAAGACTGCCCATGTGACAAGGGTATTATGATCTACCCCAAGACGCACTGCCTCCTGCTCTCCATCTTTCCACCCCTGTAGACCGCTCGTGGCCACAGTGCAGTTGCCTCGCGATAATAGCAGGGAATACAAAAAGACGAGATACTGTACATAACAATCGGGGATAGACAGTTCTTTCATATCGGAATTTTCTGAAAAAATAAATAAATAAAAGAATCGTTAGGAACAGTAACGATCCTTCTAGCAAACAGAACACGCACGTCGTAGGGTTGTTGTTTCCAAGCAAAGGAGAAGTAATCGAGCAGGGTTAAGTAAAGTATATAGGTTATGTCGTTGAGAAGAGGCGTTGTCCGGGCAACGGGCGCCGTGACAGCCATAAGACATTGTACGCCGATGAGCGTCAGAATGACAATAAGACGGGCTTTCATTTGATGGGGATTTGGTGGCCTCTTAGTCTTCATTGCGCTCTTCCCAGACAGCATTATTGCCAGGAAGCGCGGCTGGGATCAAAGGTAACGCCTCGTCCCATCAATGTAGGCTCTGCATTGCGCACCTATTTGCAAAGTGAAACCTCTTCATTGCGATCGGGTATATTGCCGTAACCTACATCTAGTCATACACTCTTAAAAAAAAAGGTGTATTTTAACTCATTTCCTTCCCACATATATCGCTCCCTTTTGGAGAGTACAATTACTCTCAAAAAAGGAGTAATATTACTCTCCTGCAGGGAGAAAGGTGTTATGCTACTCCCTTGAGGGAGTGAGGAGACTCCTTCTTCAGAATAATTGTACTCTCCAAAAGGGAGTTATATATGTGGCAAGAAAAAGGAGTTAAAGTGCACCTTTTTTTTTTTTAAAGAGTGTAATTGAGGAGAGCAAACAGACGAGGACGCAAAACAAGAAAGGGACGAACGCTAAATTCAAACTGAAATTTTTTTGGAAATTCGAAAACAACAACAAAACGTGTCTCAGCATCCCGTTAATAGCATTATCGGAGAAAGAACTGGTTTTCCTTCGTGAACGTGGTAATCTTGTGGAACTCTAATCTAATGGAACTTGTTGTTTTTCGAATTTCTAATAAATGTTCAAGTGGCATTTAGCGTTCGTCCGTGTCTGGTCTATGTCCTCCTTTGTTTGAGATCCTCTTTTATGAATATGTACTAACTATATAGTCCAATCATCCACCTTGCTTTACTTCGTGCAAACACTCACTTTTTTTTTTGTTCATGTAGTTTGCTCGAGACAGGGAGAAACACACAACACGGCCATTAGAGTTTGTTCCGTTAGTTTTTTTTGTGTGTGTTTCTCCCTGTCTTGGGTACCGTCCTCCTCGTAGTTTGCTCGGCTTATAAATCTGAATTGAACGGCACAGTGTTTCCAGCGCCGTTAGGGTGTTTGAAGGAATTAGCTATATACGGAATAACGGTCAGGTATTAAAGAAACCATGAAATTGCTCAAAATCCCCGTACAATTTTCGCTAAAAACGCTTTTCATGTCGAGAAACTTGTACACCTGATATGTTTCCCGAGTTTTATCCGTGCGCGGTTGATGATTGATTGATTGATTATTTAAAAGAAAACCAGGTTTATTATTTAAAAGTTTATTTATTTATAAATATAATTTTTATATTTATATTATAATTATATTATATTATATTATAATTTATATAAATAATTATATTTATAATTATTTAAAAATTATTTAAAAGAAAACGTGCGCGGTTGAGATCAACCTAACGTTCCTTCTTCCTCTCTTGTTCCGCCTTTCGCCTCTTGACTGCTGCTTTCGTGGTCTTGGGCGACCCTACGTTGGGTATGCGCGCACGTCTCGCTGAAAGGGACGTCGGCCAATGATAAGCGTACCATGCGGTGACGTCGTCGACGACGCTACCGAGCGGAGGGTCAAGAGTAGGGTAATCATCTTCTATATTAGAGACCCTCGTCTCCTGTAAGCCACGTCAGAGCAGTACGGCGATTCGCTTATGGAATTTTCGGAACCGTTGTCAACACCTACTGACCAGAACGGAATTACGAATCTATTATATGACTACTTGTTATGTATAGGTAACAAAGTACTATTGGTCAAAGAATCAAAGTGCTGCGCCTGTCCTTTTTGATTAGCCTCAGCTACTAATTAGTTGCGAGGGTATCGTCTATACTTAGGGCCTTGTGTTTTCGGGTTTTATGCTTTCGAAAATCGGGTGTAAAAATTGTATTATTTCGGGAGCCGTAAAACTGGGTCCTATCTATACTCTCCTTAGATTATGATCCTTATACTTGGATGCTGTGTCGTGTTTTCTTTCGGTTGGAACAAACTACTCTCTATGCCACCCATCCTTTTTTTCATTATTTCGCAAATGTGCGCGAAATTTCGCACGT